>NC_142514.1:101636333-101944000 GCF_057876585.1 Rhinolophus sinicus | reverse complement strand
CATCTGCTCTCTAATCATTTCGGAATGAGGTGAAATCTACCACTTTAGGGCCCCCAACAGAAACCTGTAGAATCCTGCGGTGGGGCCCAAGGGTAAAGAAAATCAGTATGATTAAGGAAGTTAGGAAAATAACGGGGAGGCAGAGGGGACAGGGAACACGTCAGAGGACTCTGAAAGAGGAAGCAGCCTAGTCTCAGTTCCGCTCCCAAGGATGGGAAATACCCTCCATTCTCCCAGCCCTCTGCAGCTGTCCCTTTTTCCTTACCTGAAGTCATAAACCCTGGGGCCAGGACCACCTGGGCTCTGAGCCCCATCCTTTCAAGTTTCTCCAAGGTTGCTGAGTCCTGAGCACTTGCAGGGGCCTAGGGCAGCCCTGCATGGGCTGCAGACCCAGGATTCATGTTGAGCAGGGTATAGTTGAGGTTTTATTGAGGCTGGATACCCCCTGGGTTAAGGAATGGAGCTCAGCCCTCATAATTGAAATCCAAGGAAGGGTGCCAAAGTCAGCCCATCTCCCCTCCCTCCCCCGCTCCTCCTCTCTCAATGGGCCCTCAAGAAAGGGAGGGACCCAAAGCGGTTGGGGACAATTGCCCACCCCCACCTACTCAGGGATAGAAGAGTTGGGGCCCAGCTGAAGACCTCCAAATCCAGAAGTCTGTATATTAAGAGTCTGGCTATACTGGGAGAATGGCCTCCAGACCCTGGTGGAAAGCGAGGTGGTAGTAGCTGATAAGTCCCCTCTCCTTTCTTCCTTCCTCTGCAATCCGTTAGAACCCAAAGCAAGAAAAAACCAGGCCTCAGGCAAGAGGATAGGAAGATAAGTAATATGACTTTGCTCCTCCTCGCCAATACCGGTCCTGGGCTCCTACATCTTGTTGGCCTTTTTATTGCAACATCAGCAGAGAGACCAGTGGCTTAAAGTTCTAACTGCAGGCTTTGGCAGTGGCAGGGATCCTCTCAGGCCCTGCTCCATCCACAGCTGCCCCAGGAACTCAGTTTCCCTAGATTGAGCAACTCTGCATTAAGAACCTACTAAGATGACATCCAGTGAGCGCTCCATCTCAGGCCCAGCAGGAAGCAGTGATGACTCAAAACACAATTGGTCTGCTGTCCACCAAGATGCACTTGGTTCTCGATTTCCCTTGTGTATTATCTAGGTTTTTTTAGCCTAGCCTGGGTTCTTCTCCCTCACTCCCACTATTTCTGGTCTAACTTCCCCAACTCAGGGCCGGCCTTACATAGGAAATGCAGAACACCAGGAGATGGAGCTCCCCCTACCCCCATGCCCGTCCCATCACAGAAACCTAAAACTAAGAACATGTTCTAGAATGTTCTCAGCACTGCCCTCAAAATTGTTTGGGAGGCTCTGAGGTTGGTCAGCAGCAGGGAAAATAGATCTAGGTGGTGGACAGTATCTGGAATCACCTCCATTCCTACATGACTGCCTATTGAAGATAGGACTGGTTTGCTGGCTCTTGGTGCTAGTCTTGCAAAGGGAAGTGACTGGGGATACTCCAGGCAGAGCTCTCCTTTGGGGTCTCCAGGCCCTGCCCACACTGGACTCAGCGTGGGTGGGGGGACTTTGTTCTCCAGGATACCTAGAACTCCTCCCACAGGCTCTGGGGCCTAGTGGGAACCAGTTCTTCCTCCCTAGCGAATGGCCGCCTCTTTTGTTTCTGTTAGAAAGCCATTGCTACTCTGCCAGAATCTGTCCCCAGAGTCCTGATTCTCCTAAAGACTCTCATGGTGCAGGCAGATGGTGTAGCCAGAGACAACTCCTCATTGTCCACAATAATGGGCCAGGTCAGGCCTTGAAAACCAAGGAAGATGAAGGCAGCCCACTGGAGCCCAGGAGGGGCAGGAGCTGAGTCAGGAGGCTGCTCCTGCAGAAAAAGCAAAGGGAGAGTGACAAAGAGATGAGGCTTGGTAAGGATTCCTTTACACCATCACATCTGGCTCAGCTTCTCCTGAGCAAGAGGAGAGTGACAGAGGGAGTAACGCCAGAAGCTGAATGCAGTGTTCTGTGGGGAGGAAATGAGAGAGAAACTGAGGGTCCATGAGGGACTGCTGGAGGGAAAAAATATTTGGATTAGGAAAAAGCAGCTACGATGTGGAGAAGGGATGGGCTTGAAGTCAGGGGGAGGGAAGGTGTAACCAAAGGGTCAGCTGGCCATGAAGCCAGTCCATGGCTCCTGGGCTTAGAAAGTTCAGAAATGAAGCTCTAGAGTAATGCTTCTTGGACAGGATGGCCATCTGGAATCTTAATCTCAGAACAAAGGGTTTAGACACAAAGCTGTATTCTAGAAGCTTCCATCTAATTAGAAATAGAACCTCCCTAGGAAAGAATGGCAAGACATGGACAAGTGCAAAAGAAACAGTCCAGTGCTGGCAGGAAGTGGGGACAGCATGACCTTAAGCCTTTGTTTCTGAGATCACCTCCTACAGCACCCACTTCCCAGAAGGTGGGGGACAAACCACATCCACTCTTTGGGTTCCAAGCAGCTCTTGGTGCTAGGCTTGGGTGCTTGGACTGTCTGAGGACCTTACTGAGGCATCAGACTTACTCAGGAGCTCACCGACCTTCCACTCACCTGTCCTGGGTTCCAAAAGGTTGATGCTCTGTCCATCAGACTAGCCTATTGGAGAACTTCATGTAGCCGCCATCTGGACTACTGATGTGGCCACTGATGGTGAAGGGCGGACCCCCCTCCAGCTCCTTCAAGTTCCTGAGAAAGATGATCCAATCAAGTCATTGGGGCTGAGAACCCAGCCTCTCCCTGGGAGACCGACTCCCTAGACCAGAGCACAGGAAGAACTTCCTGGCAGTGACTCACTGACTTACTGACTCACCTCCCAGAATAGGAGCTACCCCATCTCTCAGGGCCAGATGAGGAGCAGGACCACCCTGTGGCAGAGAGGTCTAGACGACTTACCCAAAAAGGACTTCCTGACTCCTGCTCCCTGAATCCCTGATTGTCTGCATTTGCTCCCCTCTTTTGACACCATAATATGCCTGAGATTATATTATTTGTAATCAGGCCTAGACAGTGAAATGCCTGAAGACAGAGACTATGCTTACTTATCTTTGTACCCTTAGAAACTAATACTACAATACCTGCTATAATAGATCCTTCCTGAATAAATGATGTGTGGATGATGAATGAATGAATGAATGAATGAATGATCCCTGCCTGGGGGTTAATGTTAAGAGGATCACTATCATCGGTGTCTTACATGATCTTGTCCATGTTCAAGTTTTCATTCATGGAACTTTCTAAATGGAACCTGGCTCCTTCCTTTTCTCTTGTTTGCTTAGGGGATGGGGAGGAGACAGGGAAGGGAAGCAGTAAGTTTCATTCCATCTTTGATTCTTTCTCAAGCTCCCACCCCAACCCCTGCCCTGAATCTACTTACCGGATTTGGTACAAGTTGAAGACAAAATTAGGCCCTAGGAAGACAATCCAAAGAGAGAGGGTTAGTACATCCAGGGGGAGATGCCTGTCACTCCTCTGGGAACACCTGGTGCTGCCTCACCCCCATCTGGGAAGCGGGGAGGGGCTGGGCTGAGTTGCTGTGGAGGGTCCCAAGTTCCTGCAATAGCTGCTTCTTGCCCCATGCCCATGGGTACGCCCCATCTTCCCAGACTGAATCACCAGCTTTTTCAGGGCAGATCCTGCCACTGGGGATTCCTCTATTAAGGGCACTGATTAGCGCGGGAAGGAGGGAGTCCTAGGTTGGAGCCCCAAAGCAGTAGGCCTGGGCTTAAATTTGGACTCTACCACTTTCCAACCATGTGACTTGAGCCTCACATCTTCATCTATAAAAAATGGAGACTAAGAATTTCATCCTCGCATGGAATTTTAAAGAAAATCATATTAGGGAAAAAAAGCATTGACACATAGTAGGTGCTCAACAAATATTGGTGGAAGCTTTTGGAAGTTAATTTCAAATCTGGGATATGTTCTCTACCTCTCAGCATTCCGGCATGCCTTCCCAGCTCGCCTGGGTCCTATGGGAAGTGCAGATACAGATCAGAGTTGGGAGTACCACAGCAAACTCCAGGAGACTCCCAGGGAAGCTGAAGCATCAGCAAGCTCAGGAAGATCCACAGCAGGGGAAGAGATGTACAAGGAGCCAGAGTGGGGGACACCTGGAGCTTGGCCTGTCTAGTCTGTTGTGTGGCCTCAGGGCCCACATAGGCCTTGGGGATAGATTCATGTAGGCTCTGAGAGAAGAAGACACTAGCTGCTTGCTGGGGTGGGAGGACTCTCCCCTCCCTTGATAAAGGCCCCAGTACCCCACCCAACCCCCTCAAGTGCTCAGCCACACACTCAAGTCTTCAACCACTGCAGCGACCACAGGAAATATTTTTGCATGACGCCATGCTAAAGAGTTTGCAGCCCCACCCAACTCTCCAACTGCTATAGGAGAGAAGGGGCTCAGCAGAACTAGGGTGACAAGGTCCACTGCTCACTCACCATCCCAGCAGTACCCACTCTGGTACCACCTGGCCAGGCTGTAGCCCAGGATGGACACGAGCAGCAGCGATAGCCCCACACCGAGGATCAGGCCCAGGGTGCTGATGGAGTCCTCACCTGCAGAGAGACATGGCATGTTTCACCCAGCTACCCAGAGCTCTCGCAGAGCTCCCTACATCGCGGCCATCCCCCATGTTCCAATTTCCTCTCCTCTTCTCCCCACTGCCATCAAAATGACTGTCCCTGAGCATCTTGATCTGAGCTAGCTAGTGCAGCTAAGCTGTACTAAATGGTGAATGTCAGATGCCTAATTTTTTTAGTTAGCTTGTTTATCCTCTGACACTAGAGATAGTTTGGAGCTGGGAGGCCTCAATCCACAGGCATTCTACTTGTTGGAAAAGGCACTGCTGTTTGGAGAAGAGTCCGGGGCGGGGTCTCTTCTCGGCACAAAGCCTGCTGACCAGGAAGCCTGGAGGCCCCAGAGCAGAGGCCTGCGATGCTCAGTGCCCTTCCCACAAAGTCCGCATACCCAGTGGCAGTGGTAACCCGTGGGCTCTTTTTGCTGCTTATATTCATTGTTTCTTCCTTTTTTGTGGTATGAGCTCCTAGCTAAATTTGTATTTTATTTGGAGAGAGAGAGACAGAGAGAGAGAGAGAGATAGATAGAGAGACAGAGAGACAGAGACAGAGACAGAGAGAAATAGGAAACCTACAGGGAGATGAGATGGGCCCGAAGCAGAAGCAGAGAGGGAAGAGGGAAACCAGGTTTTTAGGAAGAGGCTGACATAGACACATCATGGTGATAAACCGCCTTGCCCAAACAGGGAAGTAAGAGGAAGACCAGCCCCACTGCTGCTGGATGAGGTGCCAGGAGTGTGGAAGAAAAAACTGATGGCCCATCTACATGGCTCTGTGTCCTGGGGCTCCAGGGGTGTTGCCAAGAGGCCAGGAAGTGCAATGGTTAAGCACTAACTTTGGCACAGCAGGCTTTCATCTAAAGCCCAAACCTACCATTTGCAAAATATGGAACCTGAGCAAATCCCTTTCCCTCACTAAACTTCAATTTGCTCTTATGGAAAATAAGCATAATAATAAATACACATACTAGAATTGTTGTGATGGTTAGTGGAGATGTCATATATAGAGCACTTAGGTACTCAATAGATCTTGAGTGTACACTAGGTACTCAATACACTAGGTACTCAATAGATGTTAATTATATCATTATTGCTATTGTCGATATCATTATCAATAGTACGATTATGTTTTTAAAATATTTTACAATCCTCCCCACCCAAGCCTTTCCCTCTCCCATATCCCTTGGCCATTCTTCCCGTTAAAGCAGTCAGGTTATTCTCTATTCAGCAAAGAGCATGTGACAGTGAAATGCAGAGAGAAGGGGTCTCTCCTCCTAGTTTTAGATTTCAAAACCCCAGACCCTTAGAAAAATGGAAAGGATTCACAACATAGACAAGAAGTGAGCAAAGCAAAGTTACACTCCTAGCCATACTAGGGGGGAAAAATCTCCAGCTTGGGGGAGGGAAGGGAGAAAAAGAGATGAAGAAAAAGCACTGGAAAACATTGAGAAGATGTCAGTGGGTCCCACAGAGAGAGTCCTTGTTCCCTGATTCAAAGCTGAGCCCCAGGGAGGCAATACATTTCCCAGAGAGAGCTGTAGTATCTGAGAGCTAGACTGAGCCTCAGAAAGACAATGAGAGCTCAGTAAGAATAGTTGCAGGGAGCTCCTTGGCAGATGGAACCTCAGACAGCCTTGAAGAGTACTGGGCCCTCTCATGGCATGGGAGCAACCAAATGATTTCTGTGTCCCCAAGAGCGCAGGGAAGTCACAGAGAGGCTGTCCAGACCTGAAGGAGTCATACAGCTGGGGTCTAGGGACACATCTGCAGCACCCTGCATGGCTGATACTCAAAGCCCAGTCTTGGAAATGCCCATAAATAAAGTGGTCAGGGAAGGCCATGAACAATGTGACAACGGAGGAAAAAGCCCCAAAGGAGGTGAGAATAAAAACAGGCCATGGAGATAACTTGAGTAAAAATGTTCTAGGCATAGGGAGCAGCAAGTACAGCTGAGACAGGAACATGCCGGACAGGTGCCAGAAGCATCAGAAGCCCCTGAGTGATGAGGGGTGAGACGAGGGCAAGCAGCCAGAGAAGGAAGAACAGGAGCCAGAGAGTGTAGTGCTTGGAAGGCAATAAAGGGAGTTTGGTTTTTCCTCTGAGCAAGATGGGGAGTGTCGTGCGGGGTGGCCTGCAGGGTCTCTGCTCCCGCTCCCCACATAAGAACGCAGGACATGGTGAGGCCAAAAAGGAACACCCATGGAGCCACAGGTAGGGGAGTCATACCACTATAGTCTCAGTGGAGGCTGGAGTCACACGACCGACCTGCTGTCTGCTTTTCTACCAACCGACCGATTCCCCTCCCCAGCGCAGCCCCGGGAGTTATATCAGTGGCCAATTGGCTAACCGGCTACACCTTGACGGCCAACTAGCCACAGCCAACTGCCATCTACTACCCGAGCCAGCACCTCTCCACATGAGGCCGAGAGCCTGGAAACTGCAGTCCTGGCTCTGTCCCCACACTCCACCCCTACAGGGTCTCGCCTCACAATCTACGCGACAAGCGTCTTCCGGGAGGGTCGTTGTTCCATATTAGCCTACAGGCACCTACGGACGAAAAGAAACAGTAGTCTGAGGAACCAAGAATGGCAAATCCCTTCCATCTGGGAGGATACATGCTAGCTTTTTGTCCTGGGGAAGGAGGGCCGCTGCCACTGGCACCTTTCCCGGTTTGTGGTACCAGAACTTTATGGCAGTGCTTGGGGTCCCTTGCGTAGTTTCAACATGTAACAGAACAGGGGACCCCATAATAGGCCATAGTGAGAGTACATAGGTTCCCCGCAAAATCATCCCAGCATCGGGACCTCTGTATACTACAGTCACTTGCGGTGGCCACTCAGCAACCACCCCTGGCGTCACTTGCAAATCATGAGACAAACCAGCCCCCCATGGGGCTATCAGGCCCAACCATCGAGAGTGGGGGCTTTTGACCTGCCAGGGCCAAGTCCATTGCTGCCGTTTCCCTGCTTTTAAGCATGTGGGTGCTGGCAGCAAAATGTTCCCATTTCTGCCGTAGCCTGGCTTTAGCAGAGTCTCACTGGTGGTAACTTGTAATTGAATGGGAGCGGCCGTTCGATGTAGCAGAGCTTCTACTGGCGCGGGCCCTTCCTTCCGTGTTCTCTCATTCAGGACTCTCAGGACGTCCCATAGACAAGAGGCCCAGTTGCGATCATGGGAGGGTGTTTTGATACCTGGAGACCTTGCTTCAAAAGGCCATTGTAGCGTTCAATCATGCCAGCTGCTTGCGGATTGTACGGGGTGTGAAACAACCATTGCACGTCCATCCTGGCAGCCCAGCGCTGCACTTCTTGCCCCGTAAAATGGGTACCCCTGTCACTTTCAATGACTTGGGGGCGCCCATAGAGGGCGCACAGCCGTGTAAGAGTGACCACTATATGCCGCTGATCCACAGCCGGACAGGGCCAAGCAAACATCAACCCCATAGCAGTGTCCACTGCTGTGAATGCATACATCGCATTGCGGGCCTTAGGTAGGGGTCCAATGTAATCCACTTGCCAGCGAGTGAGGGCCACCCTCCCTCGCATAATCTGCTGTGTCTCTCAGGGGAGCCTCCGCCTTTGGGGGCTGTCCTGGGCACAGATGGCACAATCATAGCAGGCATCTGCTATCTCCTGCCATTTCAAAGGCAGACCCCAGCGTCTGCTCACCTGCCACATGGTTCAGCTTCCAGCGTGCTGTAATTTCCTATGTAGCCAATGAGCCACATCAGTGGCAGGAGCCCGTTCTAACCATTAGACCCCTGCTAGGGCGTCTGCTTCATCATTACCTGGGGACACTAAGGGGAGTGACCTGTGACATGCATTAGGGTCACCTCCTTTCTCTGCCCTAGGTCCCAGAGGTCCTGCCACATGGCCTGACCCCACAGTGGACAGTGCCCTACCAACCAGTTTTGGTGTTTCCACGTGGGGAACCACAACATTAGGCCCCCAAACACCGCCCAGCTGTCAGTACAAATAACTAGGGGCCCAGGCTTGTGGCTGATTATCATCCACACAGCCCGTAACTCAGCCCACTGGCTACTCTGGCCCATCCCAGTATCAAACCAAATGGTGTCTGTTTTGGGCTGCACACCAATAGCCGTCCAAATGGCTGCAGCCCCTCGGCTAGAACCATCGGTAAACCAGGCATCCTCAGGTACTGGGGGCTGTTCTTCTTTGTAGGGCGAGGGCTCCAAGTCCTCCCCTCTAGGCAGAGCGCTTGGCTCAGCCTGGGCTATAAGCTCCACAGGCCCCAGGTCCTGTTGTAGCTCTGTGCTCAAAGGGCTTGAACTAAGGGTGCTACATTGCTCTAAGTAAGCACCCCACTTGGCGAGGGTGGTGGTCTGTGCCACCCCCGTTTTGGGTCCCTGGGTCCACATATGGATCCACCCCTGGATGGGATAGGTTGTTCGAACCAACACCCGTGCAGTTCCTGTGATGGCTTCTGTGGCCACTAGGGCTGTGTACACAGCAGCCAGCTGTTTCTCTATTAGACAGTAGCGGACCTCCGCTCCTTTCCATAATTGGAGACGCTCCTGCCGTTGCCAGAGGCCCCAACTGTACCCGTCTTGGGTTACGTGAACATCAAGTTCAAATGGGCGGCCGGGGTCCACTACTTGCAGAGCCTGTGCCTGCTGCACTGCCAGTTTTGTGGCAACAAAGTCTTGCTCTATGGCCTCTGTCCAATCCCATGCAACCCTCTTTTTTATCATGTTATACAAGGGTCTTGCCATTTATGCTAAATGGGGTACAAACGCCCGCCAATACCCTAGCAGACCCCAATATGTCGGCTGTTGGGAGACCTTGGTCGGCCGGGGAAAGGCTTGTATTTCGTCAATAATTGCCTCAGTTATGACCTTTGTTTTACCTGACCACACAACACCCAAAAACTTGACGGATAAGCCAGGGCCTTGGACCTTTTCCTCATTCACCGCCCAGCCACGTGACTTCAGGTGGCAGAGAAGAGAGGGAGCTGCTTGCTCCAAATCTGAAAGAGAATCTGATGTTAATAAAATATCATCAACATAATGAAACAAGGCCACAGAGCATGGGTGATCCCACTGTGCCAAATCCTGGGCCATGAGCCCATGGCAGATAGTGGGGCTGTGCAAGTATCCTTGCGGAAGGACTTGAAAAGTCCACTGCCACCCGTCCCAAGTAAAAACAAACTGCTCTTGACACAAGCGTGCAATGTCAATGGAGAAAAAAGCATTGGCCAAGTCCACTACATAGTGATACATTCCCAGGCGGACAGTCAGACGATCCATTAAATCATGAATTGAAGGCACTGCAGCGTGCAAGGGTGGCGTCACCTTATTTAACTCCCTATAGTCCACAGTCATTCGCCAGGTCCCATCTGGCTTCTTGACAGGCCATACACGGGAGTTAAAGGGACTGTGCGTTGGCCTCACAATATGTGCCTTTTCCAATTCCAATATTGTACAACCAATCTCCTCCTGTCCTCCTGGCAGGTGGTACTGTCGCACTGTAACCATGCGCCAGGGCTGTGGCAACACTCGAGGAGGGTGGTGAGCATGCCCGCGTGTCCCCGCTTTCACCACCCTGATCCAGAGACGGAACTCTCCTACCAACGTCTGTAAGCTGAGGCCATATAGCACGTCCACCCCTGGAATATACTCCGGGATGGGGGAGACATAAACCTTGTAGGTACGAGGAGGAAGCCTTCCTATACCCAGTGGTAAGGAAACGGCTTTTATAGTCACAGTCTTTCCCCCCGTAGCCATCAATGCAGATTGCTGGTCCAGGGAACAGTTCTGGGTTCCCATAAATGAGACTGCAGTCGGAGCCAGTGTCAACTAGAGCCAAAACCCTCTGTACATTCGAAGGGGACCAATGTATGGACAGTTCCACGTGGGGCCTTCGGTCCCTGCTCGTCCCCTCTGACCAGGTACCTTGGCCCCACCCCTAATCAAGCTGAAAGGAGTTGCCTCAAATGGCTGCATGAAATCCTGGAGGGACTCGGGTCGCGCTTTGCCAGACTCCTCCTTTATGTTTCTCCGGAATTGTAGTTCCGGACGCAACTGATTCCAAAGTTCCAGCAGGAGTGCATTGGGTTGTCGGTCTATTTTCTTCCAATCAACCCCTGCTGCCACGAGATCACACCACATCTGTGCGCGCGTTACTCTCTGAGGCCCGCGACCTCGCCCCTTTACTTTTGATTTGGGCATCCAGGTCTCAACTGCATGGACCTCCCGTCTTAACTTCCTTTGCCTCCAGCTTTCAACATCCCCTAGGGTGTCCATGGCAGTTGTAACTTCATGGATCCGCCGCCCCACATAGGATGTAAGAATGGCAACCAAGGATCCAAAAGCACTCGCAGGTGCAGTATCCAAAACCAGATCTCTCCTGCTGGCTGTAAAAAGCTCGTCATCCGACCCCTGCATATTAGGGTTGAAATAGCATGTCTCATACCCATTTCACGGATGATTTGCGTAAGTTCCATATATGACTGCCATTGACTCACAGTGTCTGGCAGCTCGCCAGCCTGTCCCTATACTGTGCGTACCGCAGCAGTGAGCCACTCCGTTAAGAGTGTGGTTGCCCTGGTCTTGGGCCAACCTATGGCAGTTCTGTAACCTTTGTTGCAGGGAGGGATGCACTGTCATGAAGTCTAGCTTTTCCATCTCACCTGGGGAGCAGAGAATGTTGTCTGCTCCCTCATCCCATAAACGTAATAGCCAAGCAGAGACTGGCTCTCCAGGGCGCTGTCATTACCGCCCCCCCCCCCAGCTCCTGCAACTCAGGGGGAGTGTAAGGGGTGTAGGTTGTGAACTCAGTCACAGCTGGGTTGCCGGCAGCAACCCCTGGGGGCCCAAAGATTGCTCACATTTTACCCTTTGCTTCAAGATTGGCTGGGCTTGGGGGTTGGGAGCTACATTGTCTCCACTTGCTTCCTCCGCCTCTGCCTCAGAGTCTCCACTGTGGGGCCCCTGTTCTAACAGGCGGACCCGGGCTTCCAGTGCTTCCAACCGGGACACCTGGTCCGGCACCCTGGCCATTTCATTAAGCGCACTTTCCGTGTTGAGACTTAAGGCCGTGAGGAACATCCAGCCCACACAGCCGGCTGTAGCCTTCGCCTCCTCTGGCAACTGCTCAGCCAGAGCCTGCAGGGCCCTCTCCCCGCTGGCCAGAGAGCCGTCCATATCCTCCCACCCCTCCTTGGGGGTCCAGCTCCTGAGAACAGTGGCCACCGGACACCACACATTGTGTGGTGGCCACACGTCCTCCTGCCCAGAGTCAGACTCCATTCCTACCTGGTCGGAATCCTAGTCACTGTGTCAGGTGTCTGAGTGGGTGGAGGCCTCCGTGTAAGATGTCCACCACCCTCGGATCCTAAGGCCACAACACATCACCAAAATGAAGGCAACGCCGTCCATGGCCAAGAGGGTGGTGTGCCATCTGGAGGCTTCAGTCTCCCAGGCAGACCGTGCCTCCCGTTCCCGGTGTCGCTCCTCATGGGCCTCCCAAAGCTGGGCTCTTACACGCACAAACTGCTCCACCATGCTTTGGTAGGTTTTGGGCGGCACCACACCCTGCTCGCTGCGCCATGTGTCGTGCGGGGCGGCCTGCGGGGTCTCTGCTCCCGCTCCCCACATAAGAACGCAGGATGTGGTGAGGCCAAAAAGGAACACCCACGGAGCCATAGGCAGGGGAGTCATACCACTATACTCTCACTGGAGGCTGGAGTCACACGACGACGTGCGACCTGCTTTCAGCTTTTCTGCCAACCGACCGACTCCCCCTCCGCAGCGCAGCCGCGGCAGTTATATCAGTGGCCAATTGGCTAACTGGCTACAGCTGACGGCCAACTAGCCACAGCCGACGGCCATCCACTACCCGAGCCTGTACCTTTCCACGTGAGGCTGAGAGCCTGGAAACTGCGCTCCTGGCTCTGTCCCCACAGGGAGTCATGAGAGGATTTTGAGCAGAGAAGTAACAAGATTTGGTGTTTTAAAAGGATCAGTGCAAGCAGCCACTGTGTGAAGAACAGATGTAGTAGGGGGTGATGATAAAGCAGAGACCAGTCAGGAGGTTACTGCAAAAATCCAAGCAAGCGATGACCTTTGGAGGAAAGTAGTGCAAGAAACTGAGACGCTGAAGTCAAAGAGAGATCATCTATGTGGATAATGAAAAGTGTGACAGTGACCCAAGAGCTCCAGTCTTCAAGAACTGGCGATAGTGACCCAGCAGTGGGCGGACAGATGACTCAGCCAGGCGTGGTTGTGGCTTCTTGGTGTTTGTGGAAGTTTTAAAGAGTTTCATCATAGAAAAGTCTCTCCAGGAGTAGAAAGTACCCGTAAGAAAGTACCAGCAGGGAAATCACAGGCCTTCTGGAGATCCAGCCAATGAGGGAAGGAGATGCATTATCTCTGTTTGCTACCATCTTGGCCCCACGCACTTCTGGCTTAGGTGGCTTGCAGACACACTTAATTTCTCTGTTTTACCTCTTTATCTGTCTAGCATGCTCCTTTAATTAATATTCCTTACTTAGTCTCCCTTTTGTACAACTTTACATTTTTATTATAAAATATTTGATGCACAGAAAAAGTACATAAAATAATATAAGGAATAATATAATAATATAAGGAAAAATTGTTTTACATGCTTTGATATTACGATTACTTCCACTTGGAATAATGGAGACCAGATTTACTCTCCCACCTTAAAAAACTAAAAAAACAGACAAAACATGTAAAATAATGGAGAAAGGGAGTGCAAGATGATGATTCCTGAAAGAAGGAAATGAAATGAGGTGTACTCTATGATTACCCCGCTTACTGCCTGGGCTGAGTTACAACTGGCAGTACAGGGCAGGGGGACAATCCAGCAGTCTAGGTTAAAGAGAAAGAAGTTGGTGTCCGGGTGACCAACACAGCTCAAAGTTATGGGACAAAACAGGGATTTGCAAAGGGGTCTCCTGAAGCCTTTGGCTGCAGCTTTTCCTTTAACTATTTTCTTCTAAAATTGTCAAGTTTTGTTTTTCACAGTTAGAACACTAATCTTCCTGGAATTCATTTTTCATATGTTATAAGAGAAATTAGGAAATAATTAAAACTGAATAATAGTGAAAATACAACATATCAAAAAATGTGGGATGAGGAGGCAGTCCAGGGAAACCAAGGCAGCGGAAGTTCATGGGGCAGAGGTGAGAGCTGCACAGAGAGAACCCCAGAAATGTGCATGTATTCAGTAAGGCACGGATCAGTGCATCTGAAGCCAGAGAGAAATCATCTGAAAGGATTAGTGGGAACAGTGTCTAGCATTCAAAGGAGGGCTAAGAACAGTGCCTGTTCCCATAAGCCAGACTGGAAAAATTAAAAATTCATAGGCCCATTGGATAAAGTACTCAGGAAGGCCTTGCCACAATAGTGGGGAATACTTAACCCCAGACTGAGTACTGCTCTTGGCCCACCTAACAAATCATAAAAGCAAGACCAGAAGGGATCAAACTTCTCCCAAATAACTTAATTGCTTCCCAAAACATTGATAGAAAAACAAAAATATCCAGCACTCAACAAGGTAAATTTCACAAGGTGCGGCATCCAGAGATTATGAGGCATGCAGAGAAACGTGACCCATAGTAAGGACAATTCATCTATTGAAATCAACCCAGACCTGCAAGAATGTTAGAATTGGCAAACAAGGACATTAAAGTAGTTGTTATAACTGTTTCCATATGATCAAAAATTAGGTAGAGGCATTCAAGATATTAAAAAAGACCCAAATCATATTTCTAGAAATGAAACCCACGATGTCTGAAATAAAAAATACATTGGAAGAATGAGATTAATAGCAGATTAGATATTACAGAAGAAAAAAGTAGTGCACTTGGAGACATAGCAATAGAAACTATCCAAAATTACATACAGAGAAAAAATAAATAAAACAAATGAAAAGAGCATCTGTGAAGTGTGGGACAACTTCAAACAACCTATGTGTCACTAGAGTCCTCAAAGGAGAAAGGGAGTACAGGAAAAGTATTTGAAGAGATATGGCCCCAAATTTTCCAAACTTGGAGAACCCATCAAGTTATTTATTCAAACGATACATTTCACTCCCTCTGAGGAATTCTGGTACCCATGGTTGATATCATAACTCATTTTCTTTTCCATTATGTCTTGGAAAGCCTTGACTATCCTTAGGAAGGAAAGGACTACATTTCCTTTCAACCAACCCTTCATGAGAATCACTCTTTTCAACTAGAGCATGTGTGTAAATTGGAAAGTATGGCTCTACCCCAGCCCTGTGAGGATGTAGCGAGAAGGCTGGCATCTGCAAGCTAGGAAGCGGCCCTCACCAAAGAACCGAATCAGCAGATACCTTGATCTTGGACTTCCAGTGTCCAGAACTGTGAGAAATAAATTCCTCTTGTTAAGCCCAAAAAAAAAATAAAAAATAAAAAAATTGGAAAGTACGCAAGACAAGGGTATGGTCTCTGGTAAGAGTTTGGGGTGCATGTTTTTTGTAGTGCTTATAAAGTTCAAAGACAAATGTTTAGAATTAAACAAAGCAGATGAATAAGTTGAGGTGTATTTTCTTAGCAGAAATTGAGAAGCTTAATCCTTTTTCTCTCCTGTGCAATGCCTGTGCTAAGGTGGAACAATCTTAAGGCACAGCCAGAGTTTTCTTCAGAAATAGTTTTAGGATACCTCTACCACAGCAATAATTAAAGATGAACAGAGACTCTGTTACTGGGACTTTACATAGGGAAATAATATTTCAACCGACTTTGATATATTCCAGTAATGTGCAGGTTTTATATAAGTCTTGGTATCAATGAATTATGGTAAATTGACAAACTTAATAATAGATGCTTCCTCTCCCCAAAATCCAAGTTTAAGGAAGGGTCACTAGAACAACATTGGTCCCAAAGGTGTAGCTATAGAAATTCTCTCACATTTTTCAAATAGGCAGTCAGATATGTGAATCTGAAAAAAACCCATCATCACTTTTCTTTTTGCTCACGTTAGTTTTTACTTTTTCAGGCTACACCATTATTGCCACCATTTTACATTTTAAGGAAACTGTAAATAGAGCTCATAGAAGTTAAGTAATCACCCCGATCCACAGAGCTCTACATGTCAGAGTCACAGCAAGAACAAAATCTTTCTGGCTCCACTAACCTTTATTGTTTAAAATGACTTGCTCTGATATATTATTAGACAGAAATCAAATAAATTTTAGATGACATCTCCAAAACTATGTTATCACTTTGAGAATAGTTTATATGAAACTTATTTACTTCAGTAATTAGATAACGGAATGAACTAATTACTGAAGTAACCCCTCATTCAGTATACCCATTACCATCAGCTTTCAAAGGACTCATACCTCCATTATCTATATCAGGGAGGCTATATCCACATTATCCAAAAACAGTTTCAAATCAATAAGATATTGTTTAAAATGAGGTTATTAAAAATGAAAGTTCTATTTTGTGTCACTCATAGTTGTTATTTGACTAGGCAGAGTCATTTCTCTCTACCCCCACTCTTACCATTAAGATGCAGATTTGTGTATGGATCAGTCATCTAGTCAAAGTCAATGAGGAGTCAACATAACTGTAATCTTTCATTGGTCCTAACCCCACAAGGAACCATGAAATTCTAGGAGAAAAGATGCACACAAGATTACCTTTTGCACGCCCTTTCCCTCCCTGCTAGTGGTCAGGATCAATGTGTGTTAAAAGGCCATAGTCATGGTCCTTCTATTAAATTCCCTCCTTCCGTGTGTCTAGAGCAGTAGGAAACCAGTCCAGACATCGCGGCCCCCTCATTTATGCTTGGGCATTCCCATTATTACAGATCCCTGCCCTTGCAGGCCAGAGAGTGATAAGATTCAGGATTTGGATTTAGGCTAAGGAGTAGAAAAAAATGTCCCAAGGGTCTCCATCCTTGGTCACTGCTCCAACCAAATTTACAAATAAGTCTGTAGAGACTAGAGAAACAAGACCTGTGATATAATGTTACTTTATCTTTTTTAACATTTGTCTACTATTTCTTTAGGTATATCTCCTTCAGAGATTTTTGTGTAGCCTAAAGTAGGATTTCAGTTATTTCTGGGTCTGGCCAAAATACCATCTTCATTCCATCAAACCCCATTTAAGAACAAAAATTGATTTTATAAACAAGCCTATGCTTGTCCTTACATAAAATATTGACCTAAGTGCAACACGGATGGACCTAGAGGGTATTATGGTAAGTGAAATAAGTAAAAAAGAGAAACAAATACCATATGATTTCACTTATATGTGGAATCTGAATAGCAAAATAAATGAACAAACAAAACAGAAACAGACTCATAGATACAGAAAACAAACTGATGGTTGCCAGATGGGAGGGTGGTTGGGAGGCTGGGTGAAAAAAATGAAGAGATCAAGAAGTACAAATTGGTAGCTACAAAATAGTTATGGGGATCTAAAGTACAGCATAGGAAATATAGTCAATAATATTGTAATAGCTATGTATAGTGTAAGGTAGGTACTAGACTTATCAGGGGGATCACTTCATAAATTATATAAATATCCAACAACGATGCTGTATTCCTGAAACTAATATAAAATAATACTGAATGTCAACTGTAATTTAGAAATAAAACAAAAATTACCATTTAATCTTCACATATACCAGGGGTGCCAAAAAATGTACACACATTTTAAAAGATGTTATCTATGCTCAAGCAGTAGTTCACCATAATCAGAAGTGTCTGGACGCTGATGGAAACCACTTTGAGCACCTCTTGTAATTGCAGAAGTCAAACATGACTTGTATTCATCTTTTGTTATCGGTATATATATTGAGTATCACAATTAATACAGCTTTTTCCTTTCTTAAAATGTGTATCTATTTTTTTGATACATATACATATATGTATATATTCCAACTACTCAAGTGATTACTTAAAATTATAAGCTCAAGAATAGAAAAATTCAAATACAAGAGGACTAGCAGTGAGCACCAAAGCCAATCAAACATAGAGATAGGTCTAAAATAATTGTGAAAGTAGTAATTTCCCTTTTTGAAAATAGAATCAGATACAGGAGAATAGAGGATTACATCACAGAAATGGCAGCATGGCGAGTTCCTCTTGAAATCTCTTCTGGAATTTACGACAAATTGAACAGCTACAATTCCACAAAGGACTCCCTGAGCGGGATACAGGCAAGACTGAAAGATGCACAATTGGATCATCTAAAGGAAAAGCTTTGAACTAAGAAGTTCTCCACATCCCCCCATGGAGGCGATACGCTGAGACCTAGGTGACCTGCTCACAGAAGAGAAGTCTGCCTTCCAGGGAACCCCCCCCAATCATGTGAGAAGCTGGAACAGTGTAAGAGAAAACATAACACTACAGCGTGAGAGAGAATAAAAGGCTGCAGTTGGAGAGAAAATAAAACATTCCACCAACACCTACTGGAAAGCAAAAGAAAGACCTCTTCCTATCAACCTGTTGCAGAACCCACTCCTGTAGATGCCTAGGAAGAGAAATAATAATTCATTAATAGCTATGAATAAATAAGGTAAAAAGGCAGCTCAGAAAGAAATGAAAAGTCTCCAGAAAATGAACTCAAAGACATGAAAATATGTGACTTAAATGACAAAGAATTCAAGATTGCAGTTCTGAAAAAAATCAACAAGATGCAAGAAAACACAGACAGGCAGTTAAGTGAACTCAGAAACACAATCAAAGAACAAAATGAAGATTTTACCAAAGAGATTGAAATCTTAAAAAAGAACCAAATAGAATTTCTGGAGATTAACAACTCAATAAAAGAAATGAAGAATGAAATATCCAACTTAGTCAATAGAGCTGACCAGATGGAGGAAAGAATCAGTGACATCAAAGATAGGAATCTGGAAAAGGAGAATAGAGACAGTAGTCAATGTGTCAGACGAATAGAATGTCTAGACTGAGCTGCCCAAAAAAATGACATAGCAATCACACAAAGTGTAGCATAATAAACAAAACCAAATGCAAAAGCGAGACAAAGACCCCAACCTAGAACAAAACATTACTCAAAAAATAGAAGGGAAACTTCTTGAAATTGCTTTACTCTCTAGAACCACTTACTAAAACCATGCATTAAAACAAAGGAAGATTACAGGGAAAGAAAGATTAAAGAAACAAATTGAGGACAATATAATATCATTATGGAGATAATACACTCAATATAAATAGTAAGGAATAGAATAGATATCACTACAAACTAAATTACTCACATAGAGAAAAGGCTTGAGATAAGCACAGAGGATGAGGAAGAAAAGCAGAGATTAAAGCAATTAGTGAAAAAGCTAATAGTTATGGGAGACAGAAAAAGATAATCCAACCTAAGGAAAACTGGTAACCCTGAGGTAGAGAACCCAATAAATTAAATAAAAAATATTTTCAAAGATATAATACAAAAGAATTTCCCTGAAACGAGGGGGTAAATGGCATCTGCATATTAAGAGTATACCAGGTATATGGTGATGGAAGGAAAACTGACTCTGGGTGATGAACACACAATGGGATTTATAGATGATGTAATACAGAATTGTACACCTGAAATCTATGTAATTTTACTAACAATTGTCACCCCAATAAATTTAATTTAAAAAAAAAAGAGTATACCAGGTTCTAAGAAAATTTGATTAAGAATACTCAAGACCACTAAACTGTTGTCTGTGTATATGATTTGTACACTTGAAACCTATATAATTATATTAACCAATGTCACCCCAATAAATTTAATAAAAATTACAAAAATAAAAGCTGAAAAACACTCTTTTAATTATTACTAAAAAAAAAGAATACTCAAAACCAAGATATATTCTATTAAAATGTTGTTCCAGTTATTAAGCTATTGTTTCTCAACTTCAAGCTCGCCCTCTCTATTCAGCTTTGTGATGCTACAGCTGGTACTCTGCAAACCCTGCTTCTCCTTTGCAAGCTGGGGGAGGTTCTGCCAATAGGAGGTGATAGAGCAGACTGCAAAGCTAGAGGATAAAGAAGGGACTTGCTTTGTCCTGTCTGCTTCCCAGGTCTTCGTGTGATTTCCTACTACTGTCAGCATCACCCATTGCTTTTTTTCCCACCACAGCAGCTTCTTTTAGAAGCAGTTAGGTCTAGTTTGCAATTTTTCTAAATTCATAAAACTAATCTCAACATCATTACCCCCTACCCCCCACTACAGAAACATGAGCACCAGACTGTCAAAGGCCCCACCCAGAGGTCTGAGATTCTCCTCTAAGATCTATCTTTTTTTAACTTAATTTATGGGGGTACATTTGTTAGAAAATTATATAGGTTTCAAGTGTACATTCCTATAATACATCATCTATATATTGCATTGTGTGTTCACTACCCAGAGTCAGTTCTCCTTCCATCACCATACATTTGACCCCTTTTTCCCCTCTCTACTGCACCCTCCCCCTTACTGTCCGGTAACCACTAAATTGTTGTCTGTGTCTATGAGTTTTTGTTTCTTTGTTTGTCTTGTTCCTTTGTTGCTTTTAATTTTATATCCCAACTATGAGTGAAGTCATATTGCTCTTGACTTTTTCTGTCTGACTTATTTCGCTTAGCATGATAATCTCAGGATCCATCCATGTCATTGCAAATGGCACTATTTCATCTTTTCTTATGGATGAGTAATATTCCATTGTGTATATGTACTACATCTTCTTTATCCAATCATCTATCAAAAGACTCTGGTTATTTCCATGTCTTGGCCTCTGTGAATAATGCTGCAATGGGACATCATAAAAATGATGGCATGAGGTGAGCCTCTTGAAAACTCCCCTGGAATTTACAATAAATTGAACAACTATAACTCCACATAGGACTCTCTGCACAGCACACAGGCAACATGAAGGGGCTCACTACTGAACTCACCTAAAGGTGGGCAAATTGCACGAGCGGGGGAGAGGGGAAGGGAGAAGTGAGGAGATGGAGCCGCGCGGGCGCAGGACACAGACCTAGCTCAGTGCGCCGAGCTCGCTGCTTCCCGGAACTACCGCAGCTGCGGAAGAGGGAAGAACTTGGAATGCTAGGGCTCCGCCAGGGCTCCATAGGGCTGAGGGGACAGCATATAACACGGCTGAACCCATCGCTCACGGCAGAGACCTCGGAGAAAAGACTGAGGGAAGAAGGCTGAAAACTGCGGTTTAAGCCCTCACTGCCGAGCAGTGAACCCGAAGCCTTAGGCACTGAGACTAGCCGCCCCCTCCCTCCCCTCCCAGAGCTCGCCCCGCCCCCACCTGCCCGGTGCTAGAAGCAGAAAGTAGCAGTGTCAGATCAAAACAACAGAATATTTGCAGTTCTGAGAACTGTGGTCCACAGACTCGGACTCGCAGCCCAACTAGTTCCGGCAAAGGGGAGGGAGCTGTGGAAGCAGGACCAGCTGTGGTGGTGGTCGCCGCCATTGCTCTGGGCCACCTCTCACAACCCACCCTGCCCCTGGCCCCATCTATCTGGGTGGATCCCTGCAGGAGTAAACAGAACTGCTGAAACACAGGGGCTCTGAATCTGGTGCAGGAAGAGCTTTGGAACTTCAAAAGCTCTCCGTATACCCACACAAACACTGCGCCCTGTGACCCAGGCAAACTATTAACAGAGGAGAAGCCTGTCTCCCAGGGAATCCCCCCAGTGTGTGAGAAGCAGGAATAGTGCAGAGAAAACATAACACTACAGTGTGAGAGAGAATAAAGGGCTGCAATCGGAGAGAAAATAAAACATTCTACCAACACCTATTGGAAAACAAAAGAAAGACTTTTTCCTATCAACCTGTTGCAGAAGTCACTCCTGTAGATGTCTAGGAAGAGAAATAATAAATCATTAATTGCCATGAATAACCAAGGCAACAAGGCAGCTCAGATAGAAAATGAAAAGTATCAGAAAATGAACTTAAAGATATGGAAATATGTGACTTAAATGACAGAGAATTCAAGATTGCATTTCTGAAAAAACTCAACAAAATGCAAGAAAACACAGATAGGCAGTTTAATGAACTCAGAACTAATGCTGTAATGAACATAGGGTTACATATATCTTTACGGATAAATGTTTTCAGATTTTTTTGGTAGATACCCAGAAGAGGGATAACACACAAACAGACACAACTACAGACCAATATCTCTGATGAATACAGATGCAAAAATCCTAAACAAATACTAGCAAATGGAATACAACAATACATTTAAAAGATTATATATCACGACCAAGTGGGATTCATTCCAAAGGTACAAGGATGGTTCAACATATGCAAATCAATCAATGTGATACACCACATAAACAAAATAAAAGGTAAAAATCATATGATTATATCAAAAGATGCAAAAAAAGCATTTGATAAAATACAACATCCATTTATGATTAAAACACTTCATACAATGTGTATAGAAGGAAAGTACCTCAACATAATAAAAACCATATATGACAAACCCTCAGCTAATATCATACTTAAAGGTGAAAAACTTAAAGCTTTTCTTCTAAAGTCATGAACGAGACAGGGATGCTCCACTGTCACCACTGTTATTCAACACAGTATTGGAAGTCCTCACCAGAGCAATCAGGCAAGAGAAATAAATAAAAGGCATGCACATATGGAATGAATAAGTTAAATTGTCACTTGATGCAGATGACATGATTCTTTATATAGAAAACCATAAAAACTCTACCAAAAAATATTAGAAACAATAAACTAATACAGTAAAGTTGCAGGATACAAAATCAACGTACAAAAATCCATTGCACTCTGGGTGGTGAACACACAATGGGATTTATAGATGATGTAATACAGAGTTGTACACCTGAAATCTATGTAATTTTACTAACAATTGTCACCCCAATAAATTTAAAAAATAAATTTAAAAAAAATCCATTGCATTCCTATATACTAACAATGAAATTTTGAAAAAGAAATGAAAAAAAAAAAAAAAAAAAAGCCAATTCCTTTTGCAATTGCAAAAAAAAGAATAAAATACCCAGGAATAAACTTAACAAAGAATGTGAAGGACCTATACACTGAAAACTATGACATTATTAAAAGAAATTGAAGAAAACACAAAGAAATAGAAAGATATTCCATGTTCATGGTTTGGAAGAATCAACAGAGTTAAAATGGCCATATTACCCAAAGCAATATACAGATTTAATGCAATCCCCATCATCAAAATCTCTCTAACATTTTTTCAAGACATAGAACAAAAAAATCACCAGATTTGTATGGAATCACAAAAGACCCCAAATAGCCAAAGCAATACTAAGAAAAAAGAATAAGCTCTGCCTTTTAATACTTCCAAGTTCTTCCCTTTGTTCCCCAGTCATACAGGTAGTAGCTGCTTCCTGCAATTGCTATATCCACGATATTTAGTGTTCTCTGTCTGCCTTTTCAGTTACAAAGTTAACTCTATAATAAACTCTCTGTATTAAAATACCTGGTTGGTTTACATTTTCTTACTGGACCCTGATTGTCCAGACAGACATATAAAAATGTCTTGGGGGAATGGACAGAGGAAATGCAATATAGTTTAGGATGACCTCATACTTTTCCACAGAAACTTAATATCAGGAGACAATACAGCAATGTTTACAAAGTTCTAAGGGGAAAACAAACAAAAAACAAAAGTATTTTATCCTATCAAGGCTCATACATAAAGACAACAGGCAGACATTCTCAAATATGAAAGAACTTAAGGAATAGAATACCTACATTCTCTGTTGGGGCCAAACTGTAGTTGGTGCGGAGAACGGCACCATGGTGTCCCTGAGCAGGGTGAAAAGGGTGTCAGGAGGAAAGTTGTTCAATGCAATGTGTCTGATTCCAAATGGGGTGAGGAGGGCGTCCATGAGGCAGGGCTGCCTGGTGTGAGGAGTCAGGGATAAGCAAGGAGAGGAGGGCATCCACATAGTGGGTGAGGGTAGTCATACATGGGGCATCAGTGCCCAAGCAGGATGAGGAGGGCATCCCTGGAGGAGAGATCTGGCATGTGGGATCAAAGCCTGAGTGGGATGAAGAAGGCATCTATGGTGGGGTTGGTGGGGGGAGTGGCCCAGCAGTGGCAGTCAAGCCCAAGCAGGTTGAAGAGGATACCCCTGGAGAAGTGTCATGGCACAGGGTCAGAGGTCACACCGAGTAAGGAGAAAAAACATGACGGGGAGCGCAGTAGTAGGTGTTAGAGCCCAAGGGCAGTAATAAGGGCATCAGTGCTGGCGGTAGGGGGAAATAGGCAGCAGATATAAGAATTGATTATATACAGTGGATTAGTCAACTATGTAAATACATTAAGACTAAAGGAAGCCAGATATCTCTCTATCAGAAAAAGGAGCTACAAATACAAAAAGGGAGAAAACTGGAATAAACTCTGTGGTATTGTATTCACCTGGAGCTATTGGTGTAAATTTAGGTTTTCTACATTTGAAGATCTGACAACTAAGTTTGCGAACTTGCCTCTGTGCACTTACATTGGCAGCACTGTACACTCGGTAAGGTTTCATAACCTTGGGATATCAGTGTCTCACAGCTGTGATCGTGTTTACTTGTGGGGCTGTCTTGTTGAATGGCATTCATTATTGTTGTTGCATGTTTTTGTGTGCCATCACGAGAATGTCTGAGCTTGAATTAGAGCAACAAACAAATGTAAAATGTCTTGTTAAACTTGGCAAGAATGGAAGTGAAATCAGGGACACGTTAGTCCAAGTTTATGGGGATAATGCCATGAAGAAAATGGCAGTGTACAAATGGATTAAATGTTTTTCTGAGGGGAGAGAACACGTCACTGATGAAGAGAGGTCAGGGCAGCCATTAATGAGCAGAACTGATGAAAATATTGCAAAAATTCTTTGAATTGTGCGACAAAATCGTCAGCTGACTGTGAGGACCATAGCTGACCAAGTAAACATCAATAGAGAAACAGGAAAATCTTGACTAAAAATCTTGGCATGAGAAAGGTGTGTGCAAAAATGGTCCCATAGGGGCTCTTGCATCACGACAATGCACCAGCTCACATGTCACTGTCTGTGAGGGAGTTTTTAGCCAGTGAATAAATAACTATTGGAACACCCTCCCTACTCACCTGATCTGGCCCCCAATGACTTCTTTTTTTTTACCCAAAGATAAAGGAAATATTGAAAGGAAGACATTTTGATGACATTCAGGGCATCAAGGGTAATTCAACAATACCTCTGATGATCATTCCAGAAAAAGAGTTCCAAAACTGCTGTGAAGGGTGGACTAGGCGCTGGCATTGGTGCATAGCTTCCCAAGGGGAGTACTTCGAAGGTGACCATAGTGATATTCAGCAATGAGGTATGTAGCACTTTTTCTAGGATGAGTTTGTGAACTTAATTGTCTGACTTTGTAAATAGATAAATGTACAAGGTATGATAAAAAATTACAGTGAATGTTTAAATTTAAAAAATATATTACAGTAAAAGACACATTGCCATTAATCCCCCTTACTTCAAACACACTTATCCCATCGTTCTTGCCATTTTCTGAAGTAGTTCTAGAAGTTCTCATTCATGGATCTCTTTAGTTGTGCTGTGGTGGCTGCCTCGGTGTCCTAATTGGTTCAAAACATTTACCTTTCATGGTGATTTTGACTATGGGGAAGAGCCAGAAATCGCACGGTGCCATATCCGGTGAATAATCCTTATCTGACAGAAATTGCCATACCAGAAGCAATATGTGACACATAGCCTTTCCATTGTGATCTCAAAATATGGTGAATGCTGCTGCCAAGTGCCATCCAATGGAAAGGCAGGGATCTTCAATATGGGCAGCAGCTCATTGAACCTTAGTAGCAGTGTGTGACAAGTTTCAGCTGTTCGGTGCAGTCATTTGGGTGTGAGCTACGGTTGAGAGAAGGTGTGTTTTAATGTGCCATAAATCATCTTCCATCACACATTGCTTCTGGTACACAGCAATTTCTGTCAAATAAAAACATTACAGTCTGTTCTCATCCATGTATTCACCTTATCTGATACTGTGTGGCTTCTGGCTCTTCCCTAAATTCAAAATGATTCAGGACATCGAGGCAGCCACAACAGAGCAACTAAAGACACTCACGAAAGAGGACTTTCAGAACTGCTTCAGAAAATGGCAAGAATGTTGGGATACTCATAAGTGTGTTTGAAGTGAGGGGGAGTATTTTGAGGGGGATTAATGGCAATGTGCCTTTTACTGCAATATTTTTTTAAAAACATTTACCGTATTGTTTGATCACACGTCGTAGATGTGTATGTTGTAGCTCTGTCCTCTGAGAGTACTTGTGAGCAGCAGTGCCCCAATATCAATGAACATATCTACCACCAAGATCTTGCATTCTAAATATACCATTTTTTGCTCTAAGAAATCAGGGTGCCTTGGATAAAGGACTGATTTCAAGATTGCCAGGGTGAGTGTAAATGAACTTGAAATTTCTTCTTGTGCCCTCCCCCCAAAAAAGAGGAACGCCCTAAAGAATAATGAGTAATGAGAATATGTCAAAAAGATATACAAACCTGCTTCTATTGGCTAAATCATGAAAATTTGAACACCAAAATAAATAATAGTAGTAACAACCCGTTGGATAAAACAGAAACTATAAGTCTATGCAGATAAATTAAAGTTTAGTGCAAAATGGGATGTTTACATAGTTTAAAACTTCTTGGCGGCTGTGAGCATCATCCAACGTCGCTGCGGCTACGTCTTCGACGACCTCGCAGAAACCCCGCAGCCATGGCCAACAAGGGCTTGAAGGACCTGAAGCAACAAGTGGAAGGGGCGGCCCAGGATGCAGTGACTGCGGCTGGAGCAGCAGCTCAGCAAGTGGTGGATCAGGCCACAGAGGCAGGGCAGAAAGCCATGGACCAGGTGGCCAAATCTACCCAGGAAACCATCGACAAGTCTGCTAACCAGGCCTCTGAATCTTTCTCGGGTTTTGGGAAAAAATTAGGCCTCCTGAAATGACAGAAGGGAGCCACAGGTGACTCCCCTCCAGGCCCTGAGCTCCAGTCAGCGGCTGCCCCCTTGGCCTAATGCCTCATTAAAGCACATATTCCTAAAAAACAAACAAACAAACAAACAAAACAAAAAGAAAAAGAAAAAAACAAACAAACAAAACAAACAAAACAAACAAACAAACAAAAAACAAAAACTTCTTCCCTATAAAATACTACTGATTACAAAGAGAAAAAAAGAGTAACTTTAAAGAGAAGAGGCCTAGCATACATTATCAGAATCAAGTGATCAAAGTGAATATCATCAATAAAGACACAAACACAAATGGTGTGCCTCCTGATAAGAACACAGCATCACTTCTGTGACATTCCTGCCAAAGATGTGGAACTTGCGTCTACATGAAGAAACATCATGCAAAGCCAAATTGAGGGCATTTTATAAAACAGCTGGTCTGTAATCTTCAAGGGTAAAGGTCATGAAAATCAAGAGATGATTGAGGAAATGTTCCAGACTGAACCAGACTAAAAAGACATGACAGTTAAATGCAACCTGTGATTCTCAATGGGATCTTTTTGCTATAAAAGCCATTACTGGGGCAATTGACAAAACTTGAATAATCTGAGGATTAGATGGAAGTATTGTACTGATATTAATTTTGTGATTCTGATCATTGTATTATGATTATATAGGGAAATATCTTTGTAGGAAACACACTCTAGAGTATTCAGGTACAATGGGGCATAAGGTCAGTAACTTACTCTCAAGTCCTTCAGGTAAAAAGTTTTAGCTTACTTTATTTTATATAGTTCCAATTTTTTATAAGTTTATAATCAGTTCAAAATAAAATTTAGTAATTTAAAAAATTCAATTGGTCTCTATTTACTGGTTTATAAAATCTCCAAGAAAGCTTATAAATGAGAAAGCAAAGTTTAAATAGATATAGTATAATGTCTTTTTGTATACTTTTCAAAATAATATATATTTTGATGTGTATAATTTTTCTGGTCAGATGCAGAAGAAATACAATGTGGTCATCTGGGCGAGAGATTGGGTGGTGCTGGGAAGAAGCTTTTACATTTTTCATTTTACATCTTCCTGCGTGGTTTATATTTTATTACCAGGTACAAGTATTGTTCTAATTAAAAACAACAACAACAACAACAATGCGTTTTCTGGAAATTTAGAATATGTGCCATTTTTGTTTTTCTCTATATTTTTATGCACTTGAAAAAGCTAATAATGAATAAATAATGTTAAACATTTGTGTGTACACACACTAAAATGTATTTTTCTATCTATAATTTGGGTAAAAGGTTAACAAGGATCAAATATCATTAACTCAGGTTTTGAACAATTTTGTGGCTGAAAATCTTTACCTGATGTTTTATTTACTTTAGGCTTTTTAATTTAAAAAATCTATATGAGGAATTGATCTTGGCTACCAATTAGCAAGGGTTCTAGAACACACAGACTTCAAGGCAGACTTTAGGACCATATTGGTGAGGAAAGAAGTCTCTCGTTTATTGATTTAGGTCTGTGCTTCCACTACTTCTCTCACTACAACCTCACTCTGTGGAATATGTTTTAAAATCTACCTTCCTATTTGGTTCTAAAAACTTTGACAAGCATTTTCCAAACTTAAAGATTTTGGAGGTAATGAATGTAAAATTATTTAGACTTGATAAACCTTTATGTGTTCTTCTTCATATTTCTTTACATGCTGCCTTATTAGTCTAGTCAAGGGACTTTCCCCAAGGTTGTTGTTGTTTTGGCTTCCTGATGATGTCCTTGTAAAACCAAGGAAGTCTAGAGCAAGACTCCCATTTACTCAAATATGGAATAGTTGAAACAGATTTTAGTTTTCAATGATCTCTTGATAAGAGATGAAAAGAGAAGCCTCCCTCTTCTCAAGGCACTTAAAGAAAAAGTTTCAACAGGTACTTTAGATGAAAGTTTACACAAAATTTCAGAAATCATCAGACAGCAAGAAATCACTTACAGAATTCTAGAATCACTTGGCAATATAAAACAGAGGTTAAGAGTTTGGGTGCCAGTGCCGAACAGAAATGAGTTTGAATCACAGCATTACCATTTACTTACACTGTGTCCTTGAGTAGGGTACTTAATCTCCCCAAAACTTGGCTTGTTTACCTATGAAATGAAATAAAGATACCTACCACCGGAAATTATCGTAGATTTCTTTGAAATAATGTCTACCACAAAGAAAACAATAAATATCAATAGTTTTGTTATTGTTGCCATTGGTTACTTTTTTTTAAATCATCACTGTCTCAATCTATATTCCCAATATCACAATTTCAAATATGAGTTAAAATAGACTCATGGACCACAATATCAAGGATAAAAGCAAGAGGGAAATGGCTACTCTGTCTATGCACCAAGATATTCATCACAAGAATCCCAAGAAGAAAGAGAGGCCAACCATCTTATCACAACACAAGCCCAAGGATGGAGCTGTCAGTGAAACTTCCCTTGCAATATGTGTCCATTAGGCTTCCAGTTAGTAAGACCAGGTTATAATTATGTACATAAATGATGAGGAGTTTTTTTCTGAAATTTACAACTTTTCATAGGGTTTCAAATCAGTTCTAAGTATAGCCCAGGACCACCCCCACAATCCTGGAATTCTATGCTCCAAACAGCATTCACTCCCCCACTCAACAAGTATATATGGAGTCCATACTCTGTGCCAGGCCCTGCACTATACACTGGGCATAGAGTGGTGAAGGCAGACAAGATCCCTGCTTCCATGAGTTCATATTCTATGGCGTGGTAGGGTTTACAAATACAAAAACATACTTTCTATGAAGAACTACAGGGTGTCAGAATGCCATTAGAACAGGGAGACCTGAACTATTCTGAGAGGTTAGGGAAGGCTTCACAGAGGACGTGACATTTAAGCAAGACCAGAATCAGAAAAGAAGTTAAGAACAGCATTTAAGGCAAAGAGAACATGTGCAAAGGGCCTGAAATAGTAGACAGCATGGGATATGCAAAATAAAAATTTGAAAGACTACTGTGAGTGTATGTTAGTGTGGAGCAGAGGAGAGGGGTAGAGCAAGAAGTGACGGGGAAGGAGGGAGGGAGGGAGGGAGGGAGAGAGAGAGAGAGAGAGAGAGAGAGAGAGAGAGAGAGAGAGAGAGAGAGAGAAGTGGAAGAGATAAATGGGGTCTTGTAGTCCATGTTAAGGATTTTGAACTTTATTGTAAGAACAATAGGAAACTACTCAAGCATTTAAGTGGTGTAATGTTATGACCAAATGTGCTCTTCCTAGAAACCAGTCTGCCGAGGAATACATAGAATAAGTGATCCAAATATCCAGACATCTGAACAAGTAGCTTGGTGGAAAGGATATAGTATTAAGATTTATATTCAGTTAATTAGGAAACTAGATTGGACCAAAACAGGATTTTATTACCTCAGTCCAGGAGCTCCTTGATAGCATCTTTAAGGTTGCTCAAAAATAAAGGAGACAGAGAGATAAAAATTCCAGCATGAGAGCATGAGGAGATCCACTGACCCATTCCCAGTAAAATTGATAAAAATCATTTTAAAAAGTAATTTAAAGTTCTGGAAATGGTTGTAAGGGCAAATATCAAATATCAAATTATCTGTGAAAATTTGGTAAGAAAAGCAAGAATCTGTGGTATTTGAACTAAGCCCACTGCCTTTCTCCCCTCACTCAGCTCTGCAAGGCAGAGACTCAACTCCAAGGGCTCCCTCTCCCCACAGTACCCTGTTAGAGGGCTTTTTTCCCTGGAGGGACAGAACATCATTTCTCATCCTGTCCCCAGCTGCTTGTTTCTGAGGCTAAGTTCTCCATGAGTACAGTCAAGAAGTGGGGACTTTCTTTTCCACTCAGGCCCCTCCCATGGAATGGAGACTCTACTTTGGGCATGGCATGCTGATAATGTTGGGATCCCATTTGCCCTTGACTTAGCTCGTGAGGCAGAGATTCCATACCAGAAGAAGGAAACCAAGAGGCCCTCAGGCTGCTGCCCTCCACCTACTGGGGCTTCTGAACTTGAGATATCCCTAAGAGACAGATTTTCCATTGTCCTCATTCCCAGCTCCAGAGCCCTGGCCTAGAGACTTTTCCTGGGGGGAAAGCAGGCTGTAAAATAGATAGTTAATAATGACTTCCCAAAGGAATTGACTTTCTTTGAAACAGAGCATGAAAAAGTTTAAACCTGGGCGGCCAGATGGCTCAGGTAGTTAGAGCGCAAGCTCTGAACAACAGGGTTGCCAGTTCAATTCCACCATGGGATAGTGGGCTGCACCCCCTGCAACTAAAGATTGAAAACGGTGACTGGACTTGGAGCTGAGCTGTGCCCTCCACAACTAGATTGAAGGATGACTTGGAGCCGATGGGCCCTGGAGAAACACACTGTTCCCCAATATTCCCCAATGAAAAAACTTTTTTTAAATCTTTAAAAACAAAAACAATTCAAACCTAATGTTTGCTCTCAAGAGAGTAGAAGTTTGGAGAAAAGCAAGTGGAGGGAGATTCATGAATTTAATGATGACACAGTCAAGACCATAGGCTGGCTAGTTTGTAGTAGAGAATCAAGAAATATGACAGTGGGGAGAAATCTGCAAGGAGTCAGAACAAATATCAAACACAGACCTCAGAAACCAATTCCTTCACAGAAGCCAAAATTTGGTTGAATTCATTTGTAGAGTAATTTATGCCCCCAGATCATTGTTGAAAACAAAAAAACAATCAACCAGCAGTTAGTGGAATTTAACAACTGGGTGTGAGCAAGAGAAGAAAGAAGGAGAACCCTAACAATGTCACTGTCATCCCATGGAAACTATGGGCATCTCCCTAGGAGAAGCATTAGAGGCTAAACACTGGTGGGGAGAAAGAGACTTCACTAAAATAATCCAGCCAATCACTAAAAAATAAATTTAAAAAATAATAATAATAACAAGCCTGGAAGGGGAGGGACCAGGAGCCACAATTGCTACAGTATATCTTCTAAAGTGTCCAGTTTCCAACAAAAATAAATATATGATGTATGCAAAGCAATAGAGAAGTTAAATCATACAACAGGGAAAAAAAGCAGGCAACATGAACTGTCTGGGAGCACCTAGATGTTGGATTTAACAGCAAAAGACTTCAAAGTAGCCATTATAAATATGTTCAGAACTCTAAAGAAAAGCATATTAAAGAAGTAAAGGAAAATATAATAATATCACATCAAATAGAGAATATCAATAAAACAATAGAAATTATTTTTAAAAGAATGAAATTGAAATTCTAGAGTTGAAAACTACAATAAGTGAAATAAAAAGTTCTTTAGAAGGGCTGAACAGTAGATTTGAACTAGGAGAAGAAATAATTAAAGAACTTGAATCACTAGATCAATAGAGAATATGCAAGCCTAAAAACAGAGAGAGAAAACAAAAGAAGAAAAGTGAACTAAACGCAGAAAATTGTGAGACCCCATAAAGTAAACCAGAATAGATGTAGAGTACCAGAATGAAAGGAGAGAGAAAAAAGAGCAGAGAAAATAATTTTAATGGCACAAATCTTCCCAAATTTATTGAAAAATAACCTACATATTCAGTGAGCTTAATGAATCTTAGATAGGGTAAACACAAAGAGATCCACAAACAGACAATCATAGTAAAAAAAAAAAAAAAAAAAAGAAAGAAAGAAAAGAAAAATGCCAAAATCAAAGACTAGGAGAAAATCTTGAAAGCATCAAGAAAAAACAACTCATTATTTACAAAGGAACCCCAATAAGATCAGCAGCTAGTTTCTTAGCAGAAACAATGTAGGCCAGAAGCAATGGAATAACATACTCAAAATGCTCAAAAAAACAAAATGATAATGAAGAAACCTATATTCAGCAAAGCTATATGACAAAAATGGTGAAATACAGACTTTCCCAGGTAAACAAAAGCTAAGAGAATTTGTTGCTAGCAAACTGACCTTACAAGAAATACTATAGGATATTCTTCACGCTGAAAATAAATGATCCTAGATGATCAGAAGAGTATACACACACACAAACACACGTAAATTAATTATATACTAATAAAGGTAATCATGTAATTATTTTTTAAAGTATAAATGCACATTTATATCTTTTCTTATAACTGATTAAAAAGCAGTTGTGTATATAATGTAATGTTGGGCTTATAACATAGAAATGTAATATATTTGTCAATAACAACACAAAGGAAGTGGGTAGTGACAAAGCTATTTGGGGCTAAGGTAATGACTGCAGTTAGTAAATAAGTATAACAATGTATTCTTGGGTTTGTAACATTAATAGATGTGATATGTATTACAAAAATACACAAAATGGGAAAACAGAATATAGCTATATAGAAGTAATGGTTCTATACATTGCTGGAATTAAGCTAGTATATATCTGAAGCTGATTCTGATAAGCTAATATGTGTATGGTAAATCCCAGAGCAACCACTAAAAAAAAAAAAGTGAAAGAAATTAAAATTCTACTTTAGAAAATATGCAAAAGAAAGCAGAAAAGGAAGACTAGAAGAATAAAAGACATGTGTTATATAAAAAAGCAGAGTAAAATGGCAGCTGTAAATCCAACTGTATCAATAATAGCATTAAACATGAATGGATTAAACAATCAAATAACAAGGCAAATGTTGTCAGACTGGATTAATAAAACAACATAGTCCAACCATATGCTGTCTACAGAAAATACAAATTAGATTTAAAGATACAAACAGTTGAATGTAAAAAGATAGAAAAAGATACATCATGCAAATAGCAACCACAAGGAAGTTGGAGTGGCTATACTTATATCAGATAAAATAGACTTTAACTACCCCCCCAAAGTGTTATTAGAGCTAAAGAAGGACATTTCATAATGATAAAAGAGTCAATCTATCAGGAAGGTATAATAAACATATATGTACCTAATAACAGAGCACCAAAATACATAAAGTAAAAAATGGGAGAAATGAAGGGAGAAAAAAACAATTCAACAATAATTGAAAATTTCAATATCCCACTTTTAATATTGGGCAGAAAAACTAGACAAAAGATCAACAAGAAATAGAAGACCTGAACAACACTATAAACCAACTAAACCTAACAGACATCTATAGAACACACCACCCAACAACAATAAAATATACATTCTTCTCAAGTGCACATAGAACAATATCCAGAATAGATAATATGCTAGGCATAAAACAAACCTCCATAAATTTAAAAGGACAGAAATAACAAAGTTTGCTCTCTTACCATAATGGGATGCAATTAGAAATCAATAGCAAAAAGAAAAAAAAAAAGAAAAAAAACCTCAACAAACCAGGAATAGGAGAGAACTTTTTCAAATTAAGTAAAGGAGCTCTATGAGAAAACCACAGCTAACATCAGACTCAATGGTAAAAACACTGGATATTTTCCTCCAAGATCAGGGACAAGGCAAAGATGTCCATTCTTGCCACTTTTATTCAACCTCATACTGGGCCAGAGCAATTAGGCAATAAAAGCAAATAAAAGGCATCCACATTAGAAAGAAAAAAACGAAACTATCTCTATTCACAGATAACATCTTATATATTAAAAAGTCCTAAGAAATCACTAAAAAAAACTATTAAAACTAATAAGCAAGTTCAGCATGTTTGCAGAATGCAAGGTCAATATGCAAAATTGTTGTATTTTTATACACTTGCAATGAACATTCCAAAAGTGAAATTAAGAAAGAGTTCATTCACAATAGCATCAAAAAGAATAAAATACTCAGGAATAAATTTAACAAAATAAGTGTACAATTTATACTCTGAACATTTCAAGTCACTGTTGAAAAAAATAAAGAACTAAATAGATGGGAAAAAATTCCGCATTTATGTATCAGAAGATTTAATATTGTTAAGATGGCAGTACTCCCCACACCGATTTACAGATTCAACACATCCCTTTCAGAATCCCAGGTGACCTCCTTGTAGAAATTAACAAGCTGGTTCTAAAATTCACATGAAATTGCAAGGGACCCAGAATAGTTAAATGAGTCCTGAAAAAGAGAAAAAAGTAGGACTCACACTTCCCAATTTCAAAACTTGCTACAAAGCAATGGTAATCAAGACTGTGGTCCTGCACATCGATAAACATATAGATCAGTTGAAAAGAATTGAGAATCCAAAAATAAATGCATACATCTATAATCAATGTTTTACAATGATGCCAAGACTATTCAATGGGGGAAAGAAAGGTCTTTTCAACAAATGATGCTGGATAGCCATGTGCAAAAGAATTAAGTTGAACCCTTACATCACATCATATACAAAAGTTAACTCAACATGGATCAAAAACCTAAATGTAAGAGGTACAAGTACAAAACTCTTAGATCAGAATACAGGGGTAAATCTTTATGATCCTGGATTTTGCAAAGAATTCTTAGAAAAGATACCCAAAACATGAGCAATGAATGAAAAAAAGAGATAAATTGGAATTCATCAAAATATAAAACTTTTGTGCTTCAAAAGGCATCATCAATAAAGTGAAATTTCTCCCACAGAATGGAAGAAAATAATTTTAAATCATACATCTGATTAGGGACTTGTTTTCAAACTATATAAAGAATTCTTACAACTCAATAATAAAAAGACAAATAAATCAATTTTAAAATCAGAAAAGGATCTGAATAGATATTTCTATAAGGAAGACACACATAAGACCAATAAACACGTGATATGTAATATCCTCTCAACATCATTAGTCACTAGGGAAATACAAATCAAAACCACAATGAGATACCACTTAGCATCTCCTAGGATGGCTAGAATCAAAAAGTCAGAAAATAAGTGTTGGTGAGGATATGGAGAAATCAGAACCCTCATACAATGTTGGTGGGAATGTAAAATGGTGCAGTAGCTTTGGAAAAAATCTGGTAGTTCCTCAAACATAGTTACCATATGATTCAGCAATTCCACTCCTAGGTATATGTGTACAACCAAAAGAAATGAAAACATATTCCCACACAAAAACTTGTACACAAATGTTTATAGCAGCACTATACATAATAGCTGAAAGATAGAAACAATCCAAATATCTATCAATGACAAATGGATAAACAAAATGTGGTATATGCATACAATGGAATATTATTTGGCCATAAAAAAATGAAATACTTACTGATTCATGCTACAACTTGGATGAACCTTGAAAACATTATGCTAAGGGGAAGAAGTCAATCACAAAAGTTCACATATTATATGATTCCATTCATAAAAAAGTCTTGAATAGAAAAATCTGTAAAAACAGAAAGTAGGTTGTTGGTTGCTTCAGGTTGGGAGGTGGAAGGGATGGGAAGGTAGGGGGCGCTATAGCTAAAGGTTATGGGTTGTTTTTTGGTGGGTTTTTGTTTTTTGTTTTTGAGGTGATGGAAATATTCTAAAATTGACTGTGTTTCCCAAATTATGTGGGAGTGGAGTAGGGGTAGGAATAAAGAGAAACTTTCCAGTTTTGCCTTAGTATAGATTGAATCATACAAAATTGCCTTTTTTACAAGTCAAGAACAGATATTGGCAATTTCATACCATTCTAATTTTTTGCCACAGGAATATTTGTGTAATAAAAGATATTACTGAAGAAAACTAACCAATCATATAATAACAACTCGTAAAAGAACAAGTATCTCCTTTCTCAAAACTAGACACAAGGGGTTGGGAAAGGTTGAATAGGTGGAGCATAGAGGATTTTTAGAGCAGTGCATATACTCCGTGTGATATCACAATACTGGTACATGTCATACACTTGTCTAAACCCATAGGATGTGCAGCTCCCAGAGTGAACCCTAAGGTAAACTATGGGCTTTGAGTGAAAATGATGTGTCGATGTAGGCTCATCAGTCGTAACAATGTACCACACTGGTGGGGGGTGCTGACAATGAGGGAGGCTGTGCTTGTGTGGGGTCAGGGGTACATGGGAAATCTCTTCCCCTCAATTTTTCCATGAAACTAAAAAAACTGCTCTAAAAAGCCTCTTAATTTTAGAAAAATGTATTTTAACTTTAGTTTGCTCACTGCCTCCCCAAATTTTAATCTTGCTTTCTCCTAATCTTTCAATCCAGTACCACGAATGAGTGGACAGCAGATTTCAGGCATCTCTTCCTAACTCTTGGCCACCAGAAGACTCAAGTGGTATGAAATCAGGGTATGAGACTTGGAGTCAGGCCATCTGGAGGGTGAAATATTGTTACTTCAGGCAAGATCAAGTTTCAGTCCTCAGCTATGTGGAAATGGAGATAAAAACATTAACTTCACATGGTGATGGTGACTGTGAAAATCAAGTGAGATGTGTGTGCAAAAAGGGGAGCAGTATGGTTGCTGACACACAGTAGGTATTCAATGAGTTACTTGCCTTCTGCAGGGGAAATTTTCTAGAGTGTTGGCAGCTTGCGCTGATCTATCAGCAGCCTTTGATCCTCAGGATAGAAATCAGCTGGGCATCAAGCTACGTGAGCCCGCACAGATCTCCACCTACCCGTGTTGTTCAAAAGTCTGCCTTTGATCCCTAATGCAAGACAGAGTGGGCAGAAATGGTCTCCTGACAGATCACAATCTCCATGACATAAAACAAAGCTGAGTGTGTTGGGCCCTTTTCTCTTTAAATGATGCCACATGATCTGATATCACTTCTTGATTAGATGGACATGTGATCTCCTTCCAAGCACACAGGAAGATAAGCACCACTCTTTACGCTGATGATAGGGTTTATGAAGAACCGGGAGGAAGCCTCAAGAAACTCGAAGTCCTGGTACTTGCCTATGAAGAAATGCAATGTTAACATCAGGGGATTCTCTGCCTACTCAACCCTGGGCCCGACCTACCCCTGTGAGTCACAGACCCCAGCTTCAGTCTGAACCAAGTTCTCCCTACAGTTTAGACCTGTCAAGGCAACTGTAGAGCAGGTGTTTCCAAATACTTCAGAGTCCGCTAAGGATCTTTCAAAAAGTGGAGCTACCTGGAACCCACTCCAGACCTATCCAATCAAACTCTGCAGAGGGGGAACCCGGGAATCTTCAATTTTTTTTTAATTTATTGGGGTGACAATTGTTAGTAAAATTGCATAGATTTCAGGTGTACAATTCTGTATTACATCATCTACAAATCCCATTGTGTGTTCACCACCCAGAGTCAGTTCTCCTTCCATCACCATATATTTGATTCCCCTTTACCCTCATCTCCCACCCCCCACCCCCCATACCCTCTGGTAACCACTAAACTATTGTCTGTGTCTATGAGTTTTTGTTTCTCATTTGTCTTGTTCTTTTGTTGTTTTTGGTTTATATACCACATATCAGTGAAATCATATGGTTCTCTGCTTTTTCTGTCTGACTTGTTTCGCTTAGCATTATACTCTCAAGATCCATCCATGTTGTCACAAATGTTCCTATATCATCTTTTCTTACCGCCGAATAGTATTCCATTGTGTATATATACCACAACTTCTTTATCCATTCATCTATCGAAGGACATTTTGGTTGTTTCCATGTCTTGGCCTCCATAAATAAAGCTGCAATGAACATTGGGGCACACGTGTCTTTATGTATAAATGTTTTCAGATTTTTGGGGTAGATACCCAGGAGAGGGATTGCTGGGTCATATGGTAATTCTATTCGTAATTTTTTGAGGAACCTCCACACTGCCTTCCTTAACGGCTGCACCAGTCTGCATTCCCACCAACAGTGTATGAGGGTTCCTTTTTCTCCACAGCCTCTCCAACACTTGTTACTACTTGTCTTGTTGATGATAGCCATTCTGACTGGGGTGAGGTGATAGCTCATTGTGGTTTTGATTTGCATTTCTCTGATGATTAGTGATGTTGAGCATTTTTTCATATGTCTATTTGCCATTTGTATGTCCTCTTTGGAGAAATGTCTCTTCAGGTCGTCTGCCCATTTTTCCATTGGGTTGTTTGTTTTTTTGTTGTTGAGTTTCATGAGTTCCTTGTATATTTTGGATATTAACCCCTTATCGGAGGCACTGTTTGCAAAAATCTCCCATTCAGTTGGTTGCCTCTTTATTTTGTCGATGGATTCTTTTGCTGTGTAGAAGCTTTTAAGTTTGGAATCTGTAATTTTTAATAAGCTTCCCAGGGAGAGTCTCTTGCGGCCAGACTGCCACCTTTTGGGTCTGAAGAATAGAGGATGGATCTGTCAAAGTCTATTATATGAGAGTCAGTATGGGGAGTTTCCCAAAGAAAATAGTTCCGGTTATCTCACGCTGAAGGGGAAGAAGCTGAGAGTCATATTGAATATATTTAAGGTTAGACATAAAGATGTTTAGGTTTGGAAATGTATTGTTCTGAGTAAGAGTTTAAGATAAACAAACATTTTATATTTCTTGGTAGATGCCAGTCCCAAGAATACTTAGCTTTAGTACTTCTCTGAGCAAGAGAAAGTCAATGAGAAAATTAGAAGTGAGCCTCATTTCTAATAAGTGAGCCTTAGGAGTAAATTAACTGCTGAGAGTTAACCCCCACTTCTACTGTGATGATCTTGAAAGAAATGATCCAACGGGTATCTAACAACAGAGAGACAAAGAGAGAGAACATACAAAGACTGAGTCCTGGCCCCAGGTCAGGCTGCTGAGGTTGGCATTCTAGGGCTTTCCTGACAAATGATACTTCAAAGCTCAACTCTCATCCCCTGACTCTTCCTGAACAGAGTCTTGGTGGTGTCCCAGTAGAGTCAAGATATCATCCACGGGGTTGGCACACATGGTACATCTGCAGCCAGCCCCAACCATCTTAGAAGACCCGAGACCTTGACTGTCCTACCCAGAAACCAAGGGTTGGAGAGTTGGGAAAGACACTCCCTCTGCATGAAGAGACTGGCCCCCATGAACAGAAGAAGCAAATAAAATATTTCAGTTGCCACCAGGGTGGGGTACAGAAAGTAGCCCTAAGTGTTTCAAGTGGCTTTGTTAGTGTTTTCTTAGGAGGGGCTTTTCGGGCTCAGGTGGAACCTGGCGAAGGACTCTCTCTCCATCCTTTCACATCAGTGCTCCCCAAAGTGTAATACAAGAGATTATAGTACCTGGTACCTGGGGCCATTTTTTTGTTTAATAGGTATGTATTCATTTTAACATGTTTTAGAAGAAAAAATAATATGTCAAATCTAGATTTTGTGGACTTTATTGCTTAGGACAGGTTAAAGGAGGTATTTAATTTTAAAAAGTGAGTCAGGCTTAAGAAAAATGTTAAGTAGCTAACAGTACAGGTGGTTTGGGGATGAGGCAAAAGTCATACAGTGGCTGGGAAAACACAGCTCTGGATGAAACACATGAGTAACAGCCAGGCTATCCCAGAAGAGACCAAGATGCCTTCTGGGAAGAATAATGTTTATAAAGGAACAAAATGCCACAGGTCCAGGACCAGGAGGTGGGGAGGGGAACCTGCATCTCATATTTGCTTCCACCCACAACCTCTTGCCTAGAGCCCAGGCTGAACAGCTGCAGAAAAGAACAAATAAAAACCACAACAGTTTTGTAATCAAAAAAAATATATTTTTTTTATGTGAAAAAGGGCTATTTCACTAAACTTCCCATGGGACATTGCAAGCATGAGCTGTAGTAGCAACAGAAGAGAACAGCCCCTTGCCACGGACAGCAGGCCTGCGACGTCAGGCATCTGCAGGTGTCAGGGCCCTTCACCAAGCTCAGCAGTGTAGCCACTGCCCTGAAACCGGTAGCAACAGGGCATGATGCCACAATGAGCCAGGGAAGGGGAATGGCTCTGCCAAGGGGTGGCCAACAGTGAACCTGAGATGCCATCAGGGAATAATGCGAAGGGAAGCTGTAATTATTGCATGTTTGTTCCATCCTTCTGGTTTTTAATTTATATTGTTTTCTGTGTGTTTTATAATGGTTGTATATACTAAAGTACAAATATAATTTATAAATACATAAATATGAGAGTGTACTCTCAAAATTGTATATGTGTGGGAGGCAGGATCAAAAACATTTGGCGACTGTAAGTCTATGTTACTCACTAAACTACACCTGTCTAGATTGTCGTCAACTATATAAACTATACCTCTGCCGCTAGAGGCTGAGGGAGGAGGGTTGGGGAGTTATTGAGGGGACCTGCACCACTGAGTTCAAACCACCCCATGCTGGGCTGTCTGGGGGCTGAAGGGCTGTGGAGGCCCAGCCTCCTTGGGAGGAGTGGGCATGGGAGGCTTTGCAAAGCCTATTTAGAGTCCTGGAAGTAGCCCAGGGCTTACCTTCAGAGGGACGTGCACTGAGCCCCAGCCCCAGCACACGCCAGCTGTACAGGCTCAGGTGAGCCACTCTGAACTCCAGTTCATCTTCTGTCAAATGAAGAGCTAATGAGTGATATACACCTTGTGGCATTGTTGTGAGGCTCACGTGAGGATAGAGGAAACGGGCTTTGGGGAATCATAGAGCATGCTTCCTTCTCCCAGGCCTGGCTGGCCCGAGGCTCCAGAGCTCCAAAGCCTGCAAGGAGAGGTACCACAGGGCCAGCCAGGGGGCCCCGGCTGAGACACAGCCAGGTCTCTGCTCAGGTAGGTCAGAAGTCATGCCCCACCCAGGTGAGCTGGGGCACTGGTATCCAGCCACCCACATCACCCACCAGCTGCCTCTGCTGTCTCCATGCTCCTACAGCTGCTGGGGAAGGAAGGTGAGGATGCTTTCGCTCTCAGACTCTTCTTGTGTGTCTCTGCCAGAAATCTGGGGGAAAGAGAAGCAGGAGAGGAGACAGCTGACACACCACAGGCACTCATTCTGAGCACCCCAGGGGTCCTTCTGCCTCACAGCCTCGTTTCACCCACGCCTCCTCCAGCTCCCACCTCCTGCTTCCTGGCCACAGCACAGGCCGATTCGCACATGTTGCAGAAAATAGGCTAAACCAGGACTACTTGGTATGGTTGCAGGTTCAGAGGCTTTGGGCTTTTCTGGATCTGGCCTTGAAGTCTCTAGAAACATCTGAGTACTTGAATTATTTCCATCTCTCTCTCTCCCTCTTGTCACCCTGGTCACTTTGATGGGTATTGAACCCCAGAGCTGAGGCTCCTAAACCTTTGTGTACCCTTTGGAGGAACCAGCTTCACAGTGCAGTCCCATCCCATCTACTTCCTCTATTCCCTGAAGAACTTCCCTGGGGTCAGGGATGTGCTCTGACACGTTCCACTCTCCTATTTCTGATTCTTGCCGTTTGTAAAAGCAGGCAAGAAGGGTTCTTCTACGCACCTTTGTGTGGACGTATGAGGGAGGTAAGAAGCTGGCTTATCTTTACCTGTGACCAGGGCCAAGAAAGAATCAGTGGAGGTCAAAGGCATTGCCTATCATTCCAGCTGTGGCACAAGAAGCAGAGAAAGTATCCTTCCCAATTTTGTGCAGACTGTATTATGCCTTTTACTGTTCTCTGCTGACATCCTGAAACAGATTGTGAGCTTCTTATGCATAGGCACATGGTTGTTCATCCATCTCCGTGTCTCCCAGTCCAGATGGGAGATTGTTTGTAGATGTTGGAGTGAGCTGTGAGGAAAAGGCCATGGCTGATTTGGCTCTATGCTCCTGGGACTAGCACAGTTTCTAACACCGGATGCTCAACACTGCTTATTTGGTTAAAGCTGCTGGAAACAGCAGCTGCCACTCTCCTCCCCCTGCCTAGGATGAGACCTCCAAATTAAACACCGACTTTGGACCACCAGTAGATCTTGCAAATCAGCGTTGAGTGTCAGGCATCCATTGCACAGGTGACAGCCTGAGATCGAGATTTTACCTAGGTGTGAGCTCTCCCAACAGCCCAGGAAGGGGGTAAAGGTGAGAACTCTCTCTCACCACAGTGCAGACAGACAGGGTCAAAAAGGCTGTCAGCTCCACCCTACCTGTGCATGCCCTTACCATCAAAACACACTGCAGGAGGAGAGAACACGAAAGCCAGCCACATCATCTGTGGTTTCACTTCAACGTTGAATCACTTCCTTATGCAGGTGCCCAAGCAGGGCAATCTCAGCTTAAATGTTACCCACGATAGCAAACAAAGACAACAGGCTGAAGCATAGAGAGGGTTAGGTGTGCAGTACAGCCTGTGAGGTTCAACGTGCCAGGTATCCTTAGGCTAATCAGGAGGCGTCTGCAAGGGCACAGTTTGCCTAGCTGCTGAGACGTGGTACAATGACACCAGAGGTGTGAAAGCGCTTGGCAAATGGGAAATTTTCCACACCTGTGCCTTACTGAAAGCGTTAACAGGATCTCCTGGGCAGATTCAGACGTGCCCCTTGGAACAATTGTGGGGCACTGTTTGCATAGACGCAGTATAAAAAGTCATCCCCACCACCACCCACTCCCCCCAGCAGAGCAGCTCTGCCTCCCTCCCTCCAGAAGAGCCCCCAGCCTCTGGTTTCTGGAATCCAGCCTCCTACCTGAGAAGGGAGAGAGAGAAAGGACAGAGTGGAAGCCGTGCTGCCAGTGGGGAACTGCTGAGGGCAGGAGACCTAAAAGGGAGCAGGGAAGATTTGAAAGACGTGTCTCCACTCAGAGGAAGATTTTCCATGAAGCTAATAATCTTAAGCTTCAGGACTCACTTGTACAAACGCTTCTAAGCCCCTCTACTTAGTTTTGTATTTATAATTTTGTATTCTTGTTCTAAGAAAGCCTCTAAAACCATGTAAATTTCAGGCCCCACAAAATCTGGGTCTGCCCTGACTCTCAAGCAGGACTCCTCTCTCCTCAGAGATAAGCCGCCATTTTCCCCCCGACACAGTAGCCAACACCCTCCACGGCTAGCATCCTCCCACTAGACATTCACTGGTCTAGCCAACTTGAACAAGTCAGAGGGTTTCTGCCTCCAGGACTGGGCTATGACATTCCCCTGCCTCCAGGAATGCATTTCCCCTGACTTTTCAGCCTGTTGCACTTCTCACTCTTCAAAACCCACACCAACAGTAGGAAGCCTTCCCCCAAGTCCCAGACAGAATCAGCTCTCCCTCTTGGGTGCCCCCACCACACTCAGGACAAATACCCCATGTGGAAGCTTCAGTTTTGAGGGTCTGCCTCCCTTTTCAGGCTGTGAACTCCTCCCAGGGTCCAGGTAGACTTATCTGATTCTGTATCACCAGAGCCTACCAGCTCAGAGCTGGCCCCTCCCAGGTGCTGGGCAAATGTTTCTTGAATAAATGAATCAATGAATGGTCCTAGTGCTGGGGACAATGACAGAGTGATTTTGAAAGGTCAGAGTTCAGTCCTGATGACCCACCTGTAGTCACTGCCCTCACACTCTGGCCAGTCCTCCTGGATATCTTATTCAGCCCCTCCAGGAAGGGGAACCCTGAGAAAACATTCCTGGAGCCTGCACACCCCCTTGTGGCTTAAATGGCTACCAGCACCTTCCTCCAAGAATATGTGGCAACAGGCAAGGAAGGCCCTCAATCCTTGGGCATCCTGCAAGGCTGCTTGATCCCCAGAACAATGGGTTTACAGGGGCTTATCCATGTGGGGGCTCAAGTCCTACAATTTCTGTAATTCCTTGGCCTGGAAGAGGCTATGAGGACTCATGGTCCCAAAGACCCCACCCTGGACATAGTTCTCCTGACAAATGAAGTGGTCTCCATATCTGTCTAGGAGGTCTCAGAGAACGGAAGGGACGGCCATCCCTGCTTCCTGTGTCTCTGGTCTGATGTTACTGTCTATGGCTTCTAGTGAGTACCTCAAATCCTAGGGCCTCCAAGACACCTGGGATTGATGCCAAGGTCAGGATGAGCTATGGAGACCCAGTCCCACAGGGGATCAGCACAGCAAAGCCACACCCTACTTCCGAGTTTCTTAAGGAGCCCCCCAACAACTCTATTCCAAGAGTCTTCCTCACCGTGTACCACCCAGTGCCACCATCACCACCGGCCCTGCCACCTGGAGCCAAGGACCACAAACCATTGTGCTTTGTTCAGCCTGTGCAGTATTGTCATCATACGTGAATGTGATGCCTTTTGGTGAGGCATGCCTTCTGCTGGTGCACCCCTGCCCTGCGCTATATATGTACATAATTTATACATATATATATATACATATATATGTATATATATACACATACATACGTACATATGTGGTCATTTTTCTGTTTCCCCAGCTCCTGAAGGAATCTGAGTCAGACTCCCCATTCTACCCACTTCACTCACATTCTCCTTTTCACACCATTTCACATCTGCCTAGAAAATACCACTTAATAATTGCTTCTTTATTCAATAATCACATACCATTGTTTTGATGAATCAGCTAGGCATAAGGAAATAAGAGATACAGCCTCAGACATCTTGTGAAGGAGACAGAGGAGTTGAGATTTTATTACAGTAATTACTATAGGACAATAGGTACTTTAAGAGATAAGCATGGGGCGTCTGAGAGCACAGAACCCAGATTTGAGGGTGGCATCAAGGAAGCACTCCTGGATGAGGTGACATCTTCACTGAGTTGTAGAGCATCACTAAGTAGTTAGTTGCCAAACAGAGGAGGAAGTGAGGGAAGAAGGAGCTCTAAGCTAAAGGATGAGAGGCAGGAGAGACCATGTGTCACTGAAGGTTCCATATGGCTAGTCAGAGGCTTTAAGTGTCACTTGATGACCGAGGGCAGGTTATGGGGGCCTTGCTGCTCTATTAAGGAAAGGCATGACTATATTAGCTCCTTAAAATTGTCACTCCAGCCCCATTGTGGGATGTACTGGTGAAGAGCAAGACTGGGCAAAGGAGACCCTTTAGACAGCCGTAAGTGTCATTCTGGGGAGAGATGATGGGCGCCTGCTCTAGGTCAGGAACCCTGGGGAGAGGTGGATATAATATTGAGGAGGGAGAGTCAGCAGAATTTGGTGATCAGCTGAATGCCTTGCATTAGGAAGATCAGGGAGCCTGATGACTTAGGTAGAAGTTAGAAAATGTAGACGGAGGAGGGGTGGGAGGGGGTCCACAGTGCCTACAGAAGAAACTCATAACTAGCTTTGATTAACTGCCTCCAGCCAGGTATCAGTTTTTACACAACAGATGAGCAGAGGTGGTCTGGAGCAAGGTAAGGATCTGAGTCAATAGACCTCCACCCGGCTTAGGAGGTCAGGCCCTCCTGTGGAAGAGCACGCACCACTTTTCCCACCAAATCAATATGTAACTCCCTCACCACACCCAGCAAACTGTAAGTCCTCGGGACAAGGGCTCTCTCTCTCTCTCTGGCCCTCTCTGGCTCTCTCGCCCTTTCTCTCCCCTTTTCTCTCTCTCACTTTCTCTCTCTCTCTCTCTTTCTCTCTCTGCTCTCCCCCTTTCCCCCTTCCCCTTCTTCCCAACCTGGGCTAGGCCCATTCTCTTCCCTTAGAACATATCGCTAATACCGGGAGCCTATGCCCCCCTCTCTCTCCAACCTTGGCTAGGTCCGTTCTCCTCCCTGAGAATGTATGACTAATAAGCCCTGCTTATATATTAATCCGCTTACTGACCTTTAATTCTTCACTGCATTGGCAAGAAGAACTAAGACTCCCATAACGACTCCTAGGATGCTGATGTAGGCAATGGGATGGGTGACAGTGCCACTGGTCAGTGAGGACACAGGAGAAGGCAGTTCCGTTTTGCCCTGTTGGATTTGAGGTGACTTTGGACCCTCAAGAGGAGATGTCCACTAGGCAACAGAGATATAGATTTATTGCTTAGGAGAGTCCTCTGGACTCGAAATTTGGGAGCTATTAGCACCCAGTTGTTAGCTGCAACCTTAGAAGTGGATGAAACCCCCAGGGAAAGAACATAAGAAAGAGAGGGCCGCAGGGGGAGTCCTGAGGAACACTGACACACAAAGTGGAAGAGACAGAGAAGATCCAGCCTGAAGAAGCAGGGCAGTCATGGCAGGAGAAAGGTTCAGGAAGACAGGCAGGTGCTGCAGATAATCGCACACCACTGGCAGCAGGTCACAGCACGCAAGTCACTGGGGCCTCAGCAAAAGCAGTTCTGGCAGAACGAAGGGTCCAGAGGCCAGACCACTGTGGGTGGTAGAGTGAATGCGGGTGAAGGGGTGGTAGAGAATGGAGCAAAACAGAAAGGCCACACGTTTCTAAAAAGTGAGAGTGACAAGGGTCGACCTCTCTCTCCCCAAGCTGAGCAGTGAAGGGAAGGAAAGTCACCTGGCAGGAGAGCTAGAGCAGTAGGTTATAGAGTCACGGGAGATGGGTTTGCGAGAACTGGGGCAGTGAAGACACAGAAGGGGCTGCTAACTGCTGCTCACTCTCTCAAGGGTTAAGAAGGCTTTGAGGAGACGAAGAGCAAATCTTCCATTAAAACTGAAGGGAAATTAGGGAGGGTTTAGATATAGGTGTCTGTGGTTATGGGAGAGGTAAGGAGAGACAAGAAATTGAAGGTCTGAGGGTTTCTACTTTCTCTGTGCTGTACGAGGTCAGGAAATGCGTTGAGATATTGGGGGAGGGGCAGCATGATGGGGAACTTGAGAGTCCTGAAAATCTGACAAAGGCACTGTAGGGAAAAAGCTGACCATGAACATATAGAGAGAGCACAGGGGGTGGGGAGAGCTGAGAGGAGATTGGAGACAACGCAGTTGCTGTGGTCACACCCATGGCTGAGGACTTTTCCAGCCTCCCCCAAGTGCAGGAGTGGTGCAAGTGGGTGGGTGGCTTGCTCCAGGTTGGGGCTTTGCTGGCCAGGTGTGGCGGAGGAAGAAAGATGAGGGTATTTGCAAGAGAGTGGTGTGTTGAAGGGATTAGCCTTGGGGGCTTGGTGGGAGGAGGGTAACAGCCAAGCCAAGAGAGGGACTAATGGATTGAGAGAAATTGGAGTGTTCTGGAGGTGGAACACTTTATGAAAGTGAAGAGCAGCTGTAACGAAAGTTAGGGGTTGGAAGGGTGGTAAAGCATGACTAGGGAATGGTCAACTGGAGAATGAGTTTTATAATGCCAAGAGGACACAAAGCCACAGGAAACCAAGGGAGAGGGGCTGGAGTGGGGCTTCGGTGAAGGGGCCTAGATGTTGGTCAAAGAACTGTGAGGTTAAGATGTTGATCAAGGAACCATTCATTTGAGTCACCCAGGGAGGGTGGCTGGATTTGGAGAGGAGAGGAAGATCAGGGGCCAGACGTCAGACTCTTCAAAGAAAGGGGTGAGTTCCAGTCAGTGGTGGGAAGCTATATGCATGGAACCCAGCGGTCCATTGGAAGGGACCTACTAAACATGCGTCTGATTTGAATCAGGCCCAAAGTCTCTCCTATTATATTTTCCTTTTCCCAGTAATCCCCCATAATGTCTGCTTCATAGTACAGATTTTGTGGAATTAAACATGAACAGCTTAGAAACAAATAACTGCATTCATCTCCAGTTGATATAAGCCTATAATTTGATACCTGGCCATAAAGGCAGGGGATTAAACTCTATTGACACTATGACCCAGCTGGGAGTCGGTTCTCGCTAGTTAGAACAAGTTCATAATTGTTTTAAAAAATACCTCAGGCACTCACACCCTGGGGCCAGCACCACTGCTTTGGGGGCCATGTTGGAGGCAGGGAAGAGCAATGTCCTTGGAGCAGAGGGGTTGTACTCCTGAGCTCACTTTGGCTGCTAAGTCCCTTTTGGATATTCCTGCGGCTGCCAGGGTTGTCCACTGCCCCCCCCCCCCCACTTCCTGGGTCTGCCCCTCCTTCCACTGAGGATTCTTACCTCCTAGCCCAACCTCCGGTTCAGTATTTACTCCAGGGCCAAGCTTATGGGGAAAGGGCCAGAGCTGGGAATGAACCCAAGGAGGGGACAGTGCAGGCGCAGCTGGGGCACCTGTAGGCAGGGGTCCAGCAGGCAGCCATGGCATGGGCACAGGAGAAATGATGGACCTCAGGATATTGTGCCCAACAGGTGGGTAAGAGGCAAGTGCCAGGGATCAGGAAGGCCTGAGTGCAGAATACTGGAACAAGGGCTTGGAATAGGGACCAAACAAGAAACCCACTTGTAAGAATAAGAGAAAACTCAGGACTTAAGGAAACTCGGGGGTAGGTGCAAGTAGGGAAGCAAAGAGCTAGACAGGGCCCTGGCTGGGTCTACCCATGACTCCAGAGCTATTGTACTGAGTACATCTTGCCTTTAGATGAGACTGCTCTGGAATTTGACCAAGAGCCCAGCTTTGGGGACCTGGGGGTGGAGGAGTCCTTCTGCAGAAGAGGAGGCAATGGGTTCAGAGGACATCTCCCACCTTCCTCTTCTTAAAGCACTGTTCTTCTGAGGTTTTCCTGGGAAGCAGGAGGGAGGTCAAAATACGGCAAGTAGGGCCAGTTACAAATCCAACAGAAATGTCAGCAGAGCCTCTGTTATAGCTGGGGTGAGGCTCCTGTCACCAAGCAAGGGCCCTATCTGGAGAGGTGGGGCCCAGCTCCCCCACGCTGGTGTTTTTCCAGGCTGGGGTTCTGGGTGCAGCCTTAGTTCCAATACACCAGGCACTTCTGAGCACCTCCTGGACCCAGTGTTGGGATCTACAGGAGCCAGTGTGGGCACTGAAAACCTCTGGGAGACCCCAGCCATCCTGTAAAGCTGCTATAAGCTAAGAAGGCAGAAGGACATTTCCTTCACGGTAAACGTCATCCCATCACACAGAAAGATGTGAGAAGTGCAGAGGTGAGGTCATGAATGCAAAGAGCCCTGTCACCTGTGTAGCCCTGGACACATGTCTAGTGGGCCTCAGTCTAGGGAGCGGAGTGACGTTTCCTAACCAATGTTCTGGAGGCCAGAGGGAATTGCTCAGCGTGGCACACTCAGATGCTTAAGCCTCGCTCTGGCACTTACTGAAGGGTCACTCCCCTCGTTTGGAAGGTAGAGCAGCCTTGTAAAGCCCACCTCACAGACTGCCTTAAAGCTTAAATGAGAAAACCTATGAAAGAACTTTGCCCACCACAAAGTGCCGCACAAACATTTGCCACCACTGATAAAAATACAAAAATGTGTCATAGGAGCGTCATTGCTAAGACAAGCAAATGATGGGCACTGGGCCCCTGAGCAGCCCTGTCTCACTGGCCCTGCTGACATCGCTCTGTCTGCATTCCTTTGCAGCTTCGTCTGGAAAAGCAGGCTGGATTCCCCTACGCTCTGTCTCACTCTGGGCCACATGAAAACATCGGAGCCAGGGCTGAAATCTGGAGCCAGATCTGGGGCACAGGGTGAGGTTCTCAACACCTGCTGGATAAACTCATAGGTTACTACAGGTCCCACCCGGGGCATCAAGGCCTTGCTAAGGCCCAGTGACCTCCCACTTCCTCCCACTTTTTCTGTAGGGAACGTGGAGGGAGAATACTTGCTGTGCTGAAGCAAGCTAAAAATCTGCAGGCAGAAAAGGCCAGGAAGAGTCTGATTAGCATTTTTTCTCCTTGCCCTGAGCTTGGGAGCCTTTTCTGAGGGGTGGAGACTGCACTGTCCTGGCAGACCAACCTGCAGACCCACCTGTGTGGGACGAGGAGGAGCTGCTGGCTGAGGCACCAGGAGGCAGCCAGGGCCTTGAAACAATTTCCAGGCTGGAGGCTCCTCAAACCACTCCCACTCTCCTGCCTCTCCCCCAGGTGGAGGGGGGGAAGGGGTGGCTGCCTGGAGTTTCCACCCAGAGCCCAGGCAAGGTCTCATCAGGAAGCCACCAGCGGAGTGGGAACGTGGAGGGACGCTGAGGTCTGCCTCCACCAGCAGGAGTTCCAGCTCCCTTTCCATGCTCTGACTGCGAACCCCCCCCTCTACCACCTCCCCCACAGCCCTCCTGCAATTAATTCCATGCTGATGAAAGAGCTGGGATGTACTAAAATAAGATCTGTTGGCTTTGGAAGGCATGAGTCAGGGTTTTGCTGCAGCCAATGCCATTCCCAACTGGCTTTCCCACAGCGGCAGTAGAGGGCGCACGGGGCAGGCAGCCCCGGGAAGCAGTAGTATTGGGAACCCGGAGTGGCTGCCTAGCTCCCCTGAGACATTGCCCTTGGCCTCTTTTGCCTTCCAACCTTAGCATCTTGGGAGCCTCTGGGTCCCAGGCAGAGAGAAAGCAGCTGTGATTGGCTGACTGGAGCACCCCTCTACAGAGCTGGAATCTAGAAAGTTCCTTCTCTTCTACACCTCTAGCCTTCCCCTTCTCCCCTCTCTTCCTCTACCTCCCTGGTCGCTCCAGGTCCCCTGGAATGCTGGCTCCAATCTGGCTTCCAAATCTCTCTCCAGCCAGCCCTGAGGACAGACAGGCCGTCCCATCATCTCCCCTCCTGCTTAGTTGCCCTCATCCTTTGGATCCCCAGGAAGACACCCAAGCTGGCTCCCTTTAAATTTTCCCTGATTGATCCAAGAGTACGAGACAGAGAAAGCACCTTCATGCTGCTCCTCCAGCCGTGTGTCCTCCAGTCACATGGTCCTGATTGCAGGTTTGGGGGACTCCAATGGGGCAGACCCCAGGCCAGCAGAGGCACTACTTCTGCTGAGTCACTGGTTCTAGCACCTGGTCCCAACCCTGCTTGCCCAGAGATGGGAGTCCTTGCATCACCGTCTCCGTGACAGACACCTGCCCACATTCAGTGGGGTGATCAAGAGGCTGTAGATGGGCCTGGGCTCTGGCTCTTACTGAGCCTCATCCCAGCTCCTCCAGGAAGGGAGGGGTTCAGACAGCAGACTTTGGCCTCAGGGAGCTGGCTTCAAAGCCCAAATCTGCGCCTGTTTATCCATCTGTAAGGTGGAGGTTTTCCATCTATAATAATAGTCACCTCACCGGACTGTTGGCAGCACTGGATGACACAGTCATATAATGCATTTAGCAGAGCCTGATAAGCGCCCACTTGTTAAGTGATGTTTCTTGCTATCATTATGCCAATATACTGGTTTTTTTAAAACAGTAAATTATACCAAGGACTAGTGTGGCACCCACCTCACGTTATCTTCTCCCTGGCACCAATGTGCCAGGGAAGTTATATCAGTAAATAGGTACCTGATAAACACACAATCAGATCAATGGAAGTGGGAGGATGTGGGCAAAATTTCACCTGTGCTCTGGGAAGGCCCCACCAACAGCACTAGGCCCCCCCAGAGGGGCTTGTCTGTAAGCAGAACCTGCTAGTACCCCACTCCCAGGCCCTGTCCTTTTGACCGGAGCTTGTTGGGATCTGTGAAGTCCATTTCCTCCCTACCTGGGATCTCCCTTTTGATGACATTTTGTTTCTCTAGATGTGTGAGTGTTATTGACTAAGCCAGAGTCAGACCTCTGTGCCCTGGGCCTCTGAGATGGCATTTCTCTTTCCATTATGAGTTGACTTCACAAAACCAACCCTCACAGCTCAGGGGCTTCCTGCTTTGGCAGCCCACAGGTTGGCTGTTGGTGTGCAAGTAACAATGCCACTCACCGGGCACGGGAATGACAGTTACAAAGTTCTGCCACCCACACACTGCCTCAGTCCAAGTTGATTACGACTGTCCCCCCCTCTGAATTGGAAGGTAATTGACCACCCACCACACAGGAGTACAATCTGTTCCATCACAAAGGAAAGCAGGTCTAGACAAGGACCCGGAGCTACTACATCAAGTCAGGCACCCCGTTCAGTTCACAGGCACCCGGCCCACAGGTCAGCCCGGCTCCTCTCCATACCCTGCTGAAGGCACCCACCCAGCAGAAACAAAGGTGACAACTGCCTCTGACCTCTTCCTGCAGCCCAGCTGGGTGTCAGGAATGGAGACAGGCAGTTCACTGGGGCTCCAGCTGCTTCCCTTTTTGTGATTGGGAACCAAACAGATGGGTGGGAAAGGAAGGAAGACGGGAAACAAGGGAGCAGGTTTCCTTCCATCCCTCCCTCCCTCCCCATGCCTGACCCACTTGCCCTCTGTCTCCTCTATGTCTCGGAGTTTCTGCCTCTTCATCGATCTCCATCTGTTTTCCTGTCCATCTCTCGTACTTTCTGTCTCCTGTCTGTCTTCAATCCATTTCTTCTTTCTGTTTCTCCGAGTGGGTAACTTTCTATGTACCTATCTGTTCTCCTTCCTGTTTTCTAGCTCTCCTTCTCTGTCTCTCTCTCTCATCTCCACTTTATGCTTTTATTTCTAAATATAATTTACTCTCTTAATAACTCAATTTTTTTGCCTGTTTATATCTCTCTTCTTTTCCCTTCCAAATAAAAATACTAAAATGGGAGATAAGATAGCCATCAACCTCCTAATCATTTCACATACCCCACCACTCCTCCATACACCAGTCCCCAAGATCCTGCCAGGTATTCAAGTTGGTGGTTCTGAGTGCCATCCTCACAGTCATCACTGATTCAACTGCCAGCCTTCTCTACATCAAGCCCCAGGTGCACTCCGTCAAATATACCCTCCACTGAGGCACCCAAATACCCCAACTCAGAAATGACCAGATCAGGACAGAATGAAATATTTCTATTCTAAAGCATGACCCCCAGTGAAGCCTTTCTCAGTGGTCCAACACCTGTCCCTGCACAGCACCCACACCCCCTCCCACCCCACCCAGCTACTCCCCTGCCCTTCACTTTGCTTATCTTAGCCAATAACTTTGGCGTGAAGTAGATTGGATAAATGGCCTGGTCACATCCAAGATGGTTCAGAGAAGGAAAAAGGTAAGGGGTCCTACTTTTTGGGTGGTTGCAGAAGTGAAATATGGGAAGTGGTCTGGGTCTGATCCTCGGAACATGGTGCCTAGTAACCTGGTTAGAATCAGGAAGACTGGACAGAAGACACCATTACTGCCCAACTGACTCATTTCATTTTCACTACCATCACTGTCACTCCCCAGAACCGTGCCTGAGGAAGAGGCGCCTACAACCCTAAGACCTTAGAAGCCCGACCGAGTGGGGCAGCCCCACCCAGGGTCCTCACTGGCATCTCCCCCTCAACCTGCTCAGATTCAGATTCTTCATTTTCCTCCCCAAACTCATGCCTCGTCTCTTTTGCCACCTTGGTAAATGGTACCACTATTTACCCAGTCACTCAGAGAACTGAGATTCCCCCTAGACCCGCCCTGCCTCATTCGCCAAATCTAGTTCACCACCAAGTCCAATTCAAATGTAAAATTTCTCTCTACTCTCCTAATACCCCTAACGTGGGTCCAGGACCTCATCCTCTCTCACCTGGACCTCACACCACTCTGCTGACAGGGCAAGTATTCCAAAATTAACAAAACAAAATACAAGCAAGTCGTCCTCCTGCTTAAACAACTTCTACTGGCTCCTTATTGCCTAGAGCTGTGGCTGTGCTCTCCAAACCTCTTTGATCCCTTTGATAACAAAATTTTAGCACCTATCTCTAACACATGTATATTTACTTATGTATAAATTATATTTACATGAACAACCACCATTAGCCAATATCTGAAGGACAATAAACTTTTAGAGAAAAATATTACTAACATTAGGAGATTTGAATCTATATTTCAACTTGTCTTGATAATTTTGAATTTTTCTGGCCAGCTTCCATCAATTATGATTAGAGTGCTACAGTTTTTAACTCGGGGTGGAAAGACAATGAAGAGTCCGTTCTTAGTTTAAAAATACACATAAATAGAAGTTTCAATATTTTTTTCTCCTATCCCAATGCATTGCCTTATATAATCCCTGGGTTCTAGAACCCAAGTTTGGGAACTTCTAGTCTGTATATGAGGTCTGTGTCACAATTCCTCATTAGGTGTATAGGTCCTTCAAAGAAGATATCTGGTGAGTTTCTCACAATTGAGGCCATGTATTATGTGTCTTCCCAGTCCTAGCACAAGGCTGGCATAGAGAAGGTGCTCAGTAAATATTTGTGTAATTAATAGCCAGTTCCCCAAACACACACAGCCTCTTGTCTGTTCTGTGAATACTCTTCTTCTCCACTTCTGGCCCCCATTTTTCCACCTGACCAAGTCCTGTTCATCCTCATGAGTTCAGCTCAAATGTTCCCTCCTCTGGGGAGGCTGCTTTTTCACCTCCGGCTCTGCTTTCTCACTGCAGCATTTACCAGCAGATCACAGTGCTGTACCTGGGCAAGGTCACTCTTCTGCCTTATAAAGATCTTCAAGAGGCAGAGAAGGTGCCTTATTCATCTGAATGTCTCCAGTGGCTTGCACACTGCAAGTGCTCAGTAAAGGTCTGATGAATGAGAGACTCACACAGCTGGGGATGAGGTCAAGGGACAGTCTGACCTAAAGGCTTTCAGGTTCAAGAACTTTGGCTCTGGGTAATGGACAGGGAGAGGATGAGGGTCAAGGAGATGATGTGAGGGCCATCCAGGACCATGTCTGCATGTTGAACCTCACAAAATGCTGCTCACTGATGGCCTTTCAGGCCAGAGGTAGTCTGTTTGAAGGAAAAGCGGGGACCCGGGTTAGGGGTGAGCTCCACCACCTGGCCGCACTATGTCAGCATCCCACAACTGCATGGAAGCTGAGCGGCCTGGAAGAGCTAAGAGCACTCCATGGCCAAAAGCACTCAGTCAAGCCTGAGGCACCAGCATCATCAATAAATAAAGGTCTGTGGGATTTGGCAAGGCCTGGACATAGACATCTAAAAGCATTTCCTCTTCCAACAGAGTCACCCCAATGAACTCATTTGTTAATGGCCCACCATCAACTCCATCGCCCACATGGAAACCTCAGAGTCATCCCCAATTCCTCCCCCAGCCAGTCCTTTGGATTCTGCATCAGCAATGTCTCTAAATTCCAGCAGCCCCGTGTCCTGCACCAAGTCTGTACTCCAAGTTGGCTTGCCAAGCGTGGGCTGTGTGATGTCAGGCCAGTTACCTCGGTTGCCTCATCTGTAATATGGGAACATTAAGCCTTCGTTTGCAAGCTTATTGGGACAAAATTAGATGTCTAACATATAGCATGTAGCATAGGGCACAACACAGAGTAGAATATCACTAAATAGTATGTCCTTCTTTTTCTTCACTGTCTCTGCCCCTGCAGACCATTCCTTCATCAAGGCCTTGTTCATCTTTCCCCGGAACTACTGCAACTGCCTCTTACTAGTCTCCCTACCTCCCCTGTGCTGCTGCCAGAATTATCTTCCTATGGCAGGAGTTGTGTTTTCAACTAAATTTATTTAAGCAACATTTAAACACCTTTTGTGGGCCAGGCACTGTACTGGTGCTGCAGAGGTAAAGATAAATGAGATTTCGCCCTGGGAGCCCATCATGGGGCCCATAAGTACTTAAGACTGTTCTAGCTAGAAGGTCACTAAGCTGGGACTTGAACTGAACCCATGTTCTTTCCAATTCACACTTCATCTCCATCACCCCTCACCTGCCCTCCTTCCATGCCTCCCAGCCCACCTTCAGCACAAGGATAGGTAGCGGGAAGCCCCAGCATAACGAGGCTGTCCAGGGACAGTACAGAAACAGTAAACAGGCAACGTTTATGACTCAAACATCTGCAAGCATCCAGCTCAACGGCTCTGATGGAGGAAATACCATTTTTGTGTGTATAGGGAATGAGAGAAAATGACTTCCCTCCACAAGAGTTCCCTTTAGGTGGCAGCCTGAGCAAGATTAGATCCTCACCCAGAAAGGATTCCTCACACAAAAGCAGAAAACCCAGCAGCTCTGCCTCAAGAGAAACACGCTCATGGCCCCAAACCTACATCCAGATTCCTTGGGCAGCATTGGTACTGCCTGTTCTTGAAGGTCAAGACCAATATCCAGCATGACCCCTCAACCCCAGGTTGAGACCAGCAGCCCCAGGCAGATTGACTCAAAGGATTGTCTTAGCAGCCTGCAAAACAGAAGCCTGTTCCCAGGGTCTGATAGCTACATCCGCCTCCTACCTCCCTCTCACCTCCCCTCCCAGACATGACCACACCACAAACATAGATAGAACATACTCTTGGTATAGCTGAGATGGTAGAAATTACACTGAATAAAAGCCAGAGACAAATTGTATTAGACAGGTAAAATTGCTGCAATAAATATAATTTAGGTCAAGGATCCAAACTTTTGTCTGTGTAGGGCATAAGCTGCCAGAATTTAGCAGCTCTGTGTGTATAACTTACAAGGAGGAGGAAGGACTTGCAACTCTAGAAGACACAGGAAGAAATTCAAAGAAGAGTAAGACACAACCCCCACCACCAGCACCGTATTAGTTCCCTGGGGCTAATTGTAAGTAACAAAGTACCAGGAACCAGATGGCTTAAACAACAGAAATCTATTGTCTCATAGCCCTGGAGGCTAGAAGTCTGAAATCAAGGTGCTGTCACAGCCATGATTCCTCTGAATTCTCTAGGGGAGGGTCCTCCTTTGCTTCTATCAGCTTCTGGTAGCACAGTGTTCCTTGGCTTGTGGCAGCAGCGTCACTCCAATCTCTGCCTCTGTCTTCACAAGGTCCTTCCCTCTGTGTCTTCACATCATCTTCCCTCTGTGCGTGTTTGTCTCTGTGTCTCTTCTCACCAGTCATATTGGAGTAAGCGCCCATCCTACTCCATCATGACCTAATCTTCACTAATTACACCTACGAGGACCCTGTTTCCAAATAAGATCACATTCTGAGGATCAGGTGGGCATGAATCCTTGGGGGACACTATTCAGCCCAGTGTGGGCATCTACAATCCAGCAGAAGGATATATGGCCAAGTAGTCAATAAAAGGCAGAATGGAAACATATGAAGGGGTTTGGGACTAGTCAGTTCCAGGTGGACATCTTAGTAGCTGTGTAGCCCTAGACAAGTCACTCAACCTCTCTGAGCCTCAGTTCTCTGGTTGACTGCACAGGGTTGTTTTGAAGGTCAAATGAGAAAAAAAGTGCTATAAAGCTCTGTACATATACACACCAATCAGTGAACTTTTCCCCTCAACAATGCCAGACAAGACACTAATACTCTAGCTGCCATTATTCTGGACCTACTGTTTCTGCTAGAATGTCCTGCCTGTGAGGCCTGTCTCATGCTAGTTACACTTGGTTTTCTGGATGAACTGGGAGCTGCCCTGAACTCAGCAGGAAGCATTTGCCAAGATACCTCTGCAAAAAGTCAAAGCTGGATCGTTTTATGCTTCCAAACTTCCAGATGGTGTCCTTAAGTAGCTGGGCCAGAGGGAATTGGGTATGTTGTCTTGTTAAGCCCCTGACTGGCTTGCCCTCTCCTCTGGTTCAGGTCCCTGATTGCACCCAGTACTTTGCTTTCACCTCTCCAGGGATCAGTTTGCAATTACATTCCTGGAGAGGTGCAAAAGTAGAGTGCCAGGAAACATGGGAGCTGAGGCTCCTCTGCAAGGGCAGAATGAGCATCTAACAAACAAAACTCAGGGCAGCTCTGAGAACCTAGAGAGACTGCAGCTGCAGGATGGTCCAGCCCTTCCCAAAGCAGATAGATGGACTACATCAGGGCCTTCTAAACTCTTACAAGTCCACATCTGTAAGAAGTTGGTCCCTTACAATGACGGTGGTCTGCATAGTGAGTAAAGCCCTCCAACAAGCATTCTCTCCTCCCATCCTCACAACCACATTATGGAGCAGACTGTGCAGCAACTTTTAACCCCACACATGTAACGGAGGCCCAAAAGGGTCGTGTCCTACCCTTACCTACACAACTGCCAAAAGATGGAGCTGGAACCTGAATACAAAATAAGCACTGTTTAAGAGACAGTCAAGATGGTAGAGTAGGTACATGCTGCGCTCACCACCACCCACAATCACATCAAAATTATAACTAAACTGCAGAATAACCATCATTGAGAATTGCGTGAAGACTAGCTGAACAGAAGTCCTATAACTAAGGATATAAAGAAGAAGCCAGGCCTCGAGGAGGAAAAATGGCGGCGTGAGGTGAGCCTCTGTAAAGCTCCCCTGGAATTTACAAAGAATCGAACAACAAAAACTCCACAAAGGACTCCCTGCACAGCAGGCAGGCAAGACGAAGAGGCCCACTACCGACTGAAATCACCTACAGGTGGGAGATTCGCGCGAGTGGAGGGAGGAGGAAAGGGAGAAGTGCGCGGAGACGGAGACGCGCGGGCGGAGGACGCAGACCTAGCTCAGTGCTCCCAGCTCGCTGCTTCCCGGAACTACCGCAGCTGCGGGAGATCGGACTGCTAGGGCTCCGCCTGGGCTCCACAGGGCTGAGGGGACAGCATATAACACGGCTGAACCCAACGCTCACGGCAGAGACCTCAGAGAAAAGACTGAGGGAAAAAGGCTGAAAACAGTGGTTTAAGCCCTCACTACCGAGCAGAGAACGGAGCCTTAGGCACTGAGACTAGCCGCCCCCTCCCTCCCCTCCCAGAGCTCGCCCCGCCCCCACCTGCCCGGTGCTAGAAGCGGAAGAGTAGCAGTGTCAGATCAAAAGAACAGAATATTTGCTGTTCTGAGAACTGTGGACCGCAGACACAAATTCGCAGCCCAACTAGTTCCGGCAAAGGGGCGGGAGCTGTGGAAGCAGGACCGGCTGTGGTGGTGGTCGCCACCATTGCTCTGGGCCACCTCTCACAACTCACCCCGCCCCTGGCCCCACCTATCTGGGCTGATCCCTGCAGGAGTAAACAGAACTGCTGAAATATACCGGCTCTGAATCTGGAGCTGGAAGAGCTTTGGAACTTCAAAAACTCTCCGCATACCCACCTGGACACTGCGCCCTGTGACCTAGACGAACTATTAACAGAGGAGAAGCCTGTCTCCCAGTGAATCCCCCCATTCTGTGAGAAGCTGGAATAGTGCAGAGAAAATATAGCACTACCGTGTGGGAGAAGAAAAATAAGCTGCAGTCGGAGAAAAAATAAAACATTCTACCAACAAGTACTGGAAAATAAAAGAAAGACCGCTTCATATCAACCTGTTGCAGAAGCCACTCCTGTAGATGTCTAGGAAGATAAATAGTAAATCAGTAATTGCCATGAATAACCAAGGCAACAAGATAGCTCAGAAAGAAAATGAAAAATCTCCAGAAAAGGCACTTAAAGATACAGAAATATGTGACTTAAATGACAGAGGATTCAAGATTGCAGTTCTGAAAAAACTCAACGAGATGCAAGAAAACACAGATAGGCAGTTAAATGAACTCAGAAACACAATCAAAGAACAGCATGAGCATTTTACGAAAGAGATTTAATTTTAAAAAAGAACCAAATAGAATTTCTGGAGATTAAGAACTCAATAGAAGAAATTAAGAACGAAATAACCAGCTTAGGTAGTAGAGTTGACCAGATGGAGGAAAGAATCAGTGACATCGAAGATAGAAACCTGGAAATGACACAGATGGAAGAAGAAAGAGACTTGAGACTTCAAAGAAATGAAAGAACTCTACAAGAACTTTCTGACTCCATCAGAAAGAGCAGTATAAGAATACTGGGCATACCAGAAGGAAAAGAAAGAGAGAAGGGAACAGAGAGTATATTCAAACAAATAGTCAATGAGAACTTTCCAAACTTGTGGAAAGAACTTGATCCTCGAATCCAAGAAGCAAACAGAACACCTAATTACCTCAACCCCAACAGGCCTTCTCCAAGGCACATTGTATTGAAGCTGTCAAAAATCAACGACAAAGAAAGAATCCTCAAGGCAGCCAGGGAAAAGAAGACGGTAACTTACAAAGGAAAGCCCATTAGGTTATCATCAGATTTTTCAGCAGAAACTCTACAAGCCAGGAGGGAGTGGAACCAAATATTCAAACTATTGAAAGAGAGAAATCATGAGCCAAGAATAATATATCCAGCAAAGATATCCTTTAGATATGAAGGAGGAATAAAGACCTTTCCAGACATATAGAAGCTGAGGGAATTTTCTAATACACGACCTGCATTACAAGAAATACTCAAAGTGAAAGGGCTACTATTTCGTTATGTATTTTCTGTTTGGATGATCTATCCATAGCTGTCAATGATGTATTTAAGTCCCCTAGTATAATAGTGTTTTGGTCAATTTCTCCCTTTAGTTCTGTTAGTAGTTGCTTGGTGTATTTCGGTGCTCCCTGATTGGGGGCATAAATATTGATGACTGTTATGTCTTCTTGTTGTATAGTCCCCTTCACCATTATGAAATGTCCATCTTTGTCTCTTGTTATCTTTTTCACCTTGAAGTCTGTTTCATCTGATATCATTATGGCTACCCCTGATTTTCTCTGGGTACCATTTGCTTGGAATGTCAATTTTCACCCTTTCACTTTGAGTCTATGCTTGTCCTTGTAGCTGAGATGTGTCTCTTGGAGACAGCATATGGTTGGGTTTAGTTTTTTGATCCAATCTGCTCCTCTGTGCCTTTTTATTGGTGAGTTCAGTCCATTTATATTTAGGGTGATTATTGATATGCGAGGATATCCTGTCATTCTATCTTTAGTTTTCTGGTAAGGCTGTGTTTCCATTGTTTCTTTGCCTTTTTGTTGCTGTCTATTATTTCTGGTGGTGGTATTCTATGATGTTTCCCTCTGTTTCTTCTTTTATTACAGTATATATTTCAGTTCTGGATTTTTTTGAGCGGTTACCCTTAAGTTTATGTAAAAGAAAGTTTGATATTTAGAGTATTCCATTTTCTTCAGCACGCTTACTTTCTCCATTCCCGTATGCCGGTTCAGGCCTTTACTCTCCCCCCTTTTTTATGTTTTGGTTGCCACAAATTGTCCCTGTTGATGGTGGTCGAATAGCCTCCTTTAGTATTTCTTGTAATGCAGGTCGTGTATTAGAAAATTCCCTCAGCTTCTATATGTCTGGAAAGGTCTTTATTCCTCCTTCATATCTAAAGGATATCTTTGCTGGATATATTATTCTTGGCTCATGATTTCTCTCTTTCAATAGTTTGAATATTTGGTTCCACTCCCTCCTGGCTTGTAGAGTTTCTGCTGAAAAATCTGATGATAACCTAATGGGCTTTCCTTTGTAAGTTACCGTCTTCTTTTCCCTGGCTGCCTTGAGGATTCTTTCTTTGTCGTTGATTTTTGACAGCTTCAATACAATGTGCCTTGGAGAAGGCCTGTTGGGGTTGAGGTAATTAGGTGTTCTGTTTGCTTCTTGGATTCGAGGATCAAGTTCTTTCCACAAGTTTGGAAAGTTCTCATTGACTATTTGTTTGAATATACTCTCTGTTCCCTTCTCTCTTTCTTTTCCTTCTGGTATGCCCAGTATTCTTATACTGCTCTTTCTGATGGAGTCAGAAAGTTCTTGTAGAGTTCTTTCATTTCTTTGAAGTCTCAAGTCTCTTTCTTCTTCCATCTGTGTCATTTCCAGGTTTCTATCTTCGATGTCACTGATTCTTTCCTCCATCTGGTCAACTCTACTACCTAAGCTGGTTATTTCGTTCTTAATTTCTTCTATTGAGTTCTTAATCTCCAGAAATTCTATTTGGTTCTTTTTTAAAATTAAATCTCTTTCGTAAAATGCTCATGCTGTTCTTTGATTGTGTTTCTGAGTTCATTTAACTGCCTATCTGTGTTTTCTTGCATCTCGTTGAGTTTTTTCAGAACTGCAATCTTGAATCCTCTGTCATTTAAGTCACATATTTCTGTATCTTTAAGTGCCTTTTCTGGAGATTTTTCATTTTCTTTCTGAGCTATCTTGTTGCCTTGGTTATTCATGGCAATTACTGATTTACTATTTATCTTCCTAGACATCTACAGGAGTGGCTTCTGCAACAGGTTGATATGAAGCGGTCTTTCTTTTATTTTCCAGTACTTGTTGGTAGAATGTTTTATTTTTTCTCCGACTGCAGCTTATTTTTCTTCTCCCACACGGTAGTGCTATATTTTCTCTGCACTATTCCAGCTTCTCACAGAATGGGGGGATTCACTGGGAGACAGGCTTCTCCTCTGTTAATAGTTCGTCTAGGTCACAGGGCGCAGTGTCCAGGTGGGTATGCGGAGAGTTTTTGAAGTTCCAAAGCTCTTCCAGCTCCAGATTCAGAGCCGGTATATTTCAGCAGTTCTGTTTACTCCTGCAGGGATCAGCCCAGATAGGTGGGGCCAGGGGCGGGGTGAGTTGTGAGAGGTGGCCCAGAGCAATGGTGGCGACCACCACCACAGCCGGTCCTGCTTCCACAGCTCCCGCCCCTTTGCCGGAACTAGTTGGGCTGCGAATTTGTGTCTGCGGTCCACAGTTCTCAGAACAGCAAATATTCTGTTCTTTTGATCTGACACTGCTACTCTTCCGCTTCTAGCACCGGGCAGGTGGGGGCGGGGCGAGCTCTGGGAGGGGAGGGAGGGGGCGGCTAGTCTCAGTGCCTAAGGCTCTGTTCTCTGCTTGGCAGTGCGGGCTTAAACCACCGTTTTCAGCCTTTTTCCCTGAGTCTTTGCTCTGAGGTGTCTGCCGCCGTGAGCGTTGGGTTCAGCCATGGTATATGCTGCCCCCTCAGCCCTGTGTGCCATAAGCGGAGCCCTAGCAGTCCGAGTTCTTCCCTCTCCCGCAGCTGCAGTAGCTCCGGGAAGCATCGAGCTCGGTGCACTGAGCTAGGTCTGCGTCCTGCGCCCGCGCGGCTCCGTCTCCGCACTTCTCCCTTCCCTCCTCCCCCCACTCGTGCGAATCTCCCACCTGTAGGTGATTTCAGTCGGTAGTGGGCCTCTTCGTCTTGCCTGCCTGCTGTGCAGGGAGTCCTTTGTGGAGTTTTTGTTGTTCGATTCTTTGTAAATTCCAGGGGAGCTTTACAGAGGCTCACCTCATGCCGCCATTTTTCCTCCTCCTCATCCGGGCTTGTGTTTTTTATCTCCTAATCTCCAGTGCCTGGCACAAGAGCTGGCTCTAGCAGGAGGTCCATAAATTCACATTTTGTGAAATGAATAGAGGTAACAGCACCATTCACAAAGTCTCTTTTAGGTGCCAGACACTTTACAGAAATTATTGCATTTAATCTTTAAAACAATCTTATGAGGTCAGTGCTGTTATGATCCCTATTTTACAGATGGGGAATGTGCAGCTCAGGGGGATTAAATAAAATGCCTACAGTCACACAAACAATCGATGGTTGAGATTAGGATGTAGGACTCCAGGTTACCATGGCCCATGCTCCTCACCAAGGGACAGCCAAGTTTTGTGAGACCTGAAGCTTTACATTTTGAGGGGCCTTCTTTTTTAAAAAAATATGCCCCCAAAATTTGCTGCAAAATTTGCAGAAACATATGACAATGTAAACATATCACAGGGGCCTTCCTTGCCTTGGAGGGCCATGCAAGGGAGGGGCTCTGTGGCTTGGGCTTTGTTAGCTACAGGGAAAAACTGCCTCTAATCTGCAAAAGGAAGAGGAAGAGGAAAAATGACTGGAGACAGACAGGAAGAGATAAAAGGGGAACAAAAGGAAAGAGAGGAGAGGGAACAAAACAGGAGGGAATCTAAAGAGATGGGTAGGAAAGAGAACTCCGGGTGGGACAGGAACGGGCTGAGGGGGGAGCTGTCTCTGGATGAACGGGGGGAGGGCGTCTGGCTGGCTGTTCCCATCTGGTCCTTGGGACGAGTGGGCCCTCTGCTCTCTCCAGGCCTCTGTGCCTCTACCTGTGGACCCTGCAGCCTCCTCCTCCAGCACCACAGCGGCCCTGCCCACATCCTGCCCACGTGCCTCCTTCCCAGGCCTCTCCTCAGGCTTCCAGACCCACCTGGGAGCTGGGCCAGAGCTGGAGCCAGGAAGGCTGAGTAATTATCGTCCAACTAGCCACATCCAGCAGCGTTCTTGCCCAGGCAGCTACCTATTTCCTGGTTTACCACCTGAGCACCTGAGCACCAGCAAGGAGACGCAAACCTGGGGCCAGATGGTTAGCCTGGCATGTAGAAGAAGCAAAGCTAGGGAAAGCCTGGTCCAGCGTGACCCGCTAGCCTCTCACTGCCCCACTGCTGAGTCCTCCTTAAAAGAGAGGTGCCTGTCTGGGTCTTTGCAGCCTGTCCCCTCGAGTCACCTGTTCTGAGATCACAGGCACAAAACTTCCAGTTATAATGGCTGCCACGCTGCAGTGGGGAAGAGTTGGGGCCATGTTTGTTCAAGAGGCCCTTCAGACCAGCCACAGATCTCTGCTGCTCAGAGACAAGTCTAAGGCTATATTACACTGAGCAGCTGAGATCTGGCCAGCAATCAGTTAAATCTGCCTGATATTGCTCCTGCTCAGATGTCACTGGTGTCTTCCATGAACCATGTCTCCCCAGACTATGTACAGAGGCTTTCAGACACTTGTGTTACATTCAGCCACTTCACATGGCTAGAAGTTGTAGGAGAACAAAGTGCAAGCCCCAAGTCTGCCAAAAACTTGGTATGATTTGGGGGCCAGTCTCTTCATGAGCCATAGGCTATGATTTCCTCAGCTGCCAAACGTAAGAAAATATGCCTCATGAGGTTGTTGTTAGAATTACAGAGATGGAACATAGACGCGTGCTATCAGTGGAAGGGCCAATACACACAAGTCTCACTTGGGCTGTTCTCCAGGGAGGATCAAGGCTGAGAAATGGAGAAAGATCTGGATTTGTTCAGAATATGACACTGATTCACTGTGTGATTGTGGGTACTTGGCTTTGCCTCTGAAATTTGGTTTCCTCACATACAAAAGGAGCAGGAGAAGACAGCTGCCCAAATCTCCTCTAGCTCCACGGTTCTGTGGTTGCACGGTCTCACCTTCACACCCCCTGGCCAGGGCCAGCTCGGGCCTCAGGATGCAATAGCATGTGAATCGGAAGTGATCCTGTGAGGAGCGGAGACCGGGGTCTCAGCCATGGCACCAAGGGTGATATTAAAAAATGTTAAATAACTCGTGAGGCAGGGGCAAATACTCTCAGGTGGGATGCTGGCTGGTACACTGCATATGAGCCCTGCACAGGACAGTGTCACTCCTGGGGGCCAGGTTTATCTCGCTTTTGTAAGGGATGAGAACAATCCAGTTCCACTGAGCAGTAAATTTTGTCATCCCACCTGTGCAACTTCTCAGAACCCCAAACAAAAGTACCCATACGAGTGAGAAGTCACACAACCAGGAGAGCGAGAGAGAGCCTTTTGACATCATGGTCAGCCAACACCCAGTTGGGTGGAAGTCATTCAGGCGGGAAGGCTTTTGCGACATCTGGGTGTGTCACCTGTTCTGAGGCAAAAGGGCCCACGAATGACTGCAGGTGTGTCCCAGCCCCTAAGACGGTATTGTGTTACAAGACACAGTCATTCCAGTTTGGCAACTTCACTGTAGGGTTCTTGTAATCGACATCCCTGCCGCACAGTACCCAAATCACTCCTGGAACACAGAGGTGAGAGCTGGACAGCTCACTAGGGGAGCGGGTGCTGGACATGAGGGAGCAAGGCCTGCTCTGCACTTAGGCCTCCTCCAGCCAATGCTGCCTGGAAGTCTCTGACCTGCGGGCAAGCCGGGGCCCCATCTGGAAAGGCCCTCCTCCTGACTTTCATTTCTGACCTCAGCTCCAGGCCACAGAGAAACCCGGAAGATTTCAGAGCCAGCATGGTGAGTGCGGGGGTCCTCTGCTCCAAACACTGGTGGAGGGGGGCAGATCTCCCCATACAGAGCCCTTCAGGCAGCCTGAGAAGTCATCAGCTGAGAATTTTGTGACACCTCTGTTTTGGCCCTGCCCTATCTCCTTCTCTGAACTCTTGAGTTGCTTCACTGTCTTGAGGCAAAAAGAATGAATCCCATGTTTCAAGAAGAACAGCTGAGGACAGGGAGGGGACCCAGGGAATCTTCCTTCTCCAATTATTGGCAAAGATGCTGCAGTTGCCCAACAACCAACATGAAAATGAGAGGGGAGGGGAGGGACAGGAAGGAAAGGAGAAGCATTCTGTCCAAGGGGAAAAGAGGTGACCTGCTGGGGCCCCGTAAGTGCCCCCGCCCGAGCACTTCCCATGGGACTCCTCTGAAAAGTCTGGTTAAGTTCTAGCCCCCCCAGTGCCGAGAATGTCTGCCAGTCAGAAAGGGGAGGGACTTGCCTGCTTCACTCTAAAATCCAGCCAGGATCGAAGCACCAGCTGCCCATATCCCCATCCAAGGAAGTGCTCAGAAGCCTAGCCTACACAGAGAAGCTGCATCCCACCGGGGCTCTCATGGGAGAAGAGGAAGCAGTGCCAGCCTGACTGGCACTGAGCTGCTTCTTGGTGGCACTGAGGAAACTGGAGTGTCTCTTGGGGGAACAACATAGTAATTTCTAGGCCAGATAACTGGAGCACTAACTGTAGAATCAAAAGGTCAAATGGCCAGCTCCCTTGTTAGCTTATTAGCCTTGAGACTTTACTCCTTCTGAGACTCATTTTCTCCCTCTATAAAATAGAAATATTATCTACCACCCCTTGCACACACACACGGTTAATGGAAAGATTGAACGGGCCGATAATGTATGTGAATAGGCTCTCTGCAGATGGAAGGGCTTGTGACTAAAGAGCAATTTGCTCCAGGAAATGACAGGTGGGCAGCATGAGCAACCCTGACCCTTCACTGCCCAGGGAAGGATCTGGACACTGCTGTATGAGTGAGGGAAGGCAGGTGGGTGCACTGTGGTAGAGGAGCCAGGCCTGGGGCCCCAAAGGCAAGACAGCAGCATGGCCAGGATCCAGGGTAGGACCAGGGAGCCTCTGGTCCCTGAGGTAGCCATTAAGCCACCTGTGCCTAATTACCCTGTAATCTTCCTCTAACGAGGCCAGTATAACCATAGCTCCCAGCCCTGGGGAGAGTTAGGACAACGCATGCCCAGGCCTAGCCCTCCCTTCCCCTTCTCTTCCCTGCCTCCTTCCACACCCACAGGCTCGTCCCTGAACTGAGTCAGAGTCCTGCAGGGCTGCTATTTCTTAACAATGGTTCTCCCTTGAGACTATTCAACGGGGTGTGCTGAGTGACAGCAGGATGTAGGGAAGGCTGTGGGGAGAGGTCTGAGCTCATTCTCCATCCTGGAGGGAAATGTATCCCTTGATACCTAGGCTTCAGCTGAGCCCTGGAGGGAAGCCAGGACACCGTGACTAGCCATCCTGGTCTTGACTCAGCATTATCCAGGAGGCCTCAAACACACCATGAGCCACCGGAGTAGAGTGTTGAATGCCTGAGGTCAGCCCCAACCCTCTGACTGCTCTGAAGGAAGCAGGTCCTCCCTACCCTTTCCTCTCTGCCCTGCCAGCTGGTACAGACCAAGGGATTTGCTGGGCTGGGCTGTGGCTCAGGAATGTAGCAGGCCAACCTGCTGGCAGTGGGGGTCTAGGAGCATGGGCGGAGGCCACCTCAGATGGCGGCAGAGTCCAGGAGCCCACTGAGGCCTGGTGGCACCATCCTGGGCTCTTAGACAGCAGACCAAGAACTGGGCAATGAAAAGACCCAAGAGGGTAAGACAAGCAAGGGGGGCCTTGATGCTGCTATGACCCCCCAAGTGGCTTCATCCTTCCAACCACCATTTGGCCAGCTATTAGCCAGCCTCCAGATGGCTGGAAGTCTTGGGAGCAAAAGGGTGCAATGCCTATGTTCTGCCCACAGAGTCCAGAGGAAGGACAGCTCCTTAAGCAAAGGATCCTAACAGAGTGTGACAAGTCCAATATTATAGGTGACACAAGGCACTCCAGGGGCAGAGAACACAGTAAATTCTCTCTGGGGTGGTCAAGGAGCTGTCCCAGAAGAAAAGGTACTTGTGCTGGACCTGGAGGATGAGGAGGCTCTCGAGGCAGAGACGGTGGGAAGGGCATTCCAGGCAGAGGAAACTGTATGTGAGCAGCAAGAACGCCTGGCAGTGAGGGAAAAGGGGAGGGTGGTGTGGTGAGACCAACAGGCCCAGGGAGCAGGGAGGGCCATGGCTGAGGTCTGGGCCCATGGGGTAGTCATGCAGGCCCCTCCACCAATAATCTCAGGTTCAGGGTCCCCACTGTGCACTGGAGCTCAGTGGGGATGGACCATAGAAGGGCACCAGCAGCTGCCAGGGGGTCATGTTTGGGCTGAGCCTCCAGAAGTTTGGCCCAGGCCACCTTTCCCTACCAGGCAGGGCAGCAGGCATCCAGCTCCATTCACTCATTCCACAAAATAGGCAGTATGCCTCCCTGTGCCTGCACCAGCCTTGTTAGTGACAGAAAGCAGACATGGGTCCTACTGTCATGGAGCTCAGAGTCTAGAGGGAGTGGGAGCAGGGAGAAACATGATTATTAAACAATCACATAAATTCATGTTAAAGAACAACTGAGACACGTGCTGTGATGAAACATAGGGTGCTGGGAGAGCTCTGCCAGGGCATGTGGCCTTGCCAGAGGCCAGAGGCCACTGAAGGCTGCATGGAGGGTGGGAGGGTGGGAGAAGGGCCATTTCATGTGAAGGTGGAAGAACTATCCCCAGCGCTCTTCCGTCTTTCAGGGCTCTTCCCTCCTGCCTTTGGGGCCAGTTCTGTGCCTGACTACTGACATACAGAGGTGGTTTAGAAGTCAGGCTCCCTCCATGCCTCCAAGCCTCTTCTCTCAGCCTTCCTTCCGTGCAGCTGAGAAAGCCAGCAGTCACCTGCAGCAAATATCGTTCACTCCCTAGCCTGTCACCATGACAAAGCCTAAGAGAATCTGAGGAGCTGAAAGTGGGAATTGAGGAACACTAGTCCAGGGTGGGGGTGGGGGGGAATAGGAAAAAGAAACCAAAAACAGGGCTCAGGACTGGAGAAACTTTCCAAAGCCCCAAAGCCAACCCAGGACAGCAGGAGACAATCACTGTCAGGACTGAAAACCTTCACGGGCCTCTCAGAATTCCCAGATAGCTCTTCTCACCTCAGTCTTTCTTCTTGCTCAGATGAAAACATCTGCCTCTATAAAACACCTCAAATTCCCAAGCAATCATTGCCCAAAACAGTGAATTCCCCAAAACATAAAAGGCATTCAGCTGCCATTTTTTATAACCCTTTTGCAACCACACTGTGATCTTCTTGAGGTCGGGGTCTGTGTCTTTTCCACCTTTTAGCCCCAAACCTAGCACAGAATAGGCGGCTGACCAATGTTTGTGAATGAATGACAAATGACCAAGACTGAATCCCTATAACCAGCTACCTAATTTATCTGACACTGAAAAGAACGTTAGACAAGACTGACAGGAAAAGATACCAGATTCTACCAGAGGTGTTACCTAAGTGTTTTCGTCCCACACAGGACTGGGGTGAGGGAGGGACAGGCCTGAGCCCGCCCACAAACCCCAGTGATAAGGAAGAGAGAGTGTGAGCAGAGCCCATGTGGCAAACCCCCTGCTACATGCTTAACTCCACCTCACAGCCTAGAGCTCTATCATGATTGCAGCAAAGAAATTCACAAACAAGACCCAAACCCACAACCCCTCTCCCCGATCCACCCTCCCAGAGCAGCTTCCAGCTTCCTAGCGTAATCCACACGCAACCAGAAACGGCACCCGTCCAGGGCTGGGCACATGCCCAGGGGCAGCCGATGTGTCTTTCTTTGTCACAAAACATCCTGCACATAGGTCTGGCTGGGTTCTGCCTGCTGGTATGGCTGAGCCCGCAAATGCTTCAGGCATTTCCTGCGATCTCAGTTTCTTCTTTATAATATGCATGCATTCTTTCATTTAGCATGTTTTCCCTGGGCATATACTAAGTGCCATATACTGACAAGACACTGTGGGAGATTCAGAGAATTATACACAAAATCGAAGCCTTCAGTTCCATATATTCCATAGGTGAAACAGAGGCAGGGTTCCCCCACGCCAGGCACAGCAGGGCACTCAGTCACCCACAGATTTCAACAAGAAGGGGGTAATGTAGCTGAGGTCACTCCACCTCACCTTCATCTCATTCCCACCCTAACACGGGACTTCACACATGATCTCATCTCTGATCCCCAGAGAGGAGAGTCCCGGCAGAGAACTAACCTGGTGAGTAGAAGACACTGGTGATCTCAAAGAGAATAATAATAGCAGCAGCAACATCTTATCTCCACCCAAATGCAACAAGTGCAGCATTTTGTGGCTAGACAAACACATTCACATCCAGAATCTCCCTGAGTCTTACACCAGCTCTGACACAAATGGAGACTCAAAGAGCTTAAGTGACTTGGAAAGGGTCACTCAGCCAGGAAGAGCTGGGGCTGGGACACCAAGCTCTGGAACTTCAATATCAAGTGCCCAGCTTTTCCATTATGCCCTCCTCCTCCAAGATGTGGACACAGAAGACCTGAACTTCAAACTAGAACTTGAACTGCAGAACCAGGGGCTCCCACCTCCCTACCTAGAAGCTTATGGATTTTATAATAAAGTGTTCATTGAGGAAAGACTGCATCAGCTGACACAACTGAGTGGAAGAAAGGCAGTGTCATTTCTGCAAGGACACTGCATCCCTCACTAATCTACTAAAAGTCACTAAAGAGGAAAAAAAAATACCATGGATAAAGGAAACCACAATCAGCTTAGACGTTCAAGAAGACGGAGACAAAGTTTCATATCCAGTGCTGCTTAGGAAAGAAATCAAGTTACCATGAGATCATTAAGAATAGAAAACTGATTTAAAGAGAGAAAATTGTAAGTAAATCAGGCCTAGGACTTATGTTGTTGGTGGAAGGATTTAATAGAAGTTACAGGCTAATGGCAAGCTCTTCAGAATCACAGGTCCTAAGGAAAGGACCTTACAGGTCTTCTAAATAAGTGGTTTCCCCAAATTTGTTTCAACCTCGGAGCCCTGTGCCCCACTGATAGCTAACCTAGAACCAAGATGTGGAAAACAGAAAAAAAAACAGAGCTGCAGTGTTGAAAAGACTGTGACCCCCACCACTCCTGCCCCACCTTCTTCCCCTTGCTGCAACCTATGGGGACCCAACTAAATGCCCCTGTGGTGCCGTGGAATCCTTATCTGGCCTTGCCTTTGTCTACCGTGGAAATCTTCACCATCCAGCTTCTACTCACACACCTTCTGAGGCTTAAAATAACCTTCTTGCCAAGAGAAAGCAGTCCCTTTGTAACTTCCCCCATTCGTCCTCAGCATTATTTTTGCCTCTTCCTTGAGATGGCCCTCCACATTTTAAAGGACCACATTTGTGCTACTGTAGGTCTTCACTTCTCTGGCCTGTATCCTCCACCCTTTGTTCGTAAAAAGTTCACGTAGGTCACAAGACATGATTTCAGTTCCCCTAACTGCCCTGGTCACCCTCCCCCAGTGCACTCTAGCCCGTTGATTCCCCCCTTGGCCTAGTGAAACCATAAAAATAGCTACCACTTGTTCAGCTCCTATTACATACATGCTAGGCCCTCTATTAGGCTCTTTCCCATTAATAATAAATGATGTTTTGAGTATCTACTATGTCAAATACTTGCTAGATTCTATATTAATATTGTTACTAATTATTAATAAAAAAATAGAATATATACTCCATGGGCACAAAGATTTTGCTGCTTTTGTTCACTGCTGCATATTCAGTCCCCAGAACACTGCCTGGATGAATGGATATTTTTATTTTTATTTTTTATTATTATTATTACTAACTTTTATTGCATTCTTACTATGTGCTGTATGTTCTCCATGAGCACATTGGTCTCATTAAGAGGAAGATTTATCGAATCAATCTTTCTCTCTTTTTCTCTCTCTCTCTCTCTCTCTCTCTCTCATACACACACACACACACACACACACGCAATTGAGGCTCCCAATGGTTAAATAACTTGCCTGAGGCCTGTGCCCCGTCCACTGTAAAACAACCTCCCCCGGCAAGTGGCAGCCCAGTGAGGAAACCTTCACAGATCGCTCACAGCGTATGTGAGTGGGCAGGAAAGTGGTAAAGGAGCTTCGGATTATGCAACTGCAAAGTAACAGATGCAGGGAAGTCACAGAAAACCACTGAAGCGCTAGAGGATCTGAGTTCAGTTCACAGGAGATCCGGGCGGCACTACAGACCTTTGCCAGGAGATGGCTCTGCTGAGGCACCCAAACCGCCCAAGGGAGGCTGGTGCTCTGGGAGCCGCTGGAACAAGTGAGAATGTTCAGTCCTGCCCTTGCACAGAACCGCGGTGCAGCCCCTCCCCCAACGCTGTGTGGAGTTCTGCTCGCCACGCCTCCACGGTAATTGGAGCTGAGGGGACTATTTTCACACACTAAACTCCTCTATATGTCAAGCACTGAGCCAAGCACACCACATGTGTCATCTCTCAGTTGATCCTCACCAACAACCCTTTGAAGCAGATCGAATTTCCCCATTTTACAGATGAGGAAACTGAGACTTGGAAAAACTAAGTAACCTGCCCAGGAGCACGTGGCTAGTGAGGGGCAAAGCTGGATTCATGCCAGTGCTCCTGACACAGAACTCAGGAGCAGCAGGGACAGGGACAACCTCTGACCAAAGCAGCTGAGACCCCCTCAAGCCCCAAAGACCATGGGGGACCATGAGCAAGTCTGTAAAATCATGAAGAGGACCAGATGGGGTTCCTGTGCCTTAAAAATTCACATAACTAACGGGTGGAGCACCCTGCAGTATCTTTCCCACCCTCTAGTTTTATCAGTCAGTTTTTTCGTACCTGCTTCCAAAGGCAGAAACTGGGTCCAAGGAGGTGTTAAGTGATTTGCCCAAGGTTGCTGAGCAGGTAAATAGCTGAGTCAGGCTTTATAACACCAAAGTCCCTCTCCCCTCCTACACTCCCCTCCTCCTTAAAGTGTAAAGGATAATTCAGGACAAGTAAAAGGGAGTATGATTTTTCAAAGACAGTATAAACTGTGTGGGATTCTTTTATAAACATCGGACTGCATCATGGATGGCAGTTTCTTAGTTTAGGTAAATTGCAATGTTTAGGGTTCCTCCAAGCGTTAAGCTTCATCAGCCCTTCCTAAAGGCAAACCCCTAAGAGTCCCTGTTAGTCTCAGTGTCCTGACTCCTGATGGCTCTCTCGGGTCCTCTTCAGCCACCGCCCAGGCACTGACCTCAGGTGTGCAAAGGTAGGGCACCTCCCTTCACATCAGACCCTCCTGGGAAGAGAAGGTATATTGACCCACCAACCTGGGGCAGAAAGAAAGCTGAGCAAAGTAGAATTGTTGGGAACTCAGAAAGGCTGCAAAGGATGGGCTGCTTCCCTGAAACCAAGAGAAAGACCTCGGAGGGACAGCTAACAACAACGTCTCACTCCTGGCCTTTACGCTGTCTTGACATGTGACCTGGGGACAGATAGCATAACGGCTCTGTTCCTCAGTTTCCCCATTTGTGAAACAGGGATAGTTTACCTTCACCCTCTCCTCTGGGTCTCCTCCCTGGAGTTAAGAGCTATGCTGGAACACAAAGCCTGGTTCTTTAATGAAGGCAGCGAGGCAGCAGGCTAACAGCAGGCTGCCTGGTACCTCTTCTCTGCCCCAGGCCCTGCCCTGGAGCCATTATGTGCTGGGATGGGGCCTAAGTTTCTCAGCTCAAACTGCCAGCAGGTCAGTACCTATGCGGCTTAGAACAAGGCAAAATGGTTTCTAATGTAGCAGCCAAGGTTGAGGTTAGTCCTGAAGGAAAATGTGCTGCTGTTGGACACCTAAACACCAGGCAGAGCGAGTGAGACTGTTCCCTGCGGTCCTTCACATGAGAGGTTGGATGTCCACCTGTACACAGCATGGATGGCAGGAGAGAGATCTGTCTAGAGACAGGGAAACCGTTCAGATGATACTTGAAAGCCAGGATGATTTGTCATCTTTGAGAACCTTCCAGGCACGCAGGGCTGCTGCATCACAGCCAGGCTCATCTCAGGAAGTTCACACCCTCCTCTCCAGACAAATGATCACCCAGCTTTCATGTCCCCTGTCCTCACCTTACCTGTCATGGCTGAGGCCCCCAAGAGACAGCGTATTGCTCGAGCCTGGAAAAGGCATCAAACTGAGCTATCCCAGCTGCACGTAGAGAAGACACAGCTTTCTGCCATCGAGTTGGGGGTGAGATGCAGGTTCAGGCCTGAGAGAGCAGAGTAAGGCCCCCTCAGAGCAGTCCTCTGAGCACCGGAGCCAGCCGCTGACCGAGCCCCACTCTGCAAGCTGACTGTGAGCAGCCTTTGTGTCTCCTGGCTCACCCAGAACTTTCCCCACCTCCTCCCCTGGGCTATCCCCTGCTGTGTCACTGGCCTCAGCAACCTAGCTGCCACCTGCCAGAGCCACAAAGGACCTGTTTATCCCATCACCTAGCAACAGCAGCATCCCTGGCTCTAGGTTTTCCCTGGGAGATGCTGGGAAGCCAGGGCTGTAGCCCCCAGAGGAGCCTGAAGCTGCCACAGACACAACCAGGGTCAGAAAGTCCCTTTTATGTGCTCCTGCTTTCCTCCCTTTTCCTGCATCACAATCATCCCAGCTCTGCCCTTACCAACTTCATCCCAGAACAGGAAAATGCAGAGTCAGCATTGCAGAGAGGAAGAGAGAAGTAAGGCCCCAGGGGCAGGCTGCTTGGCAAGAACAGCAAAGAAGCTAGCCAGGCTTCTTTTCCTTAGGCCTTTGTGAGCACTGCCTCTTCTTCACCTCATTATCAGCCTGGTGGAGGACACTCATCTCACTGTGTGGTTTTTAACCCTTTTATCTGCTTCACCAACTCTAAAAGAGAGTTCCCAATTACCCTAAGGGATCTTGAGGTTCAGAGAGGTTGAGGGGCGTGCCCAAGGCCACATAGCAAGTCAGAAGACAAGATGAGAGCTCATTCTCCCCAGGCTGGGTCTTTGTGGCCTCTCTGCAGCATACTTAATCCTCGCCCTCATTTAAAAACAAGAGCTGCCATGTGTCTGGGTTTATCATCTCTGGGCTGGAAGGTTGGAGCTGAGCTAAGCCCAAACATGAGTTTCTCTGGGACCTAAAACACCCAGCGCTGAGAGTAATTAGTTAAAAAAAAAAAAAAAGGAAGGAGAAGCAAGTGAGAAAGATACAAACCTAATAGAAGAGGGGAAAGAAAGGCTGCTAATATCAATAAAGCCCCTACTCAGTCGCAAGCACTGCAGACAGCCCTTTCTAACACACTCTGGGAGGACAGGCTTCTTAGCCCTGTTCATGGATGACGCTGCAGAGCCACACACTAAGCAGAGGTGGGTTTGCCTTCAGATGGAGGAAGGGGTGGGGAGAAGCTGGGGGTAACCTCTGCGTGCTGATGGCACGCTGATTATATGCAGCTAGATTTCATGGCAGGGGAGTAGACAATCAAAAGGCCCAGAACCAGCTAGTGACACTTAACCCACATTGGGTCCTGAAACTGGGGGGAAATGAAGACAGACTGCTGAATGTAAAAGTCCGGCCCCAGGAGCTGGATCTGTTATTTACTGGCTCTGAGGCCACAGTGGCCACTTAATCTACACGAGCCTTGGTTTCCTCTTCTGTAAATGGGGGATAATTTCTCCGAGTTGTTCTGAGGATTAACTGAAACAGCAATTATGAAAGTACTGTAAACCATATAACAATACCCAGCTGCAGTAGTTAATTGTTCTGCCTTCACATTTGGGTCTTGGATTAATGCCTTTCTGCCACCGGTGACCAAGTAAGAAGCAGAGAAAGATGATTCTGTGAGCTAATCAGGCGATCAGCAGGTGTTTTTCCGCCATCTGACTCCTGCCCACTTCCACCTCCCCACCGCACCGCCCACCTCCTCCAGCCCAGGCCCTCCTAGGTTCTGGGGGCCTGGGCATTCTTGACCTTCCATTGTACCCCAGACAGCAGCAGCTTCCTCCCCAGATGAGCCATAGGTCAGACACTTGTTGGTCCCGTGAGTGAGGGCTCTGCTGCAGACTGAATCAACAGAGCAGACAGGCCTAACCCAGGCAGTGGCACCAACACAAAGGAAAATGCTGATGCCTTCGCATGGGCTGGGCTGGGCCTGGGCCATGGCAGGTGTGGCCAGGTATTGAGTCAAGTTGGGGATAAACAGAGACACCTCCAGCAAAGCAGAAGGCGGCACAGTTGGTGTCGTGCAGGGTAGCCTGCGGGATCTCTGGTCCCGCTCCCCACATAAGAATGCAGGACATGGTGATGGCCTCATCCATCCACAGAGCCATAGATAGAGGAGTTATATCACTATATTCTCGCTGGCAGCTGGGTTGGAGAACAGGAAACAAGAGCCACACGATCCGCAACCCTCACTCCGCCGCTTGCTGGCTCAGCCACCATCTTCTTGCTAGCCCCCATTTTCTGCTAGCATAGCCACAGCAGTTATATTAGTTGCCAATGGCTCACTGGTTACAGCTGATGGCCAACTAGCCACAGCTGATGGCCATGCAATCACAGTTGATGGCCATTTACTACCTGAGCCAGCACCTTTCACGTGAGGCCGAGAGCCTGGGAACTGCACTCCTGGCTCTGTCCCCACAGTTGGTCTTTGGTGGACTCAGCCTTCTTCCCTCTGTCAAGTCCAGAGCCAGACATTTCCCCCGTCTGGCCTGTTTTCTCATTGGAAAACAAGGGAGTTGCCTGGGATGGTCTCCAGAGACCCTTTTGGCTTTGCGTCCTGTGATCAGGGCAGGATGCAAAGTGCTGAGGGCTGGCCAAATCCTGGAGTCTTACCTACTCCCATATCTCTCAGCCCCATTTTTCCTTTCCCCGGCTCAGGATTGATTCTGGGCTGAGAGGCTGTCGTGCGGGAGACCCTGCTCGCTGTGCCATTTGTCGTGCAGGGGACCCGGCAGGGTCTCTGGTCTCGCTCCCCACATAACGCAGGATATGGTGAGGCCAAAAAGGAACACCCACGGAGCCATAGGCAGGGGAGTCATACCACTATATTCTCTCTGGCAGCACTATACTCTCACTGGAGGCTGGATCCACACTGTCCGCAAACCGCCATCCGCGCTTGCCAGCCCAGCCGCCATCTTCTTGCTAGCCCCCGTTCTTCTCTTTTCTCCTTCTCTCCTCCGTAGCCGCAGCAGTTATATTAGCGGCTAATTGGCTAACTGGCTACAGCTGACGGCCAACTAGCCACAGCTGATGGCCATGCAATCACAGTTGATGGCCATTTACTACCTGAGCCAGCACCTGTCTATGTGAGGCCAAGAGCCTGGAAACTGCTTTCTGGGGCTCAGTCCCCACAGAGGCAATGCAGAGATTATCCCCATCTCTATCCTGCTCAGGTAGCCATTGACACTGATGTTCCCCAGTTGCCACTCATAGGCATAAAATGCACCCATACTTCCCTGTCCATCATCCCCAATACTCATGACTTTCAACAACTCCCCTTCCCAGAAATTTAGCAACGTATCATCTCTGATCTCTGTATCAAAGAAATTTGCTAGAGAGGCTTCAAGAAAAGTCAAAGAGCAATAGTTTAGTGGTTACCAGAGGGTAAGGGGGGTGGGGGGTGGGAGATGAGGGTAAAGGGGGATCAAATATATGGTGATGGAAGGAGAACTGACTCTGGGTGGTGAACACACAATGGGATTTATAGATGATGTAATACAGAATTGTACACCTGAAATCTATGCAATTTTACTAACAATTGTCACTCCAATAAATTTTAAAAATAAATTAAAAAAAAAAAAAAAGAAAAGTCAAAGAGTGGGACACTAACTGGAAGAAGGGGGCAGCATGAGAGGCAGAGCAGAGCAGAGGGAGGACAGGAGTTTGACTCCTCTGACCCCTCAGCATAGCCAGCAGCTGCCTTTTAATTTTCTCTTTGATCCCCAGGTGCAAGGCACTGAATGAGTCATAATCCTTCATTCATGACATTTTTCACTATTGATCCATGCAAGGCCCCCTCGTAACCCACCAGCTACTGTGTTTCCCCGAAAACGAGACCTCACCAGAAAATAAGCCCGAGCATGATTTTTCTGGATGACATCCCTTGAACATAAGCTGTAATGCGTCTTTTGGAGCAAAAATTAATATAAGACCCTGTCTTATTTTCGGGGAAACACAGTAGTTAGACAATTTTAACCATGTATTACAGTAAGCCTCCACAAACCCACCACCCAAAACAAAAGCTAGGATTTAACAATAACCTACATCTAATCAGGAGATCCCCCTGCTGAGGTAGGTGGGCAAATCTCTTCTATTTAAAAATTCAACAAATATTGATTGTGCATCTTTTATAGGCCAGGGACTATTCTAGAAACCCCCTGCCAAAATCAGTATCATCCCAAATCCTATGTTCATCATTTCCTTGCTTTTTTATAAAAAAGATTCTGTGCTCTACGTAATCTTTTGAGACTCTTTCCTTCAACATTGAATTGTTAATGTCATCTGTATTATTTTGTGGCACCATACCTCATTTATTTTGACTGCAGCATAATATTCCATTGGGTGAATATATCACAGTCAGTATCTTTAACGCTGGCCTGGGACTGAGCCCTGAAACTGAGATATTTTCCTTAATTCTTTCATTCAACAAATATTTATTAAATATCCACTATTTGCCAGGTATTGTAGGTGACAACAGGGAGCGCAGTAATTACCAAGATAGCTAGAGTCCCTATGTTTCTAGCTTGCAGATTTGATTTATTTTTTTCTCTTTCTCTTTTATTTTCAAAAAGGTATGACATTTTTTCTGTATAACCACTATTCAGTGGAGAGCAGTTGAAAACATATTGGCTAAAGGAATACTGAGGTCACTTCAGTTCAACAATGAGGAATTCAAGGCCTCAGGAAATGCAGACTATAAGCCCCTTTTGTTCCCTCTGTATCTCAGCTTCTAGAATATTCAGGTCCACCAAAGGCATACAAGTCAGTATTTGTTGAATTAATAATAGACAAAAGAGACTTGCCCTACATGGTTCAACTAATGCAGGCATGTACGAGTATATACAGGTATGAGGTGTGACCAAATAACACAGTGAATGTTTAAATAAAATAAAAAATTTATTACAGTAAAAGACACATTGCCATTAATCCCCCTCAAAGTACTCCCCCTCACTTCAAACACACTTATCCCATTGTTCTTGCCACTTTCTGAAGCAATTCTGGAAGTCCTCTTGAGTGTCTTTAGTTATGCTGTCATGTCCTGAATTGATTCAAAATGTTTATTTTTCATGGTCATTTTGACTTTGAGGAAGAGCCAGAAGTTGCATGATGCCAGGTCTGATTAATAAGGTGGCTGAGGACACACCGTAACGTTTTCATTTGACAGAAATTGCCATATACCAGAAGTGATGTGTGACACAGACCATTGTCACGATGGAGGATGATTTACCACACACTTTAAAACACACCTTTTCTCAACCATAGCTCACACCCGACTGACTGCACCGAACAAGATGAAACTTGTCACACACTGTTACTAAGGTTCGATGCACCTCTTTCCATATTGAAGATCCTGCCTTTCTGTCAGATGGCACTCGGCAGCAGCCTTCACCGTATTTTGTGATCACAGCGGAAAGGCTCCATGTCACACATCGCTTCTGGTATGGCAGTTTCTGTCAAATAAAAACATTACGGTGTGTCCTTATCCACCTTATTCACCAGACCTGGCACCATGCAACTTCTGGCTCTTCCTCAAAGTCAAAATGACCATGAAAGGTAAACGTTTTGAATTGATTCAGGACATGGAGGCAGCCACGACAGCACAACGAAAGACACTCATGAAAGACAACTTCCAGAACTGCTTCAGAAAGTGGCAAGAACAATGAGATAAGTGTGTTCGAAGTGAGGGGGCGTATTTTGAGAGAGATTAATGGCAATGTGTCTTTTACTGTAATATATTTTTTTAATTTAAACATTCACTGTATGTTTTAATCACACCTCAGTGAAAAAGAATGAATTGACAAGGGACAGACCGCTAAATGAAAATTCTTGATATCCCTCCATCCCGCCTCTCCTGTAGCCTTCCACATCTCAGCACACACCCTCTTACCTGCTCAATAAAAACCCAAGAGCATTCAACCCATTGGTGAGGCCTATTGCCTTTATCTAGCCACACATTGAATCTTTCTACCAACAGCCTCTTTCTCCCTCCTCTTATCCTCACCTACTCCAGCCATGTGGATCTCTATTCTGTTCCCCCAACACCAGGCTTACTGCTGTCTGCCTGCCTGCCTGTCTGGCTACTTCCTGTCATTCAAGTCTGAGCCCAGAGCCCCTCCCTAACCACCTGACTCCTCCCTAGACCTCCCACTCTGAGTATCCAGCCAGTCACTGTCTCCTATCACCCCCTTTACTCTCAGCGTAGCATCCATGACTCTCTGATCTTTTTTGGTTTATCTGTGTACAGCCTGCCCTCCTCCTGCTTCTCCTCTCCGCCCCTCACTCACTGCCTCACCTGAGGTGAAGGCAGGGCCTCACCTGTCTTGTTTGGGCCTTTCTCCCATCCTGCTGCAATCATCTCTTATTTGTCTTTGAATCCACAGCTCCTAGAGCAGTGCCTGGTGCAACACAGACACTCAAGAAATATTTGTTTCATTTAATACTTAATTATCGAAAGCTACTCATACTGGTTATCAGACAATTGATATCAATCCTATTCACCTTTGAATTTGACTTAGAGGACTTCGTAAACTGTTAGGTGCCAATTCTGTGTAGATTACTGTTGGTATTTTTATCACCTGACTCTGTCGCCGTAGCAAGGCAGATTCCCCCAATTCATTCTCATCTTTATCCTGGACATCGTCCCCTACCCAGGCCCTGGTGATTGTGGAGGAGAGATGGGTGGGAATGAATTACATTGCAGAGCTGAGTTCAGTTCCATTTAATAGTCATTTATCAGATCTTTAATAGGTACAAGCCCAATGCAAAACACAGAAGGTATAAGGCAGTAAGAAACAGGGACCCTGGTGGGAGAGTGCTGTAATAAAGTCCTGTACCAAACGCTGGGGGAATACAGGATGGAAGGGTATGGGGAATGGGGCTCTAATGTGTGAGCCACACTGTCCACCAGAAGTCTCATTTCATCCTCACAGGTGCGCTTGGAAGTAGCTGTATTTTCCCCACTTTCAGAGGATAAACCTGAAGCTCAGAGAGCTTAAGTATCTTACCCAAAGGCTCCCCTTTAATATAGGCAGAGCCTATATTACAACTCAGCTCCTGCTGTCTCTACTACTGGCTGCTCTACTACATCCCCCAGCCACCTGTGGCTGATGTCACCAAAGGGCAAAGCCAGGCATGGCCCTCCAGCAGACTGCAGAGTTTGGGAGAAAAGGAAGAACTTCTCCCAGTGCTTGTGTCTGCCATGCTGAGCCACGAGAGCAGGCACTGCCCAGGGACCCCCTATGTCTAATATGGGGCATTCTTCCAGGGGTTAGAAGACACCCTCTCCCTCCCAAATGGGACTGGAAAACTTCCCAGCTGGAAATGTTCAGGGCCCCACTGTTCTTCCACCCACCACTGGAGCCATCAGAACCTCAGCACAGCAGAAGGCAAGTCCCTGGGTGGAGACCTGGAGTTTGGGCAGACCTGCTGCTCCCCAGCCTGGGAATTACAGGTCCTGTGCCAGACTGGGGAAGGCAAGAAGAGAGGTTTCTGGAAGGCATGAGAGCAAGGGAAGGGTTCAGAGAGCATGAACATTGGCAGCACCCTCCCCTTTAACATTTGCCTCGCAGAAAGTGGGTACATATACTCTGTATGCAAGCCTTTGTGTGCGTGGCTGTCGTGTGGGCCCCTACACGGCCATGTGTGCTGAGTGCATACAGGACGTGGTATGACTAAGTGGAAGAACAGAGCCTTGCATGTATTTGTGTATGTGTGTCGATGGTGACCTAAGACTACACTTACAGAAATACCATAGTGCTCTGGTGGTTTGTTTGTCTATTTGTGTTATGAGGTATAACGTATATTCAGTAAAGTACTCAAATCTAAAGTATACCACTCAGTGAATTTTTACACATCTGTACACCCATGTAGCCAACACTTAGATTAAGATCTGGAAGCTTTCCAACATTTCAGAAGGCTCCATTATGCTCCTTCCAACAACCACTTTCACCTCCCCGTGGGAACCACTATTCTGACTTCTATCGCCATAGTTTAACTTTACCTTTTAAACTTCACATAAATTAAATCACCCAGAGAATGCTCTTTTGTGTCTGCTTTTCTTTCCTTCATTATTATGTCTGAGAGTCATCCATGTGTCATTGCATTTAGCATTAGTTTGTTCTTGTTCGTTGCTGAATTATATGCCATTATATGAATATACCACAATTATTTATCTACTCCACCAGTGATTGATGTTTTGGTTTTTCCAATTTTTAACTATTATGAATGAAGCTACTACAAATATTCACATACAGCGTTGTTTGTTTGTTTGTTTGTTTGTTTGTTGCTACTCGTATGCACTCATTTCTCTTGGCTATAATTGCTGGGTCATGGAATCATAGAATAGTCACATGTTTAGCTCTAGTAGATTCAGCTAAATGAGTTCCCAAAGTATTTGTACCAATTTACACACCCACAAACAATGCATGAAAATTCCAGTTGCTCCACATCCTCCTCACACTTAGTACTGTCAGCCTTTTTTAATGTTAGCCATTCTGGTGTCTATGTAGAGATATATCACTGTGGTTTGAATTTGCATTTGCCTGATGAGTAATGATATTGAGCATCTTTTGCCACTTATTGGCCACTGGGTTATCCCCTTTTGTAGAGTATCTGTTCAAGTGTTTACAGAACTATAACATCTGTAAAAGTGGATAAATAATTGACAAAACAGACAGTAGAGCAGAATCATCTCAAGAAACTCAACAACACACACAACAGCCCAGCAACCAGTCATTTCTACAATTGCTAGCTATTTGCTAAAATTAGTAAACTAATTGTACCAGGTCATATAGATGTATAACTAAATTTTATATTTTGAACCAATTATTTGGATATCACAGAGACTCTCCTACTTAGATTCATCAGGGAGAAGGGAATGCAGGTGAGAACTAAGAGCCTCCCCCAGGCTGTTAGCCCCAACCTAAGAGGTTCCCTCCCTCAACTCACTGACTCTTTTTCCTTCAATTACAGGATCCTGACAGTGATCAACCCCTGAACAGCCTTGGTAAGATCGGGTCTGGTTTTCCTTTATTTACCTCAGCCTTTGAGTTTCAATCAGTTACCAAGTAGACACTAAACCCTTCTTGTGTGTCCCTCACTATCACCACCAAGTGCTAAATGCTGTGGGAGACATCCATCCACCCATCCATCCATCATTCAACAAACACTTGTTAAGCAAGTGGAAGATCAGGATTCATTCTAGAAGTAGGAGGCATGGTCTCTGGGGAAATAGGACCAACAAACCTAAAACCCCAAGAACAGTGATTCTTCAATTCATTTGTTCAGTTACTCATTCTCACATTCATTGAACAACACGGTGAGTGCCTGCCACGTGTCAGGCTCTGGGACGGACACTGGGCTACAGCAGTAAATAAGATAGCCAAAGTTCTTGCCCTCATGGAGTTTACATTCTGACCATGCTTTCAAGAAACAAGGTCGGCAAAATGTTTTCACTGGTAGAATAGGAAATGGTAGTTTTGCCTGACTTACAGGAGAAACATAAGTTAATAGATAAAGTGTTCCCAAATTTAATGGTTTTCCCCCCTCCCATTCCATTTTCTTAGTCCATTGATACCTACTCCTGACAGCCTGCTGGATCAGCAGAACGAGTGAGCAAAGAACAAACTAATATGACAGATCGATAAGGAAATGACCAATCCCACTTAATTGGACAGCTTATTTATTTCAGAGTTGCAAGTTCATAATTATCACAAACAATGTAATCTTCAGCAAGTGAAATGATGCCTAGTTTATACTATAGAATTTCATATATTAATAGACCATGATGTCCCCAAAAGCACACCAGACATCCAAGTGCTCCTTCACCTGAGTAAGCCTGAGAACTGCCAACCCAGAAAACAAGTTAAGTTTGCCATAAAACAAGTTAAGAGTGAGGGTGCTTGGGAGGGGGAGATCAATGCTGAGTGATCAGGGAAAGCGTCATGGGTCAGGCAAGCTTTGACAAAAGCCCTACAGGAATAAACTGTCACAAAACAGAAGGAAGAGATGAGTGTCTCAGTGGTAAAGAGAAGAGCAGGAACAAAGATTCAGAAGTAAGAATGAAAACAGGCTATTCAAGGACCAGGAAGTGAACCTGCCTATGTAGAAGTGGGTGTTGGCAAGAACTAGCAGTAGGAAGTCCACTTATCTGGGAGACTGGAGCTAAATTACACTGGCTTTGAAAGCTCTGAGTAGCGTATGGTCCAGATATGGAAGTCATGGAGAGCCCCTGAAGGTTTTTGAGCAGGGAAGTGATGGAATGAAAGCTCAGTCTGGCAGCAGTGGGCAGGACCAGCTGGAGGAAGGAACAGTGGCAAGCAGGGAGGCTACTCATGGCTCAGTGGATTCTTTAACTTAAACCAAGTACGAGACAATAAACCAAGAAAACCTTTCCCTTCATGATGATGTTCTTCCTGAGAATATCAGAGAAGCAGAAAAATTGGGCCTTGGACATGGGAACTCATCAAGGGGCTCCCAATAGGTAATCCATCTCTGAGAAAACAAGCCAACCTCATGTCCCTAGAGGTAGGTGCTCAATAAATAAATCATGCATGAGTGAATAAGCAAAATTTCACCATGTCCATGGCCACAGAAAAGAGGACGGTTCTGGACACTGATTGGTGGAACTTTAAAAACAGTATCTGCTACCATTATTGTGTCAGGTCCTGACAATGACAGGCAATACCAGCCCACACCCCCAGGGCCCGAGCTCTGTGTCTGAGCTTTAAAGTCTCCCTTTTGAGGAAACACAAAGCTTTCCCTATCAACAGATTCAATGCTATCAGCAGTTATCGGGCACCAGGTACTGGAAGGGTGCCATTCTCTGCTTTTGAAGAGCTGAAGAAAGAGATAGAGACAGACATAACTAGCCATCATCACTAAACGCAGAATAAAATAAGACCTATAAGAAAGATGGAAGGGATATGCTTAAGAGAACAAGCAAAGAGCATTTTTTTTTATCCATTCAAGAAATATTTTTTTGAATGCCTACTAGAAACCTTGCACTGTTCTAGACACCAGGGACTCAGCAGTGAATAGAACAGACAAAAATTCCTATCTTCTTGGAGACTTCATGTCAAGCGGGAATGGGAGGGGACAGAAAAGATGCAAAATAGGTGAAATATAGAGTACGTTAGAGATGATAAGTGCTTTGGAAAAAAAAACAGGAAGGAGGATAGGAAATGTTGGAAGATTGCATTTTATTATAAATAGGGAGGTCAAAGAAAGCATCACTAAGAAGATGACATTTGAAGAACATTTTGAAAGAAGTGAGGGAGCAAGCCATGTGAAGGTGAGGGGGAAGAGAGCAGCCTATTGTTTTCTAGAGATTCTCATGATTCCTATGACTCCTCACTTAGTTCACCCCAAAAAAGTCCCCGTGGCACCTCCCCAGCTTATTGCCTGCAAGGAGAAGGGATGCAGAGGACACTGTCTCTGTTACTTCCTCAGAATTTAACTCTTCAAAACCTTGCCCATGTAATATCTCCTTGGGTAACCATGTGAAATGGACAATATAGTTATTAGTGTCTCTACTTTAGGCATCAATGGGCTCCCACCCAGTCTCCAGAGCCCCAGACTCTTTTCTTCCAATCCATCTCCTCCCTAATGAAGGATGCATCTTGCTAAATATTAACGTGATCCTATGTCTCTGCTGCTCAAAGCTTTCCATGGCTCCTCATTGCCTTAAGGATAAAATCCAAACGCCTACCATGGTATTCAAGACTCTCCACCAACGGACTTTGCCTGTCCTGCCTCCACAACATGCTTTCACCCACCTGGCATCCCAGGGACACCAGGAGCTCACAGTCCCCACCCCCAGGTCTTTGTCAGCTGGTCCAGCTCCTCCTTCTCCCATCTCCACCTACAGAGGCCCACTTGAGTGCTTTGATGGTGTCTGGCAGTACTGGCAACTGTGTCCCTGTTTGCCTCTTCCCCAAAATTGTAATCTCCTTAAAGACAAGGACCATTCTAGAGACTTGCTGTTTTTTGAATTGAATTGGAGATGGGAGCCATTGGGGTACATTCATTCACAGGTATTTATTAAGCCTCTATTAAGCACATACTGTAATGGAGGCCCCTGCCCTCCTTGAGCTTATAGTTTAACTTAAAAACCAGGAAAGAGGATAAATAATAGTAAAATGAATGGGTACGTGCCTCTCCCAGAGCAGACACGGGTCAGACTGGACAGGGAGAAACATCCTAAAACAGGCTAAGGCAAGACTAGGGGAAGAGGCCATGGTCTGGAGGCTCATTTGAAGGGCCCTTGTGAAATGGATAAGGCTGAGTAAGTGAAAGGAGGTGGGATAACCATGTGCTGATGAAACTAAGCCTAGTCTGAAGGAATAACCCACCCCCAACACTAACAAAAACTCTCCCCAAAGCATTTCTGTAGTTCAGCGCAATGGTGGAGGATGGGGAAGCCAGAGGGTGGGGAGTCTGTGGGCTTTGGCAGGGGCGGTCACCAAATGGTGACTGCAGGCTCTTCCCTACCCCTTCATAGATGTCACCCCCCTGCGCAAACCCCACACTCCCCTGGAGACCTTCAAAAAGGTGGGGATCCCCATCATCGCAGCACTGCTGAGCCTGGCAACCATTGTCATCGTGGCTGTCCTCAGTAAGTAGCAGCCCCCAACCCCACCCCCTCATTACTGCCCCCACCTCTACCCTCACCCTCCATATTTGCACCCCATCAGAGTCACAATGCTTTGTATCTACATGTATCCATCCCCTGCTTGGAAAGAAGCTTCCCTCTAAGAGTGAAAAAAGGAGATGAACCCAGCCCCCATCTACCCCAGATGGCCTCTATCCCAGATGGTTTCTTCTATAGGTAGAGCACAGTTGCACACATTGCAACCCCTCAGGCAATTAGCACAGGCAGGCACAACCCCAGCCTCCTCTATCCCATGCCTGCAGACTGGGAGCTGAGTGGATCTGAGCAGCTCTACTGGCTAGAAAAGCAGGTAGCATTTCTGCTCATGAGGAGGGGATAAACAGAGGAGGCACTGGGGGAAGACCACCCAGGCAGACAGCACCCTTCCCCATCTTTAGCTCTGTCTTCATCATGGCTGGTGACTGAGGCCCAGTGAGATCTTGGGCAGGCCACTCTGTGACAAAGAAGAGTAAACTGAATGAGCAGGGATTCCCACAGTCCCTCCCTTGCAGTGCCAACATCAAGTCCTTGCCTTCTCCCTAATAGTCACAGCAGGTTACCAACCACAGCTTTCACAGGGAGTAGAGCAAAGGGGCCAGAGTAGGAAACCAGAAATCTGGGATGGGGATCCTGGCACTGCCACTGATTGCTCTGTGACCTTGAGTAAGTTCCTCAACCTCTCTTAACTTCAATCTCCTCATCTATAAAACATCCTGCTTCTCTCAGAAGAACATCAGAGAACCAATGAGATAATGTGTATAAAGGACCTGGATAAAAACCAGGTTGTGCAAAAGTGTGTGGGCCATCATGCAGCGTGCAGAGATGTAACCAATGCCACGCATTTGCTAACCAGCCAGGATGGGCCTTTCAGGAGCCTACACTTGTAACTGTGGTGGTACCTGCACCAGCAACAGCCACCACCTCGTTGGAGGACACTCTGGGATCATCTGATCCAACTCCACATTCCCCACTTGAGTACCAAGCTCAAAGAAGAGGCGTGGCAGCTGCACACAGCTGGATCAGGTCCCCAGGCCCCAGTTGAGCAGGTCCACTTCCACCTGTGGTGATGGAAATGCAGATCCACACCACAATACAAACACCACTAAGATCCCTGAGAGCCCTGAAGGGGTATGAGATGCAGAAAACCCCAAATCATTTCTCCTTGACCTTGACTGGCCCAAAGTGGTGTTGGATTTGCAGCAGCAGCAGCAGATTTGCCATCCTAAGCTTGTTTTGTTCACATTAATATTAAGATCAGTGTGCTTTCTCTGAGCATATGCCCCACCACAGTGAAGAGAGAAGATCCAAATTCATCCAGGGGAAGCCAGGGCAGGCACTAGTGCATAATTTAAAGTTGGGGTCTCCCTGTGTGAATTCCATGCCCTGGGACCCCTCAGGTTCAGCAACTGGAGGAAGTAACTGAGCCTCCAGCCTGGGGTACAGTCCCTCAACCTTTTGGCTTCTGGGGTCTCAACTGGTGACACTGTGTCCTGGCTTTGTCCCAGGAGACTGGAGTAACCCTGCCTTACTTACCCTGGCTCCCAGCCATGAACCAAATTCTGAAGGTCTAGGAAATATCTGACCTGTTCCTCCCTAGCTTTACTCAAACCTGGAGCCCCGGGGCCAGCAGGTGACACCTTGAGCCCCCTCAGGGAAATCATGGAGAGGCAGCGAAGATCTTTGGAGCTAGACAGACCCAGATTGAAATCCTGGCTCTACCACATAAGTGCTATGTGGCCTTGGGAAATAAATGCTAACACTAACCTCAGTCCTGATTTGTAGTGCAAGTTAATAATGGCACCTACCTCCTAAAGTTGTTGTCAGGATTACGTGAGGCAATGCATGGAAAGCATTTAGCACTAATACGTGGGAGCCTCAGCAGACTTATTACCACCACTCTTAGGCCAGCCAGGAGTGATGCTGGGCTGCAGATGGGGACCTTCAGGCCAAGGGAGAGTTCAGTGAGGCAGGAAGAGCTCTTCCTGCCAGGAGAGTTTGGAAAAGCGTTAAAATATCTGTTCCCTGAGAAATTAAAAACACTAGACTCATTCCCATCACCCAATATAGTGAGCAACAGAATTTGAAGGCAACAGGCAGAAGACAAAACAAAACAAAACATCATCCTTTTAATGGGTCTTTCTACCCCAGATAAAAACAACTAATTCTAGAACTGCATTTGATAGTTATGAGACGCTTTCACTAACTCAGCTCACCAAATATTCTCAACATCTCTGTGAGGCGGTATCATCATCTCGCTGTACGGATGAGGAAACTGAGCCCCAGAAAGGGGAAGTGATTGGTCTAAAGTCACACAGTAGGTGGCAAAGCCAGCATTCAGGTCTTCAGACTCCAGGTACAACTGTCTCCTCCAGAGGCACTGTGCCAGAGCCTGGGGGTAAGAGGCTAGTGGGGGCTGTTTCTGAATTTCTCCCACACGTATCATCTCTCTTGACTCCTCAGCCATCTTTAGATGTGGGACAGGTGTTATTGTCTCCATTTTACAGATAAGAAAACTAACGCTCAGGACCAAATACACCAGTCACTAAGTGGCAGAACTGGGCCTGAAACTACCGTCTGCCTGTCTCCAAACCCAGCATTTTCAGAGAAACACAGCCTCTTCTGCCCCCAGGCTGCATGGTTAGCCCTCAGCCCTCTCTACCCCTTCCTTCCCTTGTTTCCAGTCAAGGTGATCCTGGACAAACACTACTTCCTCTGCGGGCAGCCTCTGCACTTCATCTCCAGGAGTCAGGTGTGTGATGGCCAGCAGGACTGTGCCTCGCGGGAGGACGAGCAGCACTGCGTCCAGAACTCCCCTGATGGGCCTCCAGTGGCAGGTGAGTCCCGGGCCTGGGGGGCCAGGGGAGTGGGCACAGCAGGAAGTCAGCTCAGGTTCCCTTGGTCCACTGCATAGCACCTGCCACCTGACTTGTCCGTTTCCCTCCCTATTATAAGGTTTTTGAGAACAGGACCACATCTTGTCTACTAGATCCCAGTACTTAACTTTATTTATTGAGTAGCAAACACTCAATAAATATCTGACGAACAAATGCAAACCAGAGGGGACAGAAAATTATAACTGAGCCTACCCCATTTCTGCTGAGCCTGGGTGAAACTGAGGCAGAGGTTGGATTGCATAACCTTGGGGAGTTCCCTCTTTTCTATGAAATCTGTTATTTCAAGGGGACTAGAAAAGAGACTATATGGCTATTAACCAGCTATTGACCCTTCTATTCATTAGATAAGTGCTATTGTAGCATGCTGTGTAACAAGGCTGAGCTAGGTTCTTCAAAGGAATGTGAAATGTTTTGAACATAAACACCCATGTTCTTTCTTGAACTGAGCTAGCCCCGCTTGATCCACCTAGTACCTGGGCTCTGAGGAGAAAAAAGTAGCCTAGAACATGGGTAATGGGGGCTTTTAAGGGACAGGGCTGAGTGACTTCCTGTGTATTTGCTTTTTTTTTTTTTTAATAAGAAGTCAAATGCTTATGGACACCTGCCACCCTACTGCCAATAGTGCTTCTCAGTCACCTTCGCCTCTCTGTCCTCACATGGAGAAGGAGCAAGGTCCCTCACTGAGAAGTTTCCCCACTCTGGGAAAGCTGCGTGGACCCTAGGTAGGGGGCCATATACTATATCATCAAAACTGATACCTACAGGATCAAAAGGAGGAGTTATTAGTAATTATGCCAGGGCAACAAATCAAAATGGAGATTGACCGCAGAACACTTGGTCACTCTAGCTACCGTCAACACGAGTCAGCCAGACAAAGCCAAACGGAGGAGCTTCCCTTGAGGTTGAAAGGTTGATGTTCTGTGATGCTCCCCAGGGAGGGGAGAGCTGGGCTGGTCTCTGACACATTCTGAGGGAGATGGGCCAGATGGGCCCTTGCAGCTGACCCAGCTTCCTCTCCTCCCAGTCCGCCTCTCCAGAGACCGATCTACCCTTCAGGTGCTGGACCCGGTCACAAGAAACTGGGCCTCCGCCTGTTTTGACAACTTCACAGAAGCTCTGGCCCAGACAGCCTGCGGGCAGATGGGCTTTTACAGGTACCCAGCCCAAGCCATGGGAGGCTGTCACCTCACCCCTGTGACCTCTCTCATCCACTGTCTTCCTTCCACTTTCCCCCTTCTTCCCCCTTTTCTTCTTCCTTTTCTCCTTCCTTCCAAAAAATATAGGTATGGGCATCAAACAAAACTGCTTTGATCCCAGCACTTTCACTTACAAGCAACATGAAATTCAGTCTCCTGAGACTTGGTTTGCTCAAGAGCTAACTGGGGAAAGTAATGCCAGCTTCATGGGATGATTGTGAGGTGCCAGTGAGAAAATGTGCCCTACCCGCCACACACAGAGTCCCAGCTCCTTTGCAGTCCTCTCTTTTCCTTTGCTCCCTACTCCTCACTCCTTGTCTTTTCACAGTGCTGTCCCACCCCACAAGACAAAAATCTTATTTACTTATTCCAAATCCCATTGGTTAAAATTTGGTTTAAGCAAACCTGATTTCACTGGTGCTCGATCAGCAATCCCAGTTCTTTCAGCATGTTCAAAAGCAGTTCCATATCTTCAATGATGAAAAAGCGTATAATTATAACAGGGGTAATTAGTATTACATATTTATCTTCATGTGATCTTGACAAAACCCAAAAACGTAGTTATGATTACATCTATTTTAGGAATAAGTTCAGAGAAGGTAAGCAACTTGCTCGGGTAGTAACTGGGAGGGAGAGGGCTGGAATTTGTGCCTAAATTTCCCTTATTCCTGGGCATCAGGATTTCTAGAAGCGTTTCTGTTTCTAGGTTGGGTCAATCGCTCTTCTCTTGAGGTTTCACCTATAAAGGGAAGGGAGGTGAGACAATTGATCACTCAGAGAGCCTAACTAGAGAGAATGGTAAAGAACCCATGTATTCAGTTGCAGAGTGGGATAGTCTCTCCCAGCAGACCCCAAACTTGAGGAGTCTAAGAAACTGCAGGCAGAAATGGTAAGTGCCAGGCTAACACCATCAGTCAATCACAGATCTCTCTCCCACCATCCCTAAAGCAGTCTCAAGGTCCTTTTTCGATAAATGCTCTAGACAGCCAGTACTGATCCATCAGACCTATTTGCTTTCCTGCTCTCTAGTTGTCAGGCCTCTACTGCTATCTACCCTCCATGAGGTGTAACTCCCAGCACCCTATGGAGAGGATGCCCCATCACCTTCATTTTCCAGGGAAGGCTCACCTTGCCCCTGCTATTCTCCCCTCCTCCAGCAGCCACCCCGGCCCAGCCTTCTCACTACAGCCACCCCTCTTCCCTGCTGCAGTTCAGCCAACTGCAGAGTCAGCTGTACCCAGCACAGCAGGCTGCAGCTTGATTACAAAAATAGGGTGTCTCTAGGGGCTCTTAAGGGAATAGGCTCCTGGAATTTCTGTCCTCCTGATGCTCCTAAGACACCAAATCACTTGGCTCTTGAGCCCTACAAAATCAAATTAGTCAGAAATATTCATCAGGATGTAATCAGTGAACAGAGATTCACTTTCCTGGGACTGTCCATTTCTACCATTGTCCCTCCTTCTGGGTCTCAGATTCCTCTGCTTTCCTTCTTCCACCTGGGTAGGAGATACTTCTTGTCCCAGCACCACAAAACCCTAGACATTTGAAATGTGAGGGATTCTAAAACTCAGCAGGTCCACCCATCATTTTATAGGGGGGAAGCTGAAGCTTAGACAGGCCCAGAGAAGGGGTATGACCTGCTAAGGTTACATATCAAGCTAGTGTCAGGGCCAGGACAAGCGCTGGGTCTTGAGGCCGCTTAACACAAAAGCGAGGCCCTGCTAGATTCCACTGCAGAGCCTGGATCCACCAGCTACTGCCAGGTTCCTGGCTGAGAGTGTGCGAATGTGCTGCTCATCCAGTGCCATGGGTTGACTTGAGCCCTGCCTACAGAGCGTGTACTAGCATGACTGGATGGGAAAGATGCAAGAGAAGGGAAAGAGGCAGACTCATAGTAAAGAAAAAGAAACAATAAAAAAGATGGGATTAATCAGGGAAGTCTTCCTGCTGGAGGGAAGACTTAAACCCAAGATTTAAAAGAAGATAAATACCAATTGAGCAGAAAGAAAGAGGGAGGGTGGTACAAATGAGAGAAATATTTGTCTGGACTCATGGGAAGACTGATATTGTCCTGTCCTATCTCCAAGAGGGCTATAAATGTACCTCCACTACCAAATTCAGACTAGGTGCCTTATTTAGAGAACCAAATATCCACATTCCAGTTCCCTCCAAGGTAGGGGCAGCTAACCTGGATTCCTTTGCCTCCTTGTTCCCCTCTCTGTGAAGCAGTAGAAATTGCTGGGGCATTTGAAATTGGGACAGAGCTGGAAGTTAGGAAAGGGTATCCCTAACATTTCTCCAGAGCTCTGGGTTCTTGACCAGACTTTCTGGCCCAAGAAAGCAAGGCCATGTGAGCACTGTGCCTAGAGCTGAGTCCTGCAATGCCAAAGGAATGTCCCTTATCATATAACAAAGCAGACACCACCCTCACTAAGACCACCCCCACTCCCCTGCCATGCCCCACTGGGCGTTCTCTGCCACCCCATCTCCTGGGAGTGGGGGCTATTCCCACCATCTTGTTCTAAACTCCTGGCCCAACTCAGATCTCTCTCTCCCTCCCAACATGAGCAGCAAACCCACCTTCAAAGCTGTGAAGATTGGCCCAGACCAAGATCTGGATGTTGTTGAAATCACAGCAAATAGCCAGGAGCTTCAGGTGCGAAACCCAAGTGGGTAAGTGAAAGGACACCCCTGGGCCACAGAAGGCTCACACATCAGTGCTGCAAACAGCCCCCCCACCCCCTCCCTTGAACAGACGCAGCGAGGGGAATGTAAGCCAGACAACAGGAAGAACCCTGGCCAGGCAGATTGTTAGATAGCAAGAACTCAAGAATCACATTTCTGAGAGATTTTCTGTGTTGACTCTTTTTTTCTAAAACACAATAGGCAGCTGAACAAAGCGTGCTGTCCACACCTTGGTGGCCTTTTCATCAGTCAAATAGCAAACAACAAAAAAAATTTTTTTCCTATTGCTTTGTTTCTTATTAAGCCCAAAATGCAATATTCCAAAGGTCCCTTTGTCCTTCCTTGTCACTCACCCAGGCCAGAGTAAGACCACTCCACATTCCGAACTCTCCAGAACAGAGACTGCTTGGCCTTTGTCAATGGCCTATTCCTATGCCTCACCACCCTGCATCAGAGCATGAACGAAAATGAAAACTATCCCAGCAGTAGAGTGGCTCAAAGAGGATGCTGGCTTCTTAACGTTCAAGGATATTGCTGAGTGCTGCTTATTTATTAAAGACTAAATCTTGAAAAGGACAAAATAGGAGCAGAATGATCGTTTGCCTGGAAATCCATTGAAATCCCATTCTTCCTCTGTTTAGAAAACCCACGAGCATCAGGCACTGTTCCGGGCTCTGCTCTTTTCAATCTCATGCTGCCAAGAGCCCAGCTTGGCAGGGCCCAGCACACTGTAGATACTTACCAGTGGTGGTGTTGAATCCAATCAAATTAAATCTAATTGAACTGTGTGGCAATGCAGTTTCTATAAAGTCCCCATTATACAGGTGGTGTATTTCCCAGGTGTTGGGAGGGGACTTGAATCAAAGGAGAGGCAGAAACCACAGGACCACTATGTCTCCCCTCCAGACCCTGTCTCTCAGGCACCCTGGTTTCCTTGCACTGCCTTGGTGAGTATGCCCCATCTCTGCGGGTTTGGGTCCTGGGCCAGCAATGATCACGGAGGAAGACCTTCGCTCTCATTCCTAAATCCCTCAGACTCTGAGTTTCACTTCGTTTTGTCCCAACCTTACTTCTTTGGGCCTTGGGTTTGTAAGTTAATGCTCCTTTAAATGGTTGACGTTAAGAGCTCCCTCCTACCACCCACACACCACAACACAACCTGAGCAGAGACCTGGGAGAGAGGGTAGGAAAGCTGGAAAGGGCAAGATTGGGCCTCCACCTCTCCCCATTGGTCAGGGCCCACATCGATTTTTTTGTCACAATCACCACAATTATCCACATTCATTGAACAGTTAGAATGTGTCTAGTGCTGTGAGGTGCGAGTTGGAAGTAGAAAATACCAGACAAGTAAAAGAATTGGCCGCTATCCTCAAGAGCTTATAATTGAGCTAAGAGAAAAGTGCATGTGGAATGTACCAAACTGAGTAGTAGTCACAGCTGACATGCAGAGAGAGCTGCACAGGAAGTCAGGAGACTTGGACAGTAGTCCCAATGGTTTCCAGTGTGACCTAGAGTAATTCACTGGACCTCTCTAAGGTTCATCTTCCCAAGAAGCCCTTTAGTCCAACTGCCCAAGAGGATCCCAGGAGACCCCCTGGCTCTAATAGAGGAGATAAGAAGAGAAAACAAGGACTGGGGCCCAGCTCATCCTATCAGCCTCAAGGGAGAAAAACTGAAGAGCCCAGAAGGACGGCCAGAAGCTGGACAGCCTAAGAGGAAGGTCATCATCACTGCCTTTGCAGTTTAGCAGTGTATATGCTTCCATGTTGGATGTTAAGACTTTTAGTCATTATCATCTGACTCCCACAATACCTACTGTGTGGGGGCTGACACGTGGTGACTAGTGAGTGAATGAATGAATGAATGGTCACATCACCTGATGAGCTGTGCAGAATAGCACTGAAGTCACAAAGAGGTTTAAGTCATAGACCCTCCCTTGAGGAGCCTTAGGTCTCACTGAGAAGACAAGACTGAAGCATGACAACAATGAAAGGCTGGCCAACACCCAGGGCAGGCTATGGACATCCCAGAGAGGGAAATCCCTAGGGATTGGGTGGCCAGGAGGCGGTGTCCAGGCTAAACACTGAAGAATAAATTATAGGCTCCAGGAGGGGAAAGACTATGTCTTATCCACCACTTTCTTCCTAGCATCCCTAAGACATATTAGGCACTCAGTGCAAATTTGCTTAATGAATCAATTATTTAGATATATAGGAGATGAGATAGTATCTCACAGACAGGGGCTTCCTTGAGCAAAACCAGAATGACTTTTTAGAGAGCTACAAGCAGATCAATTTGGTTAGGTGCAAACTTTATGTAAGGGCAGCAGGAGGCTGTCAGGAAGAGTGTAAACTCTACCCTACACACAAAGAGGGATGCTAAGGGGCTTTTGAGTGAGGTGGCATTTAGAAAGCACTGTTTGGAATTAGATGGTGTTTGCAAAGCCCCTGGCTAGCATAGGCCCAGAAAGTGTGGTAGCCTTTCTCCTTTAGAAGCCATTGTGGCAGTGACTGCCAGAGGATTGGAAACGCTGATAACAGAGCAGGAAGGTAGAACTGGAGGTTTTCACAAAAGTTCAAGGGTCAGATATGAAAGCCGGGACAGTGGGATTTCAAAGAGAGAATAGGATGTCAAATTGACAGACTCACTCAGCAGAGAGGGAAGGGACTTGGAAAAAGGTGAGTTTAGGATGGGAAGACCCAGTTTCTAAAACTTTCTTCCCACTTCCAGCTCCCAAAGCAGCCTGTGGGCATCTGTTTACTGTTACTCAGTGGAAATGGTTTGGGGACATTCCACCTGGGAAAGACTTCATAATTCTGCATCACTGTTTAGTTTGAGGGTCATAAATTCCCAGCACAATGGATACACCCAAGTTTACAGTATCAACTACCAAGCACATCTCAAGCTGAAAAAAAAGAAAAGGGAGACTGACGGAAAGCCTGTGGTCTAGGACACTCAGTATCTCTCCATGAATCACTCAAAGTTGGCCTGGTACTCTTCACCACCACCACCCCAGGTCCCAGTCATGACAACCTACTCAGGATAGACTTTGGGCTCTAAGGAGAGGAAGCACCATCTCCCAAGAGCCTGACTCCTGTTTTCTCCTTCCTTCCTACTGAGTCCAGCCTGTGGGGAGAGCCTGAAGGCCCCTCGGGTGGTGGGAGGGCAGAAGGCCTTTGTAGATTCTTGGCCTTGGCAAGTCAGTATCCAGTACAACAAACAACACATCTGTGGAGGGAGCATCCTGGACCCCCACTGGATCCTCACAGCAGCTCACTGCTTCAGGTAAGGCGAGGACGCCTTGCAGGGGATCATATCCATGGAGGGGCCTGAGTCCCTAGGTCCCCCATCTCCTGACTTGTGTTCTGATGCCCTCACTCCCCTTTACTCACCCACCATGTCCCAGGGTGTTTCCACCCCAATGAGATGCTGAACATGATGTCCTTTATTAGGCATCGGGGGTCTGAGAAGAGGGTGGGGGTCACCAAGTTTGACGTCTTCCGTGTGGGAAGCCATCAGACACCCAGTGTCCTCAGTCCACCCCCATGTCATTCACAGCACAAAAGCTCTTCCCATCTGTCTAGAGTTCCAAGAACTCTCTCCCTCTTTGCTAGTCTTCTAGGAAGTGGTTCTAGGGTCTAGAATCATTGCCACTCCTTTGCTATATCCAGAAACTTTTTAAAAAGTATAGATTTCCTTAAAGGCCAACAGAGAGAGGCCTGCCCACCCTTTTGGGGAAGGACCACTCTCAGGCTTTCTTCACTTTCATTCATTCAACATCTGATGAGTACCTACTAGGTACCAAGCATGAAGCCCCATTACTGTCTTAGAGGAATCACAGTCTAGGCCAGTGATTCTTAACCTTTTTAGAGAATATGACAAGAGCTATAAATCCTTTCCTGGAAAATCGCCCCTGCACACTAAGCTGTGTCTGGTGTTGGGAGGAAGAAAGAAAAGTACATAATGTAACTGACCACAATATAAGTACCACACGAGTAACAGCGATAATGAAAAGCATTGGAAGAGACAGTGCCAGGGCCCCATAGCTCAGGCACTGGGAACAGCGCTCCTCCAACCCTCCAGTTAGTTTTCTTGGGCAGGTTTCACTGGGGAAAAAGGATCTAATTCCCTTTTAGAATTCGGCCTGTAGTAGGTGGTTCCTCAGATTGCCCCTTCTCCACCCACCCCCACCCCCCGTGCCTCCATCATCAGTACCTCCTAAGGCAAGAACCCAGCCTTTGATAAAGCCTACTCGTGCGTGGCTTAGGCCTGAACTCCACTGTCTCTGCCCCCAGGAAATATCTAGATGTGTCCAACTGGAAAGTAAGGGCCGGCTCAGACAAATTGGGCAACTTCCTGTCCATGCCTGTGGCCAAGATCTTTGTCGCTGCACTCAACACCACGTACCCCAAAGAGAAAGACATTGCTCTCGTGAAGCTGCAGTACCCACTCACATTCTCAGGTGAGTGGTGGTACCTGGAAACAGAACCCCTTAGGTCAGGTAATGCTCTCACTAAGTGGTCTTGGGCTCATCACTTCTCCTCTCAAGACCTAAGTTACCCATTTGTTTCCAGCAAATATTATCAACCTAATATCACTGATGTCATGAGGCTGCCTCAAGCTGTCAGAGCTTCTGAGATCTGTTTTCTCCATGTGGAGTACCTCAAGTAAGGTCATCGATATCCTATATCCAATCTTGGAGTTGTGAGATCATCTCGTCAATCCTCCAACCCCGAACAATGCCAAGAGCCCACACAATATCCCTGTCAAGAGGTCATTGTGCCCATTTGTTCTCCTCCAGGGGCAAGGAACTCATCACTGTTAAGGCAGCCCATAAAATCTTTGAATAGCTCTGTTAGATGACTCATGCTTATATTGGATAGTATTTAGATCAGCATTTCCAACTATTGGTTCCACAGGACATTGGTCCCTTGGGGAAAAGAGGGTTCTATTATCAAATAAGTTTGGGAAACATTTTTATACATTAGCTCTCCTCTTGAAGCACATTAGTGTATTAAAGATGTAAGAAGTTTTAAAACATTTTTTTAAATAGTGTTTTATTGTGTTTATCCCACATTGTCATTTTTTAAATTTTTAATTATAGTTGATATTCAATGTTATTTTATATTAGTTTCAGGTATACAGCATAGTGGTTAGACATTTATATAATTTATGAAGTGATCCTCCTGATAAGTCTAGTACCCATCTGACACCATACATAGTTATTATAATAGAATTGACTATATTCCCTGTGCTGTACTTTGCATTTTGGTGACTATTTTGTAACTACCAATTTGTACTTCTTAATCCCCTCACCTTTTTCATTCAGCACCCCCAACCCCACTCCCATCTGGCAACCATCAGTTTGTTCTTTGTATCTATGGGTCTGTTTCTGTTTTGTTTGTTCACTTATTTTGTTGTTTAGTTTCCACATATAAGTGAGATCATATAGCATTTATCTTTCTCTTAGCATAATACCCTCTAAGTCCATCCATGTTGTCACAAATAGTAAGATTCCGTTCTTTTATATATGTACCACCTCGTCTTTATCCAATTGTCTATTGATGGGCACTTAGGTTGCATCTGTATCTTGGCTATTATAAATAGTGTTGAAATGAATACAAGCGTACATACATCTTTTCAGAGTTTTTTGGGTTTTTTTAAGGAGGGCGCAGCTCACAGGCCCATGTGGGGATCGAATCTGCAACCTTGGTGTTATTAGCATCACGCTCTAACCAACTGAGCTAACAGGCCACCCCCATATCTCTTTTCAAATTAGTGTTTTGGATTTTTTTGGATAAATACTCAGAAGTAGAATTGATGGGTCACATGTTAGTTCTAGATTTAATTTTTTGAGGAACCTCCATACTGTTTTCCATACTGGCTGCACCAATTTGAAATCCCATCAACAGTGCACAGGGCTCCCTTTGCTCTACATCCACACCAACACTTGTTGTTTGTTGACTTACTGATGATAGCCATTTTGACTGGTGTGAGGTAGTATCTCATTGTGGTTTTAATTTGCATTTCTCTGATTAGTGACTTTGAGCATCTTCTCATATGTTTATTGGCCATCTGTAGGTCCTCTTTGGAGAAATGTTTCTTCAGGTCCTCTGCCTATTTTTAAATTGGGTTGTTTTGGGTTTTTTTTGGTGTTAAGTTGTATGAGTTATTTATAAATTTTGGATATTAACCCCTTATCAGATGTATAATGATACATGGCAAATATATTATCCCATTCAATAGGCTGCCTTTTTGTTTTGTTAATGGTTTCCTTTGCTGTGCAAAAACTTTTTAGTTTAATGTATGCCCATTTGTTTATTTTTTTTCTTTTGTTTCCCTTGCCCAAGAAGATAGATCAGAAAAAATATTACTAAGAGCAATGTCAAAGAGTTTACTGCCTATGTTTTCTTCTAGGAGTTTTATGGTTTGGAGTCTTATATTTACATCTTTAATCCATTTTGAGTTATTCTTGTATATGGTGTAAGAAGGTGGTCTAGTTTAATTTTTTTTGCATGTATCTGTTCAATTTTCCCAACACCATTTGTTGAAGAGACAGTCTTTACCCCATTGTATATTCTTGCTTCCTTTTTCATAGATTAATTGACCATATAAGAGTTGGTTTATTTCTGGGCTCTTTTTTCTGTTACATTGACCTATGTGTCTGTTTTTATGCCAGTACCATGTTGTTTTTATTACTATAGCTTGATAATTGATAATTGTCATTTTATTGTAATATAGTTTGATATCATGTAGTGTGATACCTTCAACTTTGTTCTTCTTTCTCAAGATTACTGCGGCTATTCAGGGTATTTCATGGTTCCACATAAATTTTAGGATTATTTGTTCTAGTTCTGTGAAAAATGCCATTGGTATTTTGATAGGGATTGCATTGGATCTGTAGACTGTATTGGGTAGTATGGACAATTTAACTATATTAATTATTCCTATCCATGAGCACAGCAAACTGAGGTCTGACAATTAAGTTTGCGAACTCATCCTAGAAAAAGTGCTACATACCTCATTGCTGAATATCACTATGGTCACCTTCGAAGCACTCCCCTTTGGAAGCTATGCACCGATGCCAGTGCCTAGTCCACCCTTCAAAGCAATTTGGGAACTCTTTTTCTGGAATGGCCATCAGAGCTGTCATCATATTAACCTTGATGTCCTGAATCTGATCAAAATGTCTTCCTTTCAAAATTTCCTTTGTCTCTGGGCAAAGAAAGAAGTCATTGGGGGCCAGCTCAGGTGAGTAAGGAGGGTGTTCCAATACAGTTATTTGTTTACTGGCTAAAATTCCCTCACAGACAGTGCAGGGTGAGCTGGTGCATTGTCGTAATGCAAGAGCCATGAATTGTTGGCGAAAAATTCAGGTCATCTAACTTTTTCATGCAGTCTTTTCAGCACTTCCAAATAGTAAACTTGGTTAACTGTTTGTCCAGTTGGTACAAATTCATAATGAATAATCCCACTGATATCAAAAAAGTTTAGCAACATCGTTGCAACAAGTTCACAAACTTAATTTTCAGAACTTTGTTTCCATTTGTTTGTATCTTCTTCAATTTCTTCAATGTCTTATAATTATCTGAGTACAGGTCTTTTACATACTTGTATAAATTTATTCCTGGGTATTTTTTATGCAATTGTAAATGGGATTTTTTTTCTTAATTTCTCTTTCTGATAGTTTATTATTGGTGTATAAAATATCAATTTTGTATCCTGCTATTTTATTGAATTCATTTATCAGTTCTAACAGTTTTTTGGTGGGCTCTTCAGGGTTCTCTCTATATAATATTATGTCATCCACAAATAATGACAGTTTTACTTCTTCCTTTCCAGTTTGGATGCTTTTAATTTCTTTTTCCTGTCTGATTGCTGTGGCTAGGACTTATAGCTTTTCCCCATTGAGTATGATGTTAGCTGTGGGTTTGTCATATATGGCTTTTATTATGTTGAGGTATCCTCCCTCTATTCCCATTTTGCTGAGAGTTTTTATCATAAATGGATGCTGAATTTTGTCTAACATTTTTTCTATATCTATTGATATGATCGTATGATTTTTATCCTTCATGTTGTTTATGTGGTGTATCACATTAATTGATTTGCTGGTATTGAACCAACGTTGCATCCCAGGAATAAATCCCACTTGATCATGGTGTATGACCTTTTAAATATATTGCTAAATTCAGCTTGCTAATGTTTTGTTGAGGATTTTTGCATCTATTTTCATCAGGGATATTGGCCTATACATTTTTTTTTTTTTTTTGTAGTATCTTTGTCTGGTTTTGGAATCAGGGTAATGGCGGCCTCATAAAATGAGCTTGGGGGCCTTTCCTCCTTTTGAATTTTTTGAAATAGTTTGAGAAGGATGGGTGTTAATTCTCCTTTGAATGTTTGGTAAAATTCACCTGTGATGCCATCTGGTCCAGGACTTTTGTTTGTTGAGAGTTTTTTTTATTACTTATTCAATTTTGTTGGTAGTAATTAGTCTATTCAGATTTTCTGCTGCTTCTTGATTCAGTCTTGGAAAATTACATGTTTCTAGGAATTTATTAATTTCTTCCTGATTGTCCAACTTGTTGGCATATAATTGTTCATAGTATTTTCTTATAATCCTTTGTCTGTGGTGTCAGTTGTCACTTCTCCTCTTTTGTTTCTGATTTTATTTATTTGGGTCCTCTCTCTTTTATTCTTGATGAGCCTGGTTAAAGGTTTATCAATTTTGTTTATCTTTTCAAAGAGCCAACTCTTGGTTTCATTGGTCTTTGTATTCTTTTTTTACTATGTTTTCTTTTTTTCTGTTCCGATCTTTATTGTTTCCTTCCTTCTACTCACTTTGGGCTTTGTTTGTTACTCTTCTTTGTAGTTCTTTTAGGTGTAAGGTTAAATGTTTACTTGAGATGTTTCTTATTTCTTGAGGTAAGGCTGTATTGCTATGAATTTCCCTTTTAGTACTGCTTTCACTGTGTCCCATAGATTTTGGGTTGTTGTGTTTTCATTTTCATTTGTCTGAAGATATCTTTTATTTCTTCCTTAATCTCATTGTTAACCCATTCTTTGTTTGGTAGCATGTTATTTCGCCTCCATGTGTTTGTGTGTTTTTCCTTGTAATTGATTTCTAGCTTCATGCCATTGTGGTCAGAGAAGATGCTTGATGTGATGTCAGTCTTCTTAAATTTATTGAGACTTGCATGTGGTCTGTCTTGGGAATATTTCACGTGCACTTGAAAAGAATGTATATTCTGCTGCTTTGGGGTGAAATGCTCTAAAAATATCAATTAAATTCATCTGGTCGAATTTGTCATTTAAGACCACTGTTTCCTCGTGATTTTCTGTCTGGAAGATCTATCCATTGATGTCAATGGGGTGTTAAAGTTCCCTACTATTACTGCATTACTGTCAATCTCTCCCTTTATGTCCATCAATATTATTTGTCTTATATATTTGGTGCTCCTATATTAGGTGCATAAATGTTTACAAGGGTACATCCTCTTGGCAGATTGATCCCTTTATCATGAAATGTCCTTCTTTGTCTCTTACTATATCCTTTGTTTTAAAGTATATTTTGTATGATATAAGTATAACTAACTCAGCTTTTTTTTTTTTTTTAATTTCCATTTCTTGTTCCATCCCTTTACTTTCAGTCTGTGCATGTCTTTCAATCTGAAACAGGTCTCTTGTAGACAGCCTATGTAAGGGTCTTGTTTTCTTATCTACTCAGCCATCCTATGTATTTTGATTAGAGCATTTAATCCATTTTCATTTAAAGTGATTATTAATAGGTACATAGTCATTGCCATCTTATTATTCATAGTTATGGGTTTTTCCCTCCTTCTTCTTAAAGAAATCCAGTTAACATTTCTTGTAATACTGGTTTGGTGGTGATAAACGCCTTTAGTTTTTGCTTTTCTGGGAAGCTCTTCATCTCTCCTTCAGCTTTAAATAATAGACTTGCTGGGTAGAGTAGTCTTGGTTGTAGGTCCTTGCTTTTCATCATGTTGAATATTTTGTGCCAATCCCTTTGGACCTGCAAAGTTTCTGTTGAGAAATCAGCTGATAATCTTATGGGAGCTTCCTTGTAGGTAACTAATTGCTTTTCTCTTACTGCTTTTAAGATTCCCTCTTTGTTTTTAACATTTGCCATTTTAACTATGATGTGTCTTGGTGTGGGCTTCTTTGGGTTTATTGTGTTTGGGACTCCCTCTGCTCCTTAGACTTGTATGTCTATTTTCTTTGCCAGGTTACAGAAGTTTCCAGTAACTGGAAGTTTCCAGTTTTCTATTTCTTCAAATAGGTTTTCAATCTCTTATTCTCTCTCTTCTCCTTCTAGTACCCCTATGATGTGAATGTTGTTATGCTTGGTGTTATTCCAGAAGTCCTTTAAACTATCCTCATTTTTTTAAATTCTTTTTTCCTTTTTGCTGTGCCAGTTGGGTGTTTTCTGATACCTTGTTTTCCAAATAGCTGATTCAGTCCTCTGCTTCATCGAATCTGCTGTTGATTTATTCTAGTACATTCTTCATTTCAGTTATTGTAGTCTTCATTTCGGACTAGTTCTTTTTCATAGTTTCTATATTTCTCTTTATTCTTACTATCTCTTTGTTGAAGTTCTCACTAAGTTCACTGAGCATCCTTATAACAAGTGTTTTGAACTCTGAATCTGGTAGAATTGCTTGCCTCCAAAAAAAAAAAGTTTAGTTCTTTTTCTGGAGTTTTCTCCTATTCTTTCTTTTGGGGCATTTTTCTTTTTTTCCTCATTCTGTCTGCCTCTCTGTGTTTGTTTCTATGTATTACATAGATCTGCTGTGTCTCCCATTCTTGGCACAGTGGCCTTATATAGTAGGTGTCCTGTGGGGCTCAGAGGCACAGTCTCCCTGATCACCTGAGCTGGGTGGTCCAGGAGTGTCCCTTGTGTGGGTTGTGTGTGCCCTCCTGTTGTAGTTGATACTTGATTGCTGTTGGCATGTCAGTGTGTGGGATTGACCCTCAGGCTGACTAGCTGTGAGGATTGGCCATGAACACAGCATATGAGCTACTGTGTGGGACTGACCCCATGGAACAGGATTTGTCCCAGTGGGCTCTGGTGCTTGCTGGGATCACCCTTTGGGTGTGCCACTTGTGGGGCTAATCAGGTTGTGCTCTGTTGTGGTCTGAAATTGGCCACTGGGTGTGTTGCTTCTGGGGCCTCTTGAGAGGGACTCCAGTACAGGCCAGGGTCAGCCACTGCCTGTGATCAGCCCGGGGCTAGCTGGTAGAACTACTAAGTGATCAGTGATTTGTAGCTGTCTGTGCTGGACCTGGAGGTATGTGGGAAAGGCCATGCTATGAACAGGCCAGCTGCCACAATTATCATGCCTGGGGCAGTTCGGCAAAAGGCCCACCATCACCTGCCTGCTTCCTGTAAGTCTCAGCCATTGAAAGAGCTTCTGGTAGTATGCAACTTTGATGAGAGGGGGTCTCAGGGAGTTATCAGGGTGGGGTGAGTAGTGTTCACCAGGTTAATGCAGATTTGGCAGCAGTGCTGAGCCTGGAGCTACTCAGCATAAAGCACAGGGCACACCAAGGCCAGCTGCCAGTAGCTTGGGTCCTGTGGACTTTTGAGAGTTTTTTAAGAAAGACTGCAGCATGGGCCAAGGCTGGTTGCCTGCCACCAAAAAAGCCCCTGGTAGTGCATGAGTTGGGTGAGTCAGGGTCTCAGGGAGTCATCAAGGTGGAGTGAGTGGGGTTCACCAAGCTAATGCAGAATCCGATTTACCCATTTCGGAGGTGGGCTTAACAAAGGGACAATAGCAACTCTTCCTCCAGCCCTCGTCCTGAAACCACACAACTTAGTTTCTCCCTGCATGTCTCTGGAACCTCTGGAGCTGCTGTCCCTCCACTGGAGTTCACAGTGAGTGCCTGTGAGTATGTGAGTTTGTGTGTGGGTCCTTTAAGAGGATGCTTAGGTTTCCAGCAGCTTTCTGTTTCACCCAGGAGATGGAATCCCTGCTGATCTTCATAGCCAGATGTTTGGGGGCTCTTCTTCCCAGCACTAGTGCTCTGGACTGGGGAGCCTGATGTGGGGCTGGGCCCCTCTGCTCCTCAGGGGGGACTTCAGCAGTTGAGATATCCCTCCCAATTCTCAACTGCCACACGTGGGTGTGGGGCCAGCCTGTTTCACATCTCCACTGCTCTTACTAGTCGCCACATGACTTCTTCTTTATATCTTTAGTTATAGGACTCCTGTTCAGTTAGTCTTCAGATGGTTCTCCAGGTTGACTTTTCTATAATTTAGTTGTAATTTTGATGTGGCCATGGGAGGAGGCAAGCATAGTGTTTACCTACTCCACCATCTTGACCAAAATTCAATCCACATTTTCTGAATTTATTTGACCACAGAACCCTTTTTCTCTTGCCACTTTTATTAACATCCCATGGAATGTGTGTTATAGAAATGCTAGTATCAACCCTTTCAGAAGGCTTAGCCACAAGCCTCTCCTGAACATTTGGTCCCCTCTTCCTCTCTGCTCCTGGCAGACACAGTCAGGCCCATCTGCCTGCCCTTCTCTGATGAGGAGCTCACTCCAGCCACCCCACTATGGGTCATCGGATGGGGCTTTACAGAACAGGGTGGAGGTAAGTCCAGGGCTCAGGACCACAGGCCAGAGGGACCAGCTCTCAGAGGTGATGGGAAGGAGGACCATTCTTCAGAAAAACCCACCCTAGAGGTACAAGCACCAACGTGCCAGGCAACCCAAAAAATTATCCTGGGCTGGGAATAAAAGGAAAGGATGGAAATGTGAGTATGTTTTCAATCTCCCAGGGAAGATGTCTGATACACTGCTGCAGGCATCAGTCCAGGTCATTGACAGAACTCAATGCAATGCAGAGGATGCATACCAGGGGGAAGTTACCAAGGAGATGCTGTGTGCAGGCATCCTGGGGGGCGGCGTGGACACCTGCCAGGTGAGACCTCCAAGGATCATGAGGGAATTTTATGGATAGGGACATAGGTCCTAGAGAGATGAGAAAGTTCAAAGGCTGAATGCCCCACATGAACTCTTGCATATGATAGGCAATCAGTGTGTGATGAAGAGAGGAAGGTAGAGAGAGAGGGAAGGAAAGATTATAGTTAGATAAAAATATAGGAATGGATGGATGGATGGATGGATGGATAAATGGAAACAAGCAGAAAAATTTTAAATGTATACACATTTCACATACAAAGATGATGATGTTACCCTCCCTACCCACCCTTGCTTCCCATCATCTACAGGAGTATGAGTCCCTTGAGGGCAAGAACCCCAGGTCAGTTTTACCTATAACTGTCTTCAAACTGCTGAACTACACAAGAGAAATCCCATGTCATACTAGATGAGTCCTGGATGTCTAACCCCATACCCACTGACCTATTCCTGAATACATTCTCATTTCCTCCACCCCCAGGGGATCTTCTGAGCCACTCTAATTAAAACCCCTAACCCATTTCCCACTCCAATTCTCAGTCATTCAATTTTTTCACTCAGGAGGCATCTTTTAGTCATCTTTTGAATGCCAGATAAGTGCTGGACTTTGGAGACAGTGTCTTCCCTCAGGAAACTCACCGTGGGGTGTGGGGAAGATGCATAAAGGTAGTTTGGCCACAGTGTTATTAGATTCTGGGAGAAGAAGCCTGAAGAGCTAGTAAGACGGACACCCAAATAAGTGCACTTTTTACTGACATTTTCTCGTCTGTCTTGTCATTTGCTGTTTATTCTCTCTCTCTCTCTCTCTCTCTCTCTCTCTCTCTCTCTCTCTCTCTCTCTCTCTCTCTTCATTTGGTTCTAAGCTCCCAGAAGGCAAGGATCTTTGTTCTCTTCATTGATTGAATCCCAATTGTCTAGAACAGAGCCCAGCATGAAGTAGGCACTCCATAGTTGAATAAATTTGGGAAATATGAGATTAAACAAAGATAACCAGGCTTCATTACTGTAGGACCCCTTAGGGCCTTCAATCTGCTCGTATGAGTTGTGGATCTCTGAGAGAGAGGGCTATGGGCACACCCACAACCTACCTGACCTCCCACAGAACCCTTTTGCCCCAAAAGGGAAGGGCATTCTAGGCTGCAGGAGCAGTATGAGCAAAGGGAGTGAGGTATGCCAGCAGAGAGTGCTGGGGGAGTGAAGGAGAACAGATGGGCCAATGCAGGGAGGAGAAGAAGGAGAAACCTAACCCTCCACCCCACCCTACCCCTCCGTCCCACTCTACCTGCCCTCCCCAGCAGTCCCTGTTCTGCCCTATTACAGGGTGACAGCGGCGGGCCCCTGATGTATCACTCTGACCTGTGGCAAGTAGTGGGCATCGTGAGCTGGGGTCATGGCTGTGGGGGCCCGAGTACCCCAGGAGTATACACCAAGGTCACAGCCTATCTCAACTGGATCTACAATGTCCGGAAGGTGAGCATGTTTGCCCTACCTGTTGTGCCCTCTCTTCCTTCCTCTACTCAGGATACAAAATCATCCTTAGATTTGATTTAAGTGGCTCTGAGACAACTCTTCACATCCCAAATAATTTTCCCTACCAGTAAGTGACAGCCTGGGATTCCACCATTAAGACCTGAAATTCCTTAGATCAGAGATTCCCATTAAATGCAAATATCTTAGAGTATGGGACACACCCAGCTTTATCATTCTATTCTTCAGCAGAATGAGACTATCAGATACTTTCCAGAGAACAGATTGTGATGAGAAGGATGGTGGAAAGACTTATGAGATTTCCATAGAGGGTAGAGAAAGGAGAAAAACTTCAGAAAAAGAAGATTAATATTGTATGTCCTGCTTTGTCCACTTTCAAATCATCTGACTCTCTGTGTTGTTCTCTTATTCTAGTCTGAGCCATGATGCCACTGCCACTCTTCAGTGCTGGAAACTGCTTCCCCCCTGCCCTGCTTACCTGGGTATCCCCCAGAAGCCAGACACAGAGCAAGCACCCCCTTGGGCACACCTCTCTGCCCTCAGCCTCAGCATTTCTTGTACAGCAAAGGGCCTCCATTCCTGTAAGAGACCCCATAGCCCACAGATACTCAAGAGGAAGTCAGCAGCCCCAGCTCAGCCACTGCTGGTGCTCCCAGCATCCCAAGGAGAGAGACACAGCCCACTCAACAGGCCAGCCTTTGGATCAAGGTCTCAGAAGGCACTGCTAAGCCATGAAGGCATATTCCCACTCTACTGAATAAAAGTAGGCTCTCTGGTGAGAGCCCAGATCACTAAGAGCTGGAGTGGAGGGAGGTAAGGGTCTGAGCCACCCCTCTCCTTCTCCACCCATCCCAGAGTCTACCCAAGCAAGAAACCAGTTGTAATGTAAAATGCACTGTCCTGCTGTTGGCACATCTGCTGTACTTATTGTTGTTACTGTTGTTACCTCTACGGCTACTTTTATTGAACAGGTATGTGAAGTATTTAACATAGTCTGACTGGGCTGCTTAATAAAAACTGAACTAGGACTATTGAACTATGACCTTTATTCTTGGGCCTGGGTATGAACAGGTCCTGGGGAGACAATTGATTCTCCCCAGACAAGAGGATTGGGAAAAAGGAGACCCAATCCTTATAAGACCAGAGCTGCTGTGTGGCAGCAATAGTGAGCTGCCGACTGGGGAAGCCAGGGTGAGAAATTCTCCTTCGCACACAGGCCTTCTCCCACTGCCCTCCTCCCCTTCCTCCTGCCTGTGATATCAGCCATAGGCCAGAGACAACCTATGGCTGGGGAGGGAGATGATTTGGGTGACATTAAGTCATGGCTCCCCAAGTAGCTGGAAAGAGATATTGCACCTCTGAGTCCTATCTTCTACCTAGAGATCCTGGGTGTGGTTTTTATCATTTGTTTAATAAAAAAGAGAAAAAAGTAATTTATCACCTACTAAGTATGAGTGGTTCCCAAGCTGGGTTCTGAGATATAAGTTCCTGCACTAAGAGAGGTAAGCTACATGGACTTCTCTGGCCACTGCATGGAACCCCACGTATTCTGAGGATCCTCTTGCTATAGTTGAGTTCAGATCCTAGTAAAATATACTTGTTAATGCCTTGTTAGGTTCTTAGGAAATAATACAAATCCTCACAGGCAAATAAATAAATAAATCCATCAGAATCATGAGCTGAAACTAAGGTGGAAATCTGGAAGCAACATCTAAGTAGAATCTTGGGATGCCCTAAGGACAAAGACCTATATGAAGGCTGAGATCAGAATTAAACCAGACCCACTGCAGGGAGGGGAGCTGAACCTAGAATTCTCATGTGAAGCAGAGACAACTGAAGGGAGTAAATGTGGATCCAGGTGGTAGATATAATGGAGGAAGAAAACATCTCAAATTTAGATTCTTAGGATTCCCAAAGACCCTCCAAATATGAGTTGACAATAAAAGATCAGCCAGTTTTTTAAAAAAGGAAAAAAAAACAACCATGAATAAGAATCACGTTTAGTATCCCAAGGACTTCAGATGTTAGAATTATCAGATAATTATTAGGTTGGTACAAAGGTAATTGCAGTTTTTGCAACTATTTTTAACCTTTTAAACCACAATTATTTTTGCACCAATCTAATATAATAAGTATAGAATATGTCTATGTACCAGATACTATTTAAATGCTTCATTGTATACTGATTCATTTAATACTCACAAATCTATTAAATAAGTACTGTTCTTATCCTCATTTTACAGATAAAAAATCAGAGCCACAATAAGGTTAAATACCTGCCTAAGGTTACATATTGGTAAATAAAAAATGAGCATTCTGATTCCAGAGTTTATGCTATAAATTACCAATTATAAGGCTTCCAACATGATAAAAGTTTGTGAAATCTTTAAATAAATTAAAAATTGATAGTTTTCCACATTTTAAAATTATGTTTAAATTATGGTAAAATAGACATAAAATTTACCATATTAACTTTTTTAAGTATATGGTTTAATGGTATTAAGTATATTCTCGTTTTTGTGCAACCATCACCACCATTCATCTCCAGAGCCATTTTCACATTACAGAATTGACATTCTATAACCATTAAACAATAATCCCCCTTTCCTCCTTCTTGCCATACTCTGGCAGCCACTCTTCTACTGTCTGTCTCTATGAATATGACTACTCTAGGCACCTCATATAAGTGGAATCATACAGAATTTGCCTTTTTGTGTCTGACTTATTTCACTTAGCATAGTGTCTTCGAGTTTCATCCACGTTATAGCATGTGTCAGAAATTCACCCTTAATAAGTCTGAATAATATTCTATTATTTATATCACAATTTTTTTTTCCATTCATCCATCGATGAAGATCTGGGTTCCTTCCACTTTTGGCTATTGTGAATAACGCTGCTATGAACTTGAGTGTGCAAATATCTCTTCAAGATTTTACTTTCAATTATTTTGGATATATACCCAGAAGTGGAACTGCTGTATCACATGGTAATTCTATTTTAAAGTTTTATTGTTTCCCATAATGGCTGCACCAGTTTACATTCCCAGCAACAGTACATAAAGGTTCCAATTTCTCGACATTCTCATCAACACTTGTTATTTTCTGTTTTTAAAAAAGTGGATATTTTAATAATCAAGCAAAATGACAGGCAGATTTGAAGAGCCAAATAGAACTCTTAGAAATAAAAAATGTAATTACTAAAATGAAAAACTGAATGTTTGGGGTAAACAACATTTAATACATAAAGAAAGAATTGGAAGATAAATTGAAGAAGTTACTAAGTTTGCAGCAGAAAGAGATAATGAGATTAAAAATATGAAAAAAGGTTATGAACAATGAAAGCTAAAATGATAAGGTATAGCATAGACACTTAGAGCTCCAGAGGGAGATAATAGAAAGAATGAAGGAGAGACAATATCTAAAGAGATAACAGATGAAAATTCCAGAACTGATTAAAGGCATGAATCTACAGATACAGCATATGACACCATTGTGTATAACCCTACAACCAAGGTGGAAACATTAAAATAAATTCTCAACTAGTCTCACTATAGTGAATTTTCAAAACACTACAAATGAAAAAAAAAAAAAACAACAACAACAACAACAAAAAAACCTTGTTAAAGCAGCCAAAGAGAAAATCCAGATCACCTACAGTACCAAAAAGGTATGCAATTAGACTAACAGCAGACTTCTCCATAGCAGTAAAGGAGCTAGAAGACAGTAGAATTGTATCTTCGGTGTGCCAAGAGATAATAATGATCAATCAAGAATTGTAAACCCTACAAAAGTATCTTTCAAGAATAAAGGGACGTCATAGGAATGGTGGCAGCGAGGTGGTCTTCTTGAGTTCTCCTCTGGAACTTACCACTAATTGAACATCTATAACCCATCAAAGGACGCTCTGCTCATCACACAGAACAGCTAAGAGACTCCTATGAGGATTACTTGAAGGTGGGCAAACTGGGAGAGCAGGGGAAGAGGGAAGGGAGCAGAGTGGAGATGCGGCCTGCATCCACAGCTGTGGAGATGCAGGGAGTCCCAGGACAGAACAGATACCACAAGAGACAGGAGGCGGGCTCTTTCCCTGCATCCCACAGCTGATCTCTCCTGCCGAAAAAGCAGCATATCCAGAGTTTGAGGCAGTAACCTCAACTGAGACCTCCAGCTGGGCCCTAGGTCGGACAAAGGACAGAAACACCTTCCCCCCACCACCATTCTTTGCCATTTTAGGGTTCTCTCTTCTCTGACCACAGTGCTATGAAATTAGAAATCAACTACAGGAAAAAAAACTGGAAGACACACAAATACATGGAGGCTGAATAACATGTGACTAAATAATGAGTGGGTCAACAATGAGATCAAGGAAGAAATCAAAAGATATCTCGAGACAAGCGAAAATGAAAACACGACGACCCAAAATCTAAGGGATACAGCGAAAGCAGTCCTAAGAGGGATATTCATAACAATGCAGGCCTACCTAAAGAAACAAGAAAAATCACTAATCAAAAGTTTATCTTCACACTTAAGGGATCTGGAAAAAGAACAGCAAAATAAGCCCAAAGGGAGTACAAGGAAAGAGATAATAAAGATCAGAGTGGAAATAAATGAAATAGAGACAAAAAAAAAAAAAACAACACAAAAAAAAACAACAATACAAAAGATCAATGAATCCAAGAGTTGGTTTTTAGAGAAGATAAACAACATCGACAAACCTTTCTCCAGACTCATAAAAAAAAAAAAAACCAGAGAGGACCCAAATTAATAAAGTCAGAAATGAAAGAGGAGAAGTGACAACAGACACCACAGAAATACAAAAAATTGTAAGAAATACTATGAGCAACTATATGCCAACAAATTAGACTATCTGGAAGAAATGGACAATTTTCTAGAAGCATACAGCATTCCAAGGCTAACTCCAGAAAAAACGGAAAACCTGAATAGACTGATTACCACCAGGGAAATGAAATCAGTAATCAACAAGCTCCCAACAAACAAAAGCCCTAGACCAGATGGTTTTACAGGTGAATTTTACAAAACATTCAAAAAAGAATTATCACCTATTCTCCTCAAACTATTCCAAAAATCCAGAAGGACGGAAGGCTCCCAAAAACTTTTTACATGGCCACTATCACCCTGATCCCAAAATCAGACAAAGACATTACAAAAGAAGAAAACTACAGGTCACTATCCCTAATGAACATAGATGCAAAAATCCTCAACAAAATATTATTAGCAAACAGAATTCAGCAATACATTAAAAAGGTCATACACCATGATCAAGTGGGATTCATTCCTGGTATGCAAGGGTGGTTCAATATCCACAAAACAATTAACAAAATGAAAAACAAAAATCATATAATCATATCAATAGATACAGAAAAAACATTTGACAAGATACAACATCCATTTATGATTAAAATACTTAATAGGTATAGAAGGTAAATACTGTAACATAATAAAGGCCATATATGACAAACCCTCAGCTAATCTCATAATTAATGGCGAAAAACTGGAGCCCTTTGCTCTACATTCAGGAACACGGCAGGGCTGTCCCCTAATCACCTCTGTTTTACAACATAGTGTTGGAAGTCCTCGCCACGGCAATCAGGCAAGAGAAAGAAATAAAAGGCATCCAATTGGGAATGAAGAAATTAAATTATCACTCTTTGCAGATGACATGATGCTGCATATAGAAAACCCTAAAGACTCCACCAAAAAGCTATTAGAAACAATCAACGAATACAGTAAAGTTGCTGGCTACAAAATCAACGTACAAAAGTCCATTGCATTCCTATATACTAACAATGAAATCTCAGAAAAAGAAATACAAAAAACAATTCCTTTTGCAATTGCAGCAAAAAGAATAAAATACCTTGGAATAAACTTAACCAAGGATGTGAAAGACCTATATGCTGAAAACTATAAGACATTTTTGAAAGAAATTGAAGAAGACACAAAGAAATGGAAAGACATTCCGTGCTCATGGATTGGAAGAATCAACATAGTTAAAATGGCCATATTACCCAAAGCAATATACAGATTCAATGCAATCCCCATCAAAATCCCAATGGCATATTTTAAAGAAATAGAACAAAAAATCATCAGATTTGTTTGGAACCACAAAAGACCCCGAATAGCCAAAGCAATCTTAAGAAAAAAGACAATGCTGGAGATATCACACTCCCTGACTTTAGCTTGTACTACAGGGCTACAATAACCAAAACAGCATGGTATTGGCAGAAAAACAGACACATAGACCAATGGAATAGAATTGAGAACCCAGAAATAAAACCACAGAAATATGGACAGATAATTTTTGACGAAGATGCCAAAAACATACAATGGAGAAAAGACAGTCTTTTCAATTAATGGTGCTGGGAGAACTGGATAGCCACGTGCAAAGGAGTGAAACTGGACTGCTATCTGTCACCATGTACCAAAATTAATTCAAAATGGATCCAAGACTTAAGCATAAGACCTGACACAATAAACTGCATAGAAGAAAACATAGGTACTAAACTTATGGACCTTGGGTTCAAAGAGCATTTTATGAATTTGACTCCATAGGCAAGTGAAGTAAAAGCTAAAATAAACGAATGGGACTATATGAAACTTAAAAGCTTCTGAACAGCAAAGAAACCATCAACAAAATAAAGAGGCAACCAACTGAATGGGAGAAGATTTTTGCAAACAGTGCCTCCAAGAAGGGGCTAATATCCAAAATATACAAGGAACTCATGCAACTCAACAACAACAACAAAAAAAAAAACAACCCAATTGAAAAATGGGCAGATGACCTGAAGAGACATTTCTCCAAAGAGGACATACAAATGGCAAATAGACATATGAAAAAATGCTCAACATCACTAATCATCAGAGAAATGCAAATCAAAACCACAATGAGATATCACCTCACCCCAGTCAGAATGGCTATCATCAACAAGACAAATAGTAACAAGTGTTGGAGAGGCTGCAGAGAAAAAGGAACCCTCATACACTGTTGGTGGGAATGCAGACTGGTGCAGCCATTATGGAAGGCAGTGTGGAGTTTCCTCAAAAAATTACGAATACAATTGCCATACGACCCAGCAATCCCTCTCCTGGGTATCTACCCAAAAAATCTGAAAACATTTATACATAAAGACACGTGTGCTCCAATGTTCATTGCAGCTTTGTTTACGGTGGCCAAGACATGGAAACAACCAAAATGTCCTTCGATAGATGAATGGATAAAGAAGTTGTGGTATATATACACAATGGAATACTATTCGGCGGTAAGAAAAGTTGATATAGGAACATTTGTGACAACATGGATGGATCTTGAGAGTGTAATGCTGAGCGAAATAAGTGAGACAGAAAAAGCAGAGAACCATGTGATTTCACTGATATGTGGTATATAAACCAAAAACAACAAAAGAACAAGACAAACAAATGAGAAACAGAAACTCATAGACGCAGACAATAGTTTAGTGGTTACCAGAGTGTCAGGGAGTTGGGGGGTGGGAGATGAAGGTAAGGGGGATCAAATATATGGTGATGGAAGGAGAACTGACTCTGGGTGGTGAACACACAATGGGATTTATAGATGATGTAATACAGAATTGTACACCTGAAATCTATGTAACTTTACTAACAATTGTCACCCCAATAAATTTAAGAAAAATGCTTAACTTAAAGTTTTACATCTAATTTCCAGTTTATAGGAAATACAAGGTTTAGAGAAACAACTTAAATGCTACCACTTGGAAGCAGAAATCTAAAAGGTGGGACATTCTACCACACATCTGACCCAATCTCTTCAATAAGTCAATGTCATGAAAGACTCTTAAGAAACATAAAAATCAAATACAAGGTGTGGATCTTGATTAGGTCCTGAATTGAACAAACTAGCAGCAAAAAACATTTGGGTGAAGCGGAATTGGGGAAGTATGAATATGATCGGGATATTGAATGATAATAAGGAATTGTTAATTTCATTATGTGTGACAATGATATCATACTTAAGAAAAATATCCTTAATTTTTAGAGATGCATACAGAAGCATTTGGAGTTAGGTGACACAAAGTTGCAATTTATTTCAAGAAAAAAAACGGTTGAAGTGAACATGGCAAAATGTCAACAAGTGTGCAATCTAGGTGATAGCTATTCTTTCTACTTCTATATCATTTGAATTTTTGTCATCAAACAGTTTTCTAAAAGTTTATAGACACAGTGTAAAATAACCTCAAAAACTGATAAGAACTACAAGGAAAAATTAGTAAATCCACGATCACAGAGGAAGATTTCAGCACACTTCTCTCAATTATTAATAGGTCAAGCAGATAAAATATTAGTAAAGTACAGATGATTAAACAATACAATTAGCATACTTGATTAATAGACATATGTAGAACCTTGCACCCAACACTTAGAATAAAACATCCTTCTCAAGCATATTTGTAAAAAATTAACGGCATACTAGTCCATAAAGTAAGTTTCAACCCATTTCAAAGGTAGTATGGGCATCCACCAGACTCAGTTGTGTGTTCCCATCAATTTCCTCTCAGCCTTGCCTGCATCCCCCAGTCTCCCACCTCTAGGCTATAGTCACGGGCCTGTCTTCCTGCCTTGAGTAGACCCAGCTCTGGCCCCTTTCATTTCCCTGGTTCTAAAGCTTTGGCAACAGCCATCCTCTTTTCCTAACACCACACTCACTGGTCTCCACCTCCCCTGGAAACCAGGCTGGGCTTTGGCTTTGGTGGTCTTCATCACACCCACCATAATGGGAGCCACAGTAACTCCAGCACCCAGAGCCAACACACTGTACTCATAGATCTGTGGCTTCTCCAGGGCTGTCTGGAAAGGCTGAGTAACAAAACATAGAAATTATTGTCTATGGGACAAATGTTGAATGAGAGACAGGAGACAGGAAGGAACCAACAGATAAATTACTCATCCTTCTTCCCCAGGATGGAACTATTCAGAGAAGACTTACTTCCCCAGAGACAGTCGTTGTGATTCAGCAACCAGCTGCATTGCTTATGGAGCTGTGATCAGCTCAGTAACAAATCATCTTATGTTTGTCTTCTCTTTCCCTTCCTCACAGCCATTCCCCCTTATTCCTGCTTGCCTATGATTGCAATTCATAATAAAGTGTTAAGATGTAAGTTTAGCTTATGAGACTTAAGCTTTTTAAGAAAACTGGGCTAAGGCTATCAAACAGATTAAGTTCTCTGATTGTAATGCTATTAAGGTATAAGGCAATCACAAACAATGACTTTTAAAATATGAATACATATATGATGTTTAAAACACTTCTAAATAATTTATAGGTCAGAAAAGAAATTATGAAGAAAATTTACTTAGCATGATAATGAAAAATATATAGTGTATATTATATACACATACAGATAGATGTACATATATGGAAGATGATGATGATAGATAGATAGATAGATAGATAGATAGATAGATAGATACCTTAAAACATCCCCCATGGGACATCCCCCATGGGATGTTTTGGGGTGACATTCAATAGCTAAACTTGAAGTGCTTGTGCTCTTTCCAGATCTGGACTTGTGCTGAGATGGGCCTACCTTTGCATTCTATACTCAGGGCATAAGTGATTCCACCAGGGAGGCCAAGAAGGAACCAAGAAGTTATGTTGTGACTAAGACAAAGACTCTCACAGCAGACCCTCAACATCTCTGGATGGGAGGGTGTGGAGAGGAGGTTTGTGAGAAAGATCCTCCCCCTTTCCTCAAGGAAGACAAGGAGCTGAATCCCAGGACATGATCCTGAAGCCAGAGCATGGGCCTGGTCTCCCAGGTCAGGTCCAGAGCTATCTCCATGAGAAGGTCCTCACCTAAATGCCAGCCAGTACTCCATGATAGAACTCTGAGTGCAAGTTTGGGCCAGGTAATGGGAGAGGCAGAGGAGAGGTGGTGAAGAGGACACAGCCCCAGCCCCTGAGTGTAGTGGGGGAGCTAAGGCAGAATTTTATTATGAAGTGGGGAGCACTGTAATATAGGTGTGTGCAAATGCCACCAGAAAGTGACATTTGAAATAGAGCCAAAGGCTAAATAGGTAAGCACCCATTCCAGGAAGAGAGTCTAGCTAGAGGGAACAGCAAGTACAAAGGAATGGGGCATGAAGAAGCCCTATGTTGAGAGAACAGTGTGAGAGAGAAGGACAGAATCAGAAATTGAGATGACACTGTAGTGAAGAGAGAAAAATCTGGGCTTTAGAAGAAGGCATACTTTGACTCAAAATTCTTTGTGTGTGTGTAGGGTGTGTATGTGTGCGTGTGTGTGTGTGTGTGTGTGTGTGTGTGTGTGTGTGTGTTTTATAATGTATTACATAATTACAAAAATCCAAACAATACTGAAAGGTTAAAGTAAAGAGTTAAAGTCCCCCTTCCATTTCCAGTCCAATCTTCAATCACCGTCTTTGGAGACAACCGCTGATCTCAGTTGGTTGTGTGTCTTTCCAGACGTTTTCTAATATAAACACTTAACATCTCTGTGTCTCAGGGACAACATCAAGAATACCAACTTTCACATTATAAGCGTACCAGAAGGAGAAGAGAGAGAGAGAGCAAGGAATTGAAAACCTATTTGAAGAAATAATAATGGAAAACTTCTCTAACCTAGCAAAGGAAATAGACATACAAGTTCAGGAAGTGGAGAGTCCTAAACGAGATGAACCCAACAAGGCCCACACCAAGACACATCATGATTAAAATGCCAAAGTTTAAGGACAAAGAGAGAATCTTAAAAGCATCAAGAGAAAAGCAGTTAGTTACCTACAATGGAGCTCCCATAAGACTGCCAGCTGATTTCTCAATAAAAACCTTGCAGGCCACAAGGGATTGGCAGGAAATATTCAACGTGATGAAAAGAAAGGACCTACAACCAAGATTACTCTCCCCAGCAAGGCTATCATATAGAATTGAAGGATAGATAAAGAGCTTCCCAGACAAGAAAAAGCTAAAGGAGTTCATAACCAACAAACCAGTATTACAAAAAAATGTTACAGGAACTTCTTTAAGAAGAAGAAGAAGAAAGATCAAAAGTATGAATAATAAAATGGCAATAACTAGGTACCTATCAATAATCATTTTAAATGTAAATGGATTAAATGTTCCAATCAAAAGACATAGGGTGGCTGAGTAGACAAGAAAACAAGACCCTTATAAATGCTGCCTACAAGGGATTCATTTCAGATCAAAAAACACATACAGACTGAAAGTAAAAGGATGGAAAAAGATATTTCATGCAAATGGAAACAAAACAAAAAAAAAATCTGGGGTAGCAATACTTATATCAGATAAAATAGACTTTAAAACAAAGGCTATAACAGAGACAAAGAAGGACTCAGTAATCCCACTTCTGGGTATTTATCTGAAGAAACCCAAAACACTAATTCAAAAAGACATGCATCCATATGTTCATTGCAGTATTATTTACAATAGCGAAGATATGGAAGCAACCTAAGTGTCCACTGATAGATGAATGCATAAAGATGTGGTACATGTATACAATAGAATATTACTCAGCCATAAAAGAAAAACAAAGAAATCTTGCCATTTGCGACAACATGGGTGGACCTAGCTGGTATTATGCTAAATGAAATAAGTCAGAGAAAGAAAAATAACATCTGATTTCACTTACACAAGTATGTACACTTTTACCTTCATTTTTACAGACGCCCTGAAGTTCACCACCAGTTCAAACTAAGAACCCTTAATTTATGTCCATTGTAGTCCTGGTTGAGTCAACATGGGGCATAACAGGCTGACTCTAAGTCCATGTTTGCCTAGGATAGTCCAGGGCTGGTTTTGACACACTGGTCATCTATCAGTTATAATGCCTGTTAAGTGGGAAAAGGAAGTAGAGAGGAAACAGAACAATGATGGGGACCTAACCAGGCCTTGGGACTGATCCTTACATGGATAACTTGCAAGTTCAATGCACATCATTCCAAGAGGAATGTGGGGACAGAGACCCAGAGGGAAGTTTCCAGGCTCTTGGCCTCACGTGGAAAGGTGCCGGCTCGGGTGGTAGATGGCCATCAGCTGTGACTAGTTGGCCATCAGCTGTAGCCAGTTAGCCAATTAGCCACTGATATAACTGCCGTGGCTGCATTGCTTGGTTGGTTGGCAGAGAAGCGGATGGCGGATTGTGGATCGTGTGGCTCCTGCTTCCTGTGTCTCCAACCCAGCCACCAGCGAGAATATAGTGCTATGACTCCCCTATCTATGGCTCTGTGGGTGTTCCTTTTTGGCCTCACCATATTCTGTTTTTGTGTGGGAAGCGGGACTAGAGTCCCTGCATGACAAGGAAACTTCAATATCCATCAAGTCTATAGCTGATTGGGAAGGTGGCAGGAGGTCTCAGGCAACACGCAATACCTGAAGACAGGTGAGTGGTGGCATAGAGATTCAGGTGATAAGTTCATCCAGGATGGGGACACAGAGCGTAGTTACTGTGGGACAGAGTCCCAGAAAGCAGTTTCCAGGCTCTTGGCCTCACGTGGAAAGGTGCTGGCTTGGGTAGTAGATGGCCATCAGCTGTGCCTTGTTGGCCATCAGCTGTAACCAGTTAGCCAATTAGCCACTGATATAACTGCCACGGCTGTGTTGGTTGGTCAGTTGGTTGGTTGGCAGGCAGAGAAGTGGACAGCAGGTTGCAGGTCGTGTGGATCCAGCCTCCAGTGACTATAGTGCCTCCACTGAGACTATAGTGCCTCCAGTGAGAGTATAGTAGTATGACTCCCCTATCTATGGCTCCGTGGGTGTTCCTTTTTGGCCTCACCATAGCCTACGTTCTTATGTGGGGAGCGGGAGCAGAGACCCCGCCTGATGCCCTGCATGACAAATGGCACAGCGAGCAGGGTCTCCCACATGACAAATGGTGCAGTGAGCAGGGTGTGGTGCCAGCCAAAACTTACCGAAGGATGGTGGAGCAGTTTGTGCATGTGAAAGCACAGCTTCAGGAGGCCCCTCGGGAGCAGGAGGCATGGTCTGCCTGGGAGACTCAAACCTCTGGATGGCATGCCACCCTGTTGGCCAAAGCAAGTGTCACCTTCCTTTGGGAGATCTGCTGTGGCCTTAGGCTCCAAGGGTTGTGGACATCTTACACGGAGTCCTCCACCCACTCAGACACCTGGCACGGTGAGCAAGATTCCGACCAGGTAGGAATGGAGTCTGACTCTGGGCAGGAGGACGTGAGGCCCCCACACAGTGTGTGGTGCCCGGCGGCCACTGTTCTCAGGAGTTGGACCCCCAAGGAGGGGTGGGAGGACATGGATGGCTCTCCAGCCAGCGTGGAGAGGGCCCTGCAAGCTCTGGCTGAGCGGTTGCCGGAGGAGGAGGCTACAGCTGGCCGCATGGGCTGGATGTTCCTCATGGCCTTGAGTCTCAACGCGGAAAGTGCGCTTAATGAAATGGCCCAGGTGCCAGACCAGGTGTCCCAGTTCGAGACGCTGGAAGCTCGGGTCCGCCTGTTAGAAGAGGGATCCCACAGTGGAGACTCTGAGGCAAAGACGGAGGAAGCACGTGGAGACAATGTAGCTCCTGACCCCCAAGCCCGGCCAATCTTGAAGCAAAGGGTAAAACATGAGCAACCTTTGGGCCCCGGGGGCGTTGCTGCCGGCAACCCAGTTGTGACTGAGTTCACAGCCTACACCCCATACACTCCCCCTGAGTTGCAGGAGCTGGGGAGGCGGTACCGACAGCGCCCTCGAGAGCTAATCTCGGCTTGGCTACTGCGTTTATGGGATGAGGGAGCAGACAACATTCTCTGCTCCCCAGGCGAGATGGAAAAGCTAGCCTTCATGACAGTGCATCCGACCCTGTGACAAGGGTTACAGAACTGCCATAGGTTGGCCCACGACCAGGGCAACCACACTCTAATGGAGTGGCTCACTGCTGCGGTACGCACAGTATGGGGACAGGCTGGCGAGCTGCCAGACACTGTGAGTTAATGGCAGTCCTATACGGAACTTACTCAAATCATCCATGAAATGGGTATGAGACATGCAATTTTCAACTTTAATATGCAGGGTCCGGATGACGAGCTTTTTACAGCCAGCATGAGAGATCTGGTTTTGGATACTGCACCTGCGAGTGCTTTTGGATCCTTGGTTGCCATTCTTACACCCTATGTAGGGCAAGGGATCCATGAAGTTACAACTGCCATGGCCACCGTAGGGGATGTTGAAAGCCGGAGGCGAAGGAAGTTAAGACAGGAGGTCCGCACAGTTGAGACCTGGAAGCCCAAATCAAAAGTAAAGGGGCGAGGTCGTGGGCTTCAGAGAGTAACACGCGCACAGATGTGGCGTGATCTTGTGGCAGCAGGGGTTGATCGGGGAGAAAATAGACCGACAACCCAATGCACTCTTGTTGGAACTTTGGAAACAGTGGTGTCTGGAGCAGCAATTCCGGAGAAGCATAAAGGAGGAGTCTGGGAACGCGCGACCCGAGTCCCTCCAGGATTTCATGCGGCCACTTGAGGCAACTCCTTTCAGCTTGATTAGGGGTGGGGCCAAGGTACCTGGTCAGAGGGGACAAGCAGGGACTGAGGCCCCACGTGGAACTGTCCATACATTGGTCCCCTTCTAATGTGCAGAAAGTTTTGGCTCTAGTTGACACTGGCACAGAATGCAGTCTTGTTTATGGGAACCCAGAACTGTTCCCCAGACAAGCAATCTGCATTGATGGCTACGGAGAAAAGACTGTGACTATAAAAGCTGTTTCCTTACCACTGAATATAGGAAGGCTTCCCCCTCGTACCTACAAGGTTTATGTCTCCCCCGTTCCGGAGTATATTCCAGGGGTGGACGTGCTACATGGCCTCAGCTTACAGACGTCGGTAGGAGAGTTCCATCTCCGGATCCGGGTGGTGAAAGCGGTGACACGCGGGCATGATCACCACCCTCCTCAAGTGTTGCCACAGCCCTGGCGCGTGGTTACAGTGTGACAATACCGCCTGCCAGGAGGGCAGGAGGAGATTGGTCGTACAATATTGGAACTGAAGAAGGCACATATTGTGAGGCCGACGCACAGTCCCTTTAACTTCCCAGTATGGCCTGTCAAGAAGTCAGATGGGACCTGGCGAATGACTGTGGACTATAGGGAGTTAAATAAGGTGACGCCACCCTTGCACGCTGCAGTGCCTTCTATTCATGATTTAATGGAGCGTCTGACTGTCCGCCTGGGAACGTATCACTATTTAGTGGACTTGGCCAATGCTTTTTTCTCCATTGACACTGCACCTGAAGTGTCAAGAGCAGTTTGCTTTTACTTGGGACGGGCGGCAGTGGACTTTTCAAGTCCTTCCGCAAGGATACTTGCACAGCCCCACTATCTGCCACGGGCTCATAGCCCAGGACTTGGCACATTGGGGTCGCCTGTCCTCTGTGGCCTTGTTTCATTATGTCGATGATATTTTATTAACATCAGATTCTCTTTCAGATTTGGAGCAAGCAGCTCCCTCTCTTCTCCGCCACCTGAAGTCATGTGGCTGGGTGGTGAATGAGGAAAAGGTCCACGGCCCTGGCTTATCCGTCAAGTTTTTGGGTGTTGTGTGGTCAGGTAAAACAAAGGTCATAACTGAGGCAATTATTGACGAAATACAAGCCTTTCCCCGGCCGACCGGGGTCTCCCAACAGCCGACGTATTGGGGTCTGCTAGGGTATTGGCGGGCGTTTGTACCCCATTTAGCATAAATGGCAAGACCCTTGTATAACATGATAAAAAAGAGGGTTGCATGGGATTGGACAGAGGCCATAGAGCAAGACTTTGTTGCTACAAAACGGGCAGTGCAGCAGGCACAGGCTCTGCAAGTAGTGGACCCCGGCCGCCCATTTGAACTTGATGTTCACGTAACCCAAGACGGGTACAGTTGGGGCCTCTGGCAACGGCAGGAGCGTCTCCAATTATGGAAAGGAGCGGAGGTCCGCTACTCTCTAATAGAGAAACAGCTGGCTGCTGTGTACACAGCCCTAGTGGCCACAGAAGCCATCACAGGAACGGCACGGTGTTGGTTCGAACAACCTATCCCATCCAGGGGTGGGTCCGTACATGGACCCAGGGACCCAAAACGGGGGTGGCACAGACCACCACCCTCGCCAAGTGGGGTGCCTACTTGGAGCAACGTAGCACCCTTAGTTCAAGCCCTTTGAGCACAGAGCTACAACAGGTCCTGGGGCCTGTGGAGCTGGTAGCCCAGGCTGAGCCAAGCGCTCTGCCTAGAGGGGAGGACTTGGAGCCCTTGCCCTACAGAGAAGGACAGACCCCAGTACCTGAGGATGCCTGGTTTACCGATGGTTCTAGCCGAGGGGCTGCAGCCATTTGGACAGCTATTGGTGTGCAGCCCAAAACAGACACCATTCGGTTTGATACTGGGACGGGCCAGAGTAGCCAGTGGGCTGAATTACGGGCTATGTGGATGGTAATCAGCCACGAGCCTGGGCCCCTAGTTATTTCTACTGACAGCTGGGCGTTGTTCTGGGGCCTAACGTTGTGGCTCCCTACGTGGAAACACCAAAACTGGTTGGTAGGACACCGTCTGCTGTGGGGTCAAACCATGTGGCAGGACCTCTGGGACCTAGGGCAGAGAAAGGAGGTGACCCTAATGCATGTCACAGGTCACTCCCCTTAGTGTCCCCAGGTAATGATGAAGCAGACACCCTAGCACTGGTACGATGGTTAGAACGGGCTCCTGCCACTGATGTGGCCCATTGACTGCATAGGAAATTGCAGCACGCTGGAAGCCGAACCATGTGGCAGGTGAGCAGACGCTGGGGTCTGCCTTTGAAATGGCAGGAGATAGCAGATGCTTGCTATGATTGTGCCATCTGTGCCCAGGACAGCTCCCAAAGGTGGGGGCTCCCCTGGGAGACACAGTAGATTACATGAGGGAGAGTGCCCCTCACTCGCTGGCAAGTGGATTACATTGGTGTCGTGCAAGGAGGCCTGCGGGGTCTCTGCTCCCGCTCCCCATACAAGAACGCAGGATATGGTGAGGCCAAAAAGGAACACCCACGGAGCCACAGGTAGGGGAGTCATACCACTACGGTCTCACTGGAGGCTGGGTTCACTGGACGTGCGACCTGCTGTCCGTTTTGTCTGCAACCCACCGACGACTCTCTTTCACTCTCCTCCACTCTCCTCCGTAGCCGCAGCAGTTATATTAGTGGCTAATGGCTCAATGGCTACAGCTGACGGCCGACCAGCCCCAGCTGATGGCCATCTACTACCCGAGCCAGCACCCCTCCACGTGAGGCCGAGAGCCTGTAAACTACTTTCTGGGGCTCTGCCCCCACACTCCACCCCTACAGGTTCTTGCCTCACAATCTACGCGACAAGCGTCTTCCGCGAGGGTCCCTGTGTCATATTAGCCTACTGACACCTATGGACGAAAAGGAACGGTAGTCTTAGGAACCAACAATGGCAAATCCCTTCCATCTGGGAGGATACATGCCAGCTTCTTGTCCTGGGAAAGGAGGGTTGCTGCCACTGGCACCTTTCCCGGTTTGTGGTACCAAAACTTTATGGCAGTGCTTGGGGTCCCTTGCATAGTTTCAACATGTAACAGAACAGGGGACCACATAATAGGCCATAGTGAGAGCACATAGTTTCCTCGCAAAATCATCCTGGTATCGGGACCTCTGTATACTACAGTCACTTGAGGTGGCCACTCAGCCACCACCCCTGGCGCCACTTGCAAATCATGAGTCAAACCAGCCCCCCATGGGGCTATCAGACCCAACCACCGACAGTGGGGGCTTTTGACCTGCCAGGGCCAAGTCCATTGCTGCCGTTCCCCTGCTTTCAAGCATGTGGGTGCTGGCAGCAAAATGTTCCCATTTCTGCCGTAGCCTGGCTTTAGCAGAGTCTCACTGGTGGTAACTTGTAATTGAATGGGAGCGGCCGTTCGATGTAGCAGAGCTTCTACTGGTGTGGGCCCTCCCTTCCGTGGTCTCTCATTCAGGACTCTCAGGATGTCCCATAGACGCGAGGCCCAGTCACGCATCGTAGGAGGGTGTTTTGACACTCGGAGACCTTGCTTCAAAAGACCATTATAACGTTCAATCATGCCAGCTGCTTGCGGATTGTACGGGGTGTGAAACAACCATTGCACGTCCATCCTGGCAGCCCAGCGCTGCACTTCTTGCCCCGTAAAATGGGTACCCCTGTCACTTTCAATGACTTGGGGGCGCCCATAGAGGGCGCACAGCCGTGTAAGGGAGACCACTGTATGCCGCTGATCCGCAGCCAGACAGGGCCAAGCAAACATCAACCCCGTAGCAGTGTCCACTGCTGTAAATTCATATATCGCATTGCGGGCCTTAGGCAGGGGTCCAATGTAATCCACTTGCCAGCGAGTGAGGGGCACCCTCCCTCGCGTAATCTGCTGTGTCTCTCAGGGGAGCCTCCGCCTTTGGGGGCTGTCCTGGGCACAGACGGCACAGTCATAGCAGGCATCTGCTATCTCCTGCCATTTCAAAGGCAGGCCCCAGCGTCTGCTCACCTGCCACATGGTTCGGCTTCCAGCGTGCTGCAATTTCCTATGCAGCCAATGAGCCACATCAGTGGCAGGAGCCCGTTCTAACCATTGGACACTTGCTAGGGCATCTGCTTCATCATTACCTGGGGTCACTAAGGGGGAGTGACCTGTGACATGCATTAAGGTCACCTCCTTTTTCTGCCCTAGGTCCCAGAGGTCCTGCCACATGGCTTGACCCCACAGTGGACGGTGTCCCACCAACCAGTTTTGGTGTTTCCATGTAGGCAGCCACAGCGTTAGGCCCCGGAACACCGCCCAGCTGTCAGTGCAAATAACTAGGGCCCAGGGCTCATGGCTGATCACCATCCACACAGCCCGTAATTCAGCCCACTGGCTACTCTGGCCCATCCCAGTATCAAACCAAATGGTGTCTGTTTTGGGCTGCACACCAATATCCGTCCAAACAGCTGCAGCCCCTCGGCTAGAACCATCGGTAAACCAGGCATCCTCAGGTACTGGGGACTGTCCTTCTTTGTAGGGCGAGGGCTCCAAGTCCTCCCCTCTAGGCAGAGCACTTGGCTCAGCCTGGGCTACCAGCTCCACAGGCCCCAGGACCTGTTGTAGCTCTGTGCTCAAAGGGCTTGAACTAAGGGTGCTACGTTGCTCCAAGTAGGCACCCCACTTGGCGAGGGTGGTGGTCTGTGCCACCCCCGTTTTGGGTCCCTGGGTCCACGTATGGACCCACCCCTGGACAGGATACGTTGTTCTAACCAACACGTGTGCCGTTCCTGTGATGGCTTCTGTGGCCACTAGGGCTGCATACACAGCAGCCAGCTGTTTCTCTATTAGAGAGTAGCGGACCTCCGCTCCTTTCCACAATTGGGACCAAAATCCCACTGGCAACCGGAGACGCTCCTGCTGTTGCCAGAGGCCCCATCCGTACCCCTCTTGGGTTACGTGAACATCAAGTTCAAATGGGCGGCCTGGGTCCACTACTTGCAGAGCCTGTGCCTGCTGCACTGCCCGTTTCGTGGCAACGAAGTCTTGCTCTATAGCCTCAGTCCAATCCCATGAGGCCCCCTTTTCTATCATATTGTACAAGGGCCTTGCCATTTGTGCTAAATGGGGTACAAACGCCCGCCAATATCCTAGCAGACCCAAATACGTCTGCAGTTGGGAGACCTTGGTCGGCCGGGGAAAGGCTTGTATTTTGTCAATGATTGCCTCAGGTATAACCTTTGTCTTACCCGACCACACAACACCCAAAAACTTGACAGATAAGCCAGGGCCTTGGACCTTTTCCTCATTCACCGCCCAGCCGCGTGACTTCAGGTGGCGGAGAAGAGAGGGAGCTGCTTGCTCTAAATCAGAAAGAGAATCTGAGGTTAACAGAATGTCATCAACATAATGAAACAAGGCCACAGAGGATGGGTGATCCCACTGTGCCAAATCCTGGGCCACAAGCCCGTGGCAGATAGTGGGGCTGTGCAAGTATCCTTGCGGAAGGACTTGAAAAGTCCACTGCCGCCCGTCCCACGTAAAAGCAAACTGGTCTTGACACTCGGGTGCAATGTCAATGGAGGAAAAAGCATTGGCCAAGTCCACTACATAGTGATATGTCCCTAGGCGGACAGTCAAGACGCCCCATTAAATCATGAATTGAAGGCACTGCAGCGTGCAAGGGTGGCGTCACCTTATTTAACTCCCTATAGTCCACAGTCATTCACCAGGTCCCATCTGGCTTCTTGACAGGCCATACTGGGGAGTTAAAGGGACTGTGCGTTGGCCTCACAATATGTGCCTTTTCCAATTCCAATATTGTACAACCAATCTCCTCCTGTCCTCCTGGCAGGTGGTACTGTCGCACTGTAACCATGCGCCAGGGCTGTGGCAACACTCGAGGAGGGTGGTGAGCATGCCCGCGTGTCACCGCTTTCACCACCCTGATCCAGAGACGGAACTCTCCTACCAACGTCTGTAAGCTGAGGCCATATAGCACGTCCACCCCTGGAATATACTCCGGGATGGGGGAGACATAAACCTTGTAGGTACGAGGAGGAAGCCTTCCTATACCCAGTGGTAAGGAAACGGCTTTTATAGTCACAGTCTTTCCCCCCGTAGCCATCAATGCAGACTGCTGGTCCGGGGAACAGTTCTGGGTTCCCATAAACGAGACTGCAGTCGGCGCCAGTGTCAACTAGGGCCAAAACCCTCTGCACATTTGAAGGGGACCAATGTATGGACAGTTCCACATGGGGCCTCCGGTCCCTGCTCGTCCCCTCTGACCGGGTACCTTGGCCCCACCCCTAATCAAGCTGCAAGGAGTCAGCCTCAAGCGGCTGCATGAAGTCCTGGAGGGACACGGGTCGCACTTTCCCAGACTCCTCCTTTATGTTTCTCCGGAATTGTTGTTCCGGACGCAACTGTTTCCAAAGTTCAAGCAGGAGTGCATTGGGTTGCTGGTCTATTTTTTCCTGATCAACACCTGCTGCCACGAGATCACGCCACATCTGTGCGCGTGTTACTCTCTGAGGCCCGCGACCTCGCCCCTTTACCTTTGGTGTGGGCTTCCAGGTCTCAACTGTGCGGACCTCCTGTCTTAACTTCCTTCGCCTCCGGCTTTCAACATCCCCTACGGTGGCCATGGCAGTTGTAACTTCATGGATCCGTCGCCCTACATACGGTGTAAGAATAGCAACCAAGGATCCAAAAGCACTCGCAGGTGCAGTGTCCAAAACCAGATCTCTCATGCTGGCTGTTAAAAGCTCGTCATCTGGGCCCTGCATGTTGAGGTTAAAAATAGCATGTCTCATACCCATTTCACGGATTATTTGCGTAAGTTCTGTATAAGACTGCCATTGACTCACAGTGTCTGGCAGCTCGCCAGCCTGTCCCCATACGGTGCGTACCGCAGCTGTGAGCCACACCATTAGAGAATGGTTGCCTTGGTTGTTGGCCAACCTATGGCAGTTTTGTAACCTTTGTTGCAGGGACGGATGCACTGTCACGAAGGCTAGCTTTTCCATCTCGCCTGGGGAGCAGAGAATGTTGTCTGCTCCCTCATCCCATAAACGTAACAGCCAAGCCGAGACTGGCTTTCCAGGGCGCTGTCGGTACCGCCTCCCCAGCTCCTGCAACTCAGTGGGAGTGTATGGGGTGTAGGTTGTGAACTCAGTCACAGCTGGGTTGCCGGCAGCAACGCCCCCGGGGCCCAAAGGTTGCTCATGCTTTACCTTGTGCTTCATGATGGGCCAGGCTTGGGGGTTGGGAGGTACATTTTCTCCACTTGCTTCCTCTGCCTCAGAGTCTCCACCTTGGGGGCCCTGTTCTAACAGGCGGACCTGGGCTTCCAGCGCGTCCAATCGGGACACCTGGTCAAGCACCTGGGCCCTTGCATTAAGCACATTTTCCGTGTTGAGACTCAAAGCCATGAGGAACATCCAGCCCACCTGGCCGGCTGTAGCCTTCTCCTCCTTCGGCAACCGCTCAGCCAGAGCCTGCAGGGCCCTCTCCACGCTGGCTGGAGAGCCGTCCATGTCCTCCCACCCCTCCTTGGGGGTCCAACTCTTGAGAACAGTGGCCACCGAACACCATATACTGTGTGGGGGCCATACATCCTCCTGCCCAGAGTCAGACGCCATTCCTACCTGGTCGGAATCTTGCTCACCGTGGCAGGTGTCTGAGTGGGTGGAGGCCTCCTTGTAAGCTATCCACAAGCTTCGGATCCTAAGGCCACAGCAGATCAACAAAAGGAGGACACCGCCTTCTATGCCCAAGAAGGTGGTGTGCCAGCTGGAGGCTCGAGTCTCCCAGGCAGACCGCGCCTCCCGTTCCCAGTGTCGCTCCTCATGGGCCTCCCGAAGCTGGGCTCTCACACAAACAAACCGCTCCACCATGCTTTGGTAGGTTTTGGCCGGCACCGCACTCTGCTTACGAAGCTGAGCTTTTATACGTGTAAACTGCTCCAGTACATTCCGGCGAGTTTCAGCCGACACCATACCCTGCTCGCTGCGCCGTTTGTCATGCAGGGAGGCCTGCGGGGTCTCTGCTCCCGCTCCCCATACAAGAACGCAGGATATGGTGAGGCCAAAAAGGAACACCCACGGAGCCATAGGTAGGGGAGTCATACCACTACGGTCTCACTGGAGGCTGGGTTCACTGGACGTGCGACCTGCTGTCCGTTTTGTCTGCAACCCACCGACGACTCTCTTTCACTCTCCTCCACTCTCCTCCGTAGCCGCAGCAGTTATATTAGTGGCTAATGGCTCAATGGCTACAGCTGACAGCCGACCAGCCCCAGCTGATGGCCATCTACTACCCGAGCCAGCACCCCTCCACGTGAGGCCGAGAGCCTGTAAACTACTTTCTGGGGCTCTGCCCCCACAATTGGACCCCTGCCTAAGGCCCGCAATGCGATATATGCATTTACAGCAGTGGACACTGCTATGGGGTTGATGTTTGCTTGGCCCTGTCCGGCTGTGGATCAGCAGCATACAGTGGTCGCCCTTACACGGCTGTGCGCCCTCTATGGGCGCCCCCAAGTCATTGAAAGTGACAGGGGTACCAATTTTACGGGGCAAGAAGTGCAGCGCTGGGCTGCCAGGATGGACGTGCAATGGTTGTTTCACACCCCGTACAATCCACAAGCAGGTGGCATGGTTGAATGCTACAATGGCCTTTTGAAGCAAGGTCTCCGAGTGTCAAAACACCCTCCCATGCTGCGTGACTGGGCCTCTTGTCTATGGGACGTCCTGAGAGTCCTGAATGAGAGACCACGGAAGGGAGGGCCTGCGCCAGTAGAAGCTCTGCTACATCGAACGGCCGCTCCCATTCAATTACAAGTTACCACCAGGGAGACGCTGCTAAAGCCAGGCTACGGCAGAAATGGGAACATTTTGCTGCCAGCACCCACATGCTTGAAAGCAGGGGAACAGCAGCAATGGACTTGGCCCTGGCAAGTCAAAAGCCCTCACTGTCGATGGTTGGGCCTGATAGCCCCATGGGGGACCGGTTTGACTCATGATTTGCAAGTGACGCCAGGGGTGGTGGCTGAGTGGCCACCACAAGTGACTGTAGTATACGGAGCTCCCGTACTGGGATGATTTTGCGGGGAACCTATGTGCTCTCACTATGGCCTATTATGGGGTCCCTGTTCTGTTACATGTTGAAACTATGCAAGGGACCCCAAGCACTGCCATAAAGGTCTGATACCACAAACCGGGAAAGGTGCCAGTGGCAGCAACCCTCCTTTCCCAGGACAAGAAGCTGGCATGTATCCTCCCAGATGGAAGGGATTTGCCATTGTTGGTTCCTCAGACTACTGTTTCTTTTCGTCCGTAGGTGTCAGTAGGCTAATACGGCACAGGGATCCTCGTGAAAGACGCTTGTCACGTAGATTGTGAGGCGAGACCCTGTAGGGGTGGAGTGTGGGGACAGAGCCAGGAGTGCAGTTTCTAGGCTCTGGGCCTCATGTGGAGGGGTGCCGGCTCGGGTGGCAGTAGATGGCAGTCGGCTGTGGCTAGTTGGCCATCAGCTGTAGCCGGTTAGCCAATTGGCCACTGATATAACTGCCGCAAGTGGGCTGGGGAGGGGGAGTCGGTTGGTTGGCAGAAAAGCAGACAGCAGGTCACACGTCATGTGACTCCAGCCTCCAGCAAGACTATAGTGGTATGACTCCCCTACCTATGGCTCCATGGGTGTTCCTTTTTGGCCTCACCATGTCCTGAGTTCTTACGTGGGGAGCGGGAGCAGAGACCCTACAGGCCACCTCGCACAACAAATGGCGCTGCGAGCAGGGTCTATGGCAAGACAGTTACTGTAGCTGAGGGCTGAGAAAGCAGCACTGGCGGAGACACCTACTGAAACTGAGGACCTCAGGGACCTCTACCTTCCTGGGATCCTTGATTGAGGAAGAAGTCTTTTAACAAGATCTTTTGAGTACTTAGTGTTTGAATCCCTTTGAAATGCAGTCTGAGGTGAATCCACTGAAAAGAGGGATATGGTATGTTGAGAAATTATGGTGTGATAAAGTCCAAGAGCATAAGCAGACACACACACACTCATACGTATCCCCGATTCCTTCCCTGCCTGGCCTTAGGCCCAGTAGCTGGAAACTCTTCTGAATGCAAGAGTGCTTGTAACCTATGCTCAAATAATTTAAAATGGACAATATGAAATGGACATGGATAGAGTCAATCCTGAGGTATAAGCCTAAGCTTTCTCCTTCCCCGTCCCTCAGATAGCTTGTCCCCTTGGCTGGTCGAACAAGCTGAAACGACCAGCCAAGCAAAGTCCACTGTGCCCATATGCTCCAATCAGTAAACTGTTTTGTGCGGTTCCTCTTTAAGGTTGTCCTTGTTCATTTGAAACAGATTTCACCTGGATCCAAATGTTAACCTGAGGCTGGGGGGCCCGGGGAAAGAGATATGATGACATTTAATGGTACCAACATCATTACCAAGGTCATTCTTACAAGGAGGGCTCTGGCAATGATTTCAGTATTAAATTCCCACCTTCCAACTTCTCCAGAGAAGGTATTAGCACTAATATGATTTGGATGCCTGTGAGAATGCCAGACAGTCTTAGGCCTTTTACATGTGTATCTCATCTAGGCAGGTAACAGTTTATACACAAAGAGACTGAGGCTCAAGAAAGTAAAGAAACTCATCCGAGTTACAGCTGGCAAGTAACAAAACTGGAACCCAACTCCCGATTAGCCAAAAATAGAGACCACAGTCTATGTCTATTCAACATAATTTTTATTTAATCCAAGGCAAAGCTAAATAAAATTTTACAATGCAAAATATGTTGTAAAGGCAAGGCAGTCTGATCACATTCATTCCGTGCTTGAACACAAATCAGTGCTAAGAGTGTATACAGCTGCACCTACTGGAGACACCTCAGCCTGAGGCCTCCCATGGCCTCCTGCAGCAACATTTTGATCTATAGTTATATAGGAAATTGACTATGGGCATTGTTGTCATTCAAGCCAGAGGAATAAACCATGCATAAGATAGTCAAAAGCACTGCATATCAGGTGGGAGGTGGGTAGGTAGGGACTCCAACCTGGGACAAACTAAATGAAGCAAGCTATAGGATTTTCCCAAGAAGTCCCCTTCTTGTACCCCCTCCTGCTATCACTCTGATGGTAGCTGTCTGTAACAGTGAAATGGAGTCATAGAGTTATAGACCCCCAAGAGCATGACTGGTCTTCCCCTCTGTCTCTTATCCTTTCTCTGCCTCCAGGTGCGCCAACAGGTATAGCTCAGGCCAGGAAAGATAGCTCCTGAAATGCACAGTCTCGCCATCTCGGGCACATTTAGCCTTTACACACACCTCCATACATCCCCTCTCTATGAACAGCCTACCCGCTCCACAGTCATGCATTTCCACGTGCACACTGTGTGCCCAATCTACACATGCACACCCTCACCTGCCACCATCTCAGGAGCATGCTCTCACACCCTCACTTCACCTCCAGTTCTGGTCAGCCAGACAGATGTGAAAAGTCTGAGCTCCATTGGCTCCTCTCCCATATCTCTATAGAATCATAGTTTCATTCTGGTTGCCTTCTATTCAGTTCCTATGTGGGGAGAAACCCAAGGCCCGGAAAGCTGAAGCCCTATTTTGAGGTCAAGGATTGGGAGCTGAGAAAGACTTTGTCTTTGGTCTCACTGACTTTATTGTCAGCACAGCTGCATGCATCTAGGGCTCTAAGATCCACTTTGTAAATGGCTCTCTCTAGCCCACAAGTCCTGGAAACACACTTGCCAGCCCCTGGAGATCGCCTCGGAGACTGGCACACACTGAGTCTGCCTGGGAAGATGGCTTTGTCCATATACATTCTACTGCAAATCCATGCCAGTGTTTCTCTGTGGGTATGCCAGCATTGGGGCAAAGCAATCTTTTGTTGTGGGGAATGAATTTAGCATCCTTAGTCCCCACTCACAAAACACCAATGGATAATCCCAGGCATTGGGGCAATCAAACGTGGCCCCTACAGTCCCAGTCGCCTCTATTAAAAACCACCAACCAAAACCTGTAGACAAGAAGCTTTAAGCATCAGAGCCAAGGTTTCTAACATTACAAAGACTAAAATAATTTTAAGAAAGAGAGGTGGGGAGAGAGAGAGAGAGTTACAGGGGTGGGACACAGAGAAGAGAACAACGTGGCCTTGGATCAGTGCCACCGACTATAATACCTGGCCTCCTAGATCCCTTCACAACCCCAAAGATTTTTTAAATAAAAACTTGCCAAGCCTCACAACAGTCCTGTGAGGTAGGTAAGTATTATTATACCCATTTTATAGATGGGAAAAACTGAGCCCAGAGAAGGTGCATGACCCACATCTTAGTCAGCAGTAGACCCAGGAGTGAAGAGGATGACGTTTTTCCTCTCCCCACTCTGTATGCCTGGGCCCGCTCTCATGTATATCTCTCCTCAGTAAGAGGAGTGCAAGACACTGCCCGACCAAACGTAGAAGCTAAGAAGGAAGAAAGCAGTTTTGCATGATGGCAACTATAAAAAGTTTCCCAAATGGCTGGTGGCGCTGGTCTGTCTATTCCGAAAGCCAGGAAAATCTGAACTCGAGCCCAGGATTATTAATGGGTGGAGAAGAACGAGAGGGACAGAGACAGATCAGAGTGTGAACCTGTGAGCACATCAGGTTCGGCAAAGGCCACAGGCCACAGCCATGGCATTCTGCAGGGGCTGCTTTTCCTCAGTCTCTCCCCAACTCCACCCTTGGGGAAGCTTGCTGCTGTTTTTTAGCAGGGAGAGTCCTGAGGTCCACATACACTGTGGAAAAGGGGGTTACTTCCCTCCCATCCCTCCCAGGGGCCCAGAGAGCAGTGTCTTAGAAATTCCATGAGAGTGAGGGAGTGGGAGCAGATGGTGAAGAACCTGCATTATCACATCTCCATGCCATCCCTCACTTCCCTTCCCGGGGAAAATACCACCCCATCCCTTGTCATGGGCCCCCATGGGAGCACTTGGCAGATGTTGCCAAGACTCAGTCACTGGCCAAGGGACCATTGGTGACACAACCCCAGCCCCCTGGTCTCCTGCATGACCCTGGGTGGGGGCCGTTCCTCCACCAGTGCCACACCAGAGTTGGTTGCTATGCTGGGCTGGAGACAGGAGGGAAGGTACGAGCTAGAACCTGGGAGCTAAGGCATGGTCTAGCCCCACACATAGGAGTGTACAAACCAGTTCTAGGAAAACTGTTGGCATTTTCTCCCTACTCCTCCCCAACCCTGGTGGGCGGGGGGAGAGAAGGGACCACAACTGAGCAGAAAGCAGCTGGAAAACCCAGGGGCCATTTCATCCAAAGGAAGAAGATCCCTGAGGTGAAGGCAAGCCCTTGACCCAGGGTTGGAGATGAACAACCCTGAGTCAGGGGAGAAGGTGTGGTGGTGGGGCATGGGAGGGGCAAGCCAATGGGAAGATGATGCCACCTGTTGCTTCCGAAAAAGAGCAGGGCAGAGCCAGGCTTGGGAGTTTCCAGGAATGGAGATGGTCCTGCCATACCAAGAAGAAGGGGTGGCCAGCATTGGCAGGGCTAGGGTAGGCATTCCAGTGGCTGAGAAACCCAGGACACTGGTTCTCCAATATCTGCCATCCTGAAATGCTAGGGAAGGCATATGCAGCACCCCAGTGCTCCAGGATGGCTTGAGGGACCCCTTCCCGCGCCCCTCAGGAACCCAGAGATCAGAGGAGCAGGCTACGTGGACCAAGACTCCTCAAGACCAAGGCAGCTAGCCCTGGTTAGAAGCGTTCAGAGACTCTGAGTAGCAGGGGTTGGGGGAGCATGGGTTGTGGGCCCAAGGCAATCAGGCACCCTGAGATGAGGGGGGAAGGGAAGTGCCTCACAAGAGCAATATGAGGGGGTCAGGAATCCATCAAAGCCTTTCACTGTAGGCCCCCCTCCAGCCATCTCCCATCCCAAGATTCTGTATAAAGTCCTCTAGGCCACTCCTACCATCAAAACGGTTAATTCTCCACACAAAAATCCAGTTACTTGGGCAGACCTCACTGATCCCCCAAGTCTCTCTTGAAGAGAAATCTGGAGGAAAACCAAGGTATTGCTCGTATAGGATGGGGAGACTTAAGTAGCTCCACCAACCCGGTGTTCGGGGACCAGCCCTCCACACCACCTGAGCCCCTCCTTTTCTTCCCTGAAACTTCCACAGGCCCCCTCCCCTCACCAGTCCTTATCCCTGGAGAGCCCTGGCTGGGGAGGGGGTGGGGCAGGCTGGACAAGACCCTAGTTTCTCCCCACCCAGCAAGACTACAGTTTGAGCCAAGCAGCAGATGTTTCAGGCACGTGGGTTCACAGACACGGCTTAAGCATCAGTTTCACCATCAGAAAGTGAGGCTCCCTGTGGCTGCTTGGCCCCAAGCAGGGGCTCACACTTTTGTTGGTGGTTTCTCTTCCGCCTTGGAGCCCGGCAACCCATTCTCCGTATTGTCATTTCCTGAGGAACTCACAAGGCACTCCTTCCTGGAGAGGGAGAGAGGAGAGACGGGCACTAGCAAGAGGAAAAGCAAGAGTAACAGATAAATTGTGGAGTGGGAACAGTAGCCCCCTGTGCCCAGCCCTCGCCCTGGCCTTTCATAGAACTAACGTAGCAAGAGGCCAAGTCTCCTAACCTCTCTGCCTCAGTTTCCTCATCTATATAATGGATGTAACGATGACACCTTCTTTGTGGGATTGCTGGGAAGAGTCAAAGAACAGTGCCTGACACATAGAAAGTACTCAATAAGGCTAGCTATCATCATCTAGTCATCTCAGTGTGGCAGGAGGCAAGAGTACCAGGCACCGTTCCCAAAGGTCAGTGCTGGGAGGAAGCCAAACCAGGTATTTCCCAGGCTGTGCCAACCCAGGGGAAGGTCCAGTGTGCTATAAGCTGAAGGCAAAGGGCTCCCCATGTAGGGCCCCCAGCAGGCCCTTCCTCCCTGAGCTCACTGTGAACAGAGGTAGAAGAAGGAACATGGAAGGGGCAGAGCAGATAGAGGTTCTGCCACCGAGGATGGCAGGTGTGGGCAGAGTGGTGGGATAGGGCAGAAGGCTGCAGGAAGGAGAGACAGTTAGATGGGAAGATACCCCCTCCAGGAGCATCGCCACCCTGACTGCCCTGCGCTAGACATGCTCCAATTTAAGTATATCCTACTTCAACAGCAGTGCTCTCCAGGGAAGACCTGACTGCTACGTCATGCCCAGCTTTCTGCTCATGAAAACTTCCATGGCTTTTTCACAGCTGCTGTGAAACTATATCCTAGCCTCACCCTGAACTTGTATAGTCCAGTTTCAGGCCTTCAGAAAGGACTTAACCTTTGTCCTCATCAATTTCATCTTGTAGGATTTAGTCCATAGCTCCAGCCTTCTGGATCCTTCTAGATCCCAATTTTGTTCTCCAACGTAGTCACTAGGTTCCTGGAAATTTGATAAGTATATCATTCCTAGTGTAGTTCAAATCATAATAATAATAACAAACAAGCAGAGCCCTGTAAAATATGCCTGGAGATCCCTATTCAGATGGAATATATATATATATATATATATATATATATATATATATATATATATATATATATATATATATACACACACACACACACACACACACACACATACACACACATACATACACCGGGGGTGCCAAAAAAAAGTATACAAGTGGATACTTTGGTCAACGTTGCTCAAGCAGTAGTTTGCCGTAATTAGAAGTGTCTGGACGCTGATGGTAACCACTTTGAGCACCTCTTGTAATTGCAGAACTCAAACGTGACTTGTATTCATCTTTTGTTATCGGTGTATATTGAGTATCATAATTTTAATAGTTGTTTTCCTTTCTCAAAATGTGTATATATATATATTTTTGGCACCCTCTGTTTATGTAAGGTGTGCTCAAACAATATGGTGAATGTTTAAATAAAAAAATTTAACATGGTAAAAGACACATTGCCATTAATCCCCCACAAAATACTCCCCCTTTCTTCAAACACACTGATCCCACCATTCTTGCCACTTTCTGAAACAGTTCTGGCAGTCCTCTTTCGTGAGTGTCTTTAGTTACACTGTCGTGGCTGCCTCGATGTCCTGAATCGATTCAAAACGTTTACCTTTCATGGTCATTTTGACATTGGGGAAGAGCCAGAAGTTGCATGGTGCCAGGTCCGGTAAATAAGGTGGATGAGGACACACTGTAATGGTTTTATTTGACAGAAATTGCTATATACCAGAAGCAATATGTGACACAGAGCATTGTCATGATGGAGGATGGTTTATGGCACACTTAAAAAACACACCTTCTCTCAAACCATAGTTCACATTCAACTGACTGCACCAAACAAGTTGAAACTTGTAACACACTGTTACTAAGGTTCAACATTCCACTTCCTGTATTGAAGATCCCTGCCTTTCCATTGGATGGCACTTGGCAGCAGCATTCACCATATTTTGTGATCATGATGGAAGGTTCCATGTCACATATCGCTCTGGTACAGCAATTTCTATCAAATAAAAACATTACGGTGTGACTCATTCACCTTATTCAATGGATCTGGCACCGTGAGACTTACGGCTCTTCCCCAAAATCAAAATGATTCAGGACATGGAGGCAGCCATGACAGCACAACTAAAGATAAAGAGGACGTCCAGAGCTGCTTCAGAAAGCGGCAAGAACGATGGGGTAAGTGTGTTCGAAGCTGGGGGGGGGGGGGGGTATTTTGAGGGGGATTAATGGCAGTGTGTTTTTACTGTAATACATTTTTTTAAATTTAAACATTCACCACATTTTTTATCACACCTTTTATATCTATATATGGATATATAGATATATACAGTATACATTACAGTATACTGTATACACAGTATACAGTATACTGTGTATATACATTACAGTATACAAAAGATTAATATAAAATCCAGTATTATATTATATTATATTATATTATATTATATTATATTATACTATTGTATATAACACCCGGTCTTATGTTATAGCAAAATAAGACGAGGTCTTATATTAATTTTTGCTCCAAAAGACACATTAGAGCTGATTGTCCAGCTAGGTCTTATTTTCGGGGAAACACGGTATATAGTATGGTCAATCCAGCCAATTCCTATTCACCTAACCATCCATATTTCTTTATTGAGAACCTACTGAGTACCAGGCACTGTGTCAAGCTAGAAGGGTGTATAATTTTACATGGTGCTTGCTCTCAGAAAACTTGCAATTTTTCAAGGAATGTGATATTAAACAAGTGACTATGATACAATTTTGTAAATGGTAGCATAGGGATATACCAGGGAGGGACTCAACCTAGGAAGGCTCCTTCTAGGGGTCAGGGAAGGCTCTTTGGACTTGTCATTTAAGCTGAGACCAGGAAAGATGAGCAGGAAAAGAGAGAGGACACATTCCAGGCAGAGGGAATTACACCCATATATGAAAGCCCAGAATTCATGGTGAGATGTCCAACACCTTCCTTCATCTCAGGACACCACCCCATCTCTGCTGTTAATGTAGTCTTTCCTCGCGACTCAGAGGACCCTTCTTAGGCTTCCCCAGGGCCTATCTCTTGCCTCCAGCCTCTCCCCACCCAGGCCCTTTGCCCACTCTGGCCAGACCCTTTCTTCTGAAGGCCTCTGATCATGCCAGGCCCTGCAAGCCCTCACCAGCTCCCCTGCAGTCAGAAGGAAAGCCAATTTCAGCCTGGACTCCCAGGTCCTTAAGTGCCTGTCCCCAGCCTCCTTTGCAGGCTTGTTCTCCCCTTCCTCCCTACAAACTCCCCACCCCCCACTCTCTCAACAAACAAAATGTCTTGTTCTCCAGACACATGCCCACTTCCCAGACTTTCTGCCTTTCCTCTCAGTGGTTCTCCCATCTGAAACACCCTTCTCTTCACCCTCCCCAAGGCTTAAATTATGTCCATCATGCAAGGACTACAAAAAAACATCCCTTTAGCCAAAAATGATTTCCTCATATACCACCCTCTTCTAAATCCCTGCAGCATTCTGTCACACCTCCTTCCTGGCACTGATCCCCTCTACCTTGTATTATATTTATCTGTGTATACACCCTTTGCTTAAAGGCAGAACGTCATTCCTTCCAGAATTTCCCAGAGCACCTAGCACAGTGCCTTGCACACAGTACCTCAAAAATAGCCACCAAATGAAAGAATGAACTCTAGATATACCCCGTGAATCAGTAGGGTATGGTGGCAATGAGTTAAGCTTTGAAGCCAAACAATCTAGGGTTAAAATCCCAGCTCTATCACTTACTAGCTGTGTGGCCTTGGGCAAGTCATTTAACCATTCTGAGCCTCACTTTGCTCAACTGTAAAATAAAAACTATGGATAAAAATGCCTGGAGACAATAGTAGGCATTCAATAAATGACAGGAAGTGTTATTATCTATAGCAGTCTCCTGACCCACCAGTGTCCTAGAGAAAAAATATTTAACCTGTCTTGTTTTCAATGAACCTATGATGGTGCCCAAGGATCACTATTTTCTTTTCTAAGTGCTTTTAAACCACATGTTGAATACTTTGTTCTCCAATTTTGCTCACCATCAATAGTAATATTAGTTATTAAAAACAAAATGCGGGATTTTCCGGAAAAATGGCGGCGTGAGGTGAGCCTCTATAAAGCTCCCCTGGAGTTTACAAAGAGTCGAACAACGAAGACTCCACGGGGGACTCCCTGCACAGCAGACAGGCAAGACGAAGAGGCCCACTACCGACTGAAATCACCTACAGGTGGGAGATTCGCGCGAGTGGAGGGAGGAGGGAAGGGAGAAGTGCGCGGACACGGAGCCGCGCGCAGGACGTGGACCTAGCTCAGTGCTCCGAGCTCGCTGCTTCCCGGAACTACTGCAGCTGCGGGAGAGGGAAGAACTCGGACTGCTAGGGCTCCGCCAGGGCTCCACAGGGCTGAGGGGGCAGCATATAACACGGCTGAACCCAACGCTCACGGCAGAGACCTCGGAGAAAAGACTGAGGGAAGAAGGCTGACAACGGTGGTTTAAGCCCGCACTGCCGAGCAGAGAACGGAGCTTTAGGCACTGAGACTAGCCGCCGCCTCCCTCCCCTCCCAGAGCTCGCCCCGCCCCCACCTGCCCGGTGCTAGAAGCGAAACAGTAGCAGTGTCAGATCAAAACAACAGAAAATTTGCTGTTTTGAGAACTGTGGGCCGCAGACACAGATTCACAGCCCAGCTGGTTCCAGCAGAGGGGAGGGAACTGTTGAAGCAGGACCGGCTGTGGTGGTGGTCGCCGCCATTGCTCTGGGCCACCTCTCGCGACTCACCCCGCCCCTGATCCCACTTATCTGGGCGGATCCCTGCAGGAGTGAGCGGAACTGCTGAGACATACGGGCTCTGAATCAGGAGCTGAAAGAGCTTTGGAGCATCAAAAGCTCTCCGCATACCCACCGGGACGTTGCGCCCTGTGACCTAGAAGAACTATTAACAGAGGAGAGGCCTGTCTCCCAGGGAGTCCCCCCCATTGTGTGAGAAGCAGGAATAGTGCAGAGAAAACATGGCACTGCCGTGTGGGAGAAGAAAAATAAATTGCATTTGGAGAGATAATAAAACATTCTACCAACAAGTACTGGAAAACGGGGTAGACCTCTTCCTATCAACCTGTTGCGGAAGTCACTCCTGTAGATGTCTAGGAAGAGAAATAGTAAACTAGTAATTGCCATGAATAACCAAGGCAAAAAGATAGCTCAGAAAGAAGGTGAAAAATCTCCAGAGAAGGCACTTAAAGATACAGAAATATGTGACTTAAATGACAGAGAATTCAAGATTGCAGTTCTGAAAAAACTCAACGAAATGCAAGAAAACACAGATAGGCAGTTGAATGAACTCAGAAACTCAATCAAAGAACAGCATGGGCATTTTACGAAAGAGATTGAAATTTTAAAAAAGAACCAAATGGAATTTCTGGAGATTAAGAACTCAATAGAGGAAATTAGGAATGAAATAACCAGCTTGGGTGGTGGAGTTGACCAGATGGAGGAAAGAATCAGTGACATCGAAGATAGAAACCTGGAAATGACACAGATAGAAGAAGAGAGAGACTTGAGACTTGAAGGAAGTGAAAGAATTCTACAAGAACTTTCTGACTCCATCAGAAAGAGCAATATAAGAATAATGGGCATACCAGAAGGAGAAGAAAGAGAGAAGGGAAGAGAGAATATATTCAGACAAATTGTCGATGAGAACTTCCCAAATTTGTGGACAGAACTGGACCCTCGAATCCAAGACGCAAATAGAACACCTAGTTACCTCAATCCCAACAGGCCTTCTCCAGGGCACATTGTATTGAAGCTGTCTAAAATCAACGACAGAGAAAGAATCCTCAGGGCAGCCAGGGAAAGGAGGACGGTGGCTTACAAGGGAGAGCCCATTGGATTGTCATCAGATTTTTCAGCGGAAACTCTACAAGCCAGGAGGGAGTGGAACCAAATATTCAAACTATTGAAAGAGAGAAATCATGAGCCAAGAATAATATATCTGGCAAAGATATCCTTTAGATATGAAGGAGGAATAAAGACCTTTCCAGACATACAGAAGCTGAGGGAATTTTCTAATACACGACCTGCACTACAAGAAATACTAAAGGAGGCTATTTGACCACCATCAACAGGGACAATTTGTGGCAACCAAAACTCAAAAAGGGGGAGAGGAAAGGCCTGAACCGGAATATGGGAATGGAGAAAGTAAGCGTGCTGAAGAAAATGGAATACTCTAAATATCAAACTTTCTTTTACATAAACTTAAGGGTAACCACTCAAAATAAATCCAGAACTGAAATATATACTGAAATAAAAGAAGAAACAGAGGGAAACATCATAGAATACCACCACACAGAAATAATAGACAACAACAAAAAGGCAAAGAAACAATGGAGACACAGCCTTACCAGAAAACTAAAGACAGAATGACAGGAAATCCTCACATATCAATAATCACCCTAAATGTCAATGGACTAAACTCACCAATAAAAAGGCACAGAGTAACAGATTGGATCAAAATGCTAAACCCAACCATATGCTGTCTCCAAGAGACACATCTCAGCTACAAGGACAAGCATAGACTCAAAGTGAAAGGGTGGAAATTGACACTCCAAGCAAATGGTACCCAGAGAAAATCAGGTGTAGCCATAATGATATCAGATGAAACAGACTTCAAGGTGAAAAAGATAACAAGAGACAAAGATGGACATTTCATAATGGTGAAGGGGACTGTACAACAAGAAGACATAACAGTCATCAATATTTATGCCCCCAATCAGGGAGCACCAAAATATACCAAGCAACTACTAACAGAACTAAAGGGAGAACTTGACCAAAACACAATTATACTAGGGGACTTAAATACACCATTGACAGCTATGGATAGATCATCCAAACAGAAAATAAATAACGAAATAGTAGCCCTAAATGACACATTAGATGAAATGGACATAATTGACATTTATAGAGCACTTCATCCTAAAACATCAGACTACACATTCTTTTCTAGTGTACATGGAACATTCTCAAGGATAGACCATATATTGGGACATAAAATCAATCTCAACAAATTTAAGAAGATTGAAATCATACCATGCATATTCTCTGATCACAAGGCTTTGAAATTGGATATCAACTGTAAAAAGAAAGCAGGGAAAAACACAAATACATGGAGATTAAACAACATACTTTTAAAGAAGGACTGGGTCAAAGAAGAAGTTAGAGGAGAGATCAAAAGATACATAGAAACAAATGACAATTAAAATACATCCTACCAAAATTTTTGGGATGCAGTGAAAGCAGTTTTAAGAGGGAAATTTATCTCATTACAGGCCTATCTCAAGAAACAAGAAAACTCCCAAATAAATAACCTCATGTTACACCTTAAAGAACTAGAAAAAGAAGAACAAGTAAAACCCAAAGTCAGCAGAAGAAAGGAAATTAGAAAAATTAGAGCAGAACTAAATGAAATAGAGAACAAAAAGACAATAGAAAAAATTAATGTGACAAAGAGCTGGTTCTTTGAAAAGATTAACAAAATTGACAAACCCTTGGCTAGACTCACTAAGATAAAAAGAGAGAAGACACTAATTAACAAAATCAGAAATGAAAAAGGGGAAGTTATCACGGACACCACAGAAATACAAAGGATCAACCAAGAATACTATGAAGGACTATATGCCACCAAATTCAACAACCTAGAAGAAATGGACAAGTTCTTAGAAACATATAGCCTTCCAAGGCTGAACCATGAAGAACTGGAAAATCTAAACAGACCGATCACCAGTAACGAAATTGAATCAGTCATCCAAAACCTTCCCAAAAGCAAAAGTCCAGGACCAGATGGCTTCACTAGTGAATTCTACCAAACCTTCAAAGAGGATCTAATACCAATCCTGCACAAACTCTTCCAAAAAATTGAAGAAGAGATAGTACTCCCTAAGTCATTCTATGAGGCCAACATCACCCTGATACCAAAACCTGGTAAGGACAGCACAAAAAAAGAAAACTACAGACCAATATCTCTGATGAATACCGATGCAAAAATCCTAAATAAAATTCTAGCAAATCGAATACAACAATGCATTAAAAAGATTATTCATCACGACCAAGTGGGGTTCATCCCCAGGGCACAAGGATGGTTCAACATACGCAAATCCATCAATGTGATACATCACATAAACAAAATAAAGGACAAAACTCATATGATTATATCAGCTGATGCAGAAAAAGCATTTGACAAGATACAACATCCATTTATGATTAAAACACTTAATAAAATGGGTATAGAAGGAAAATACCTTAACATAATAAAGGCCATATATGACAAGCCCTCTGCAAATCTCATAATTAATGGAGAAAAACTGAAGCCCTTTGCTCTACGTTCAGGAACACGACAGGGATGTCCCCTATCACCTCTGCTTTTCAACATAGTGTTGGAAGTCCTTGCCAGAGCAATCAGGCAAGAGAAAGAAATAAAAGGCATCCAAATTGGGAATGAAGAAGTTAAATTATCACTCTTTGCAGATGACATGATGCTGTATATAGAAAACCCTAAAGACTCCACCAAAAAGCTATTAGAAACAATCAACGAATACAGTAAAGTTGCTGGCTACAAAATCAACGCACAAAAGTCCATTGCCTTCCTATATACTAACAATGAAATCTCAGAAAAAGAAATACAAAAAACAATTCCTTTTGCAATTGCAGCAAAAAGAATAAAATACCTTGGAATAAACTTAACCAAGGATGTGAAAGACCTATATGCTGAAAACTATAAGACATTTTTGAAAGAAATTGAAGAAGACACAAAGAAATGGAAAGACATTCCGTGCTCATGGATTGGAAGAATCAACATAGTTAAAATGGCCATATTACCCAAAGCAATATACAGATTCAATGCAATCCCCATCAAAATCCCAATGGCATATTTTAAAGAAATAGAACAAAAAATCATCAGATTTATTTGGAATCACAAAAGACCCCGAATAGCCAAAGCAATCTTAAGAAAAAAGAACAATAATGGAGGTATCACACTTCCTGACTTTGGCTTGTACTGCAGGGCTACAATAATCAAAACAGCATGGTATTATTGGCAGAAAAACAGACACATAGACCAATGGAATAGAATTGAGAACCCAGAAATAAAACCACAGAAATATGGACAGATAATTCTTGACAAAGAAGCTAAAAGCATACAATGGAGCAAAGACAGCCTCTTCAATAAATGGTGCTGGGAAAAAGAATGAAACTGGACTGCTATTTGTCACCATGTACCAAAGTTAATTCAAAATGGATTAAAGACTTAAGCATAAGACCTGACACAATAAACTGCATAGAAGAAAACATAGGTACTAAACTTATGGACCTTGGGTTCAAAGAGCATTTTATGAACTTGACTCCAAAGGCAATGGAAGTAAAAGCTAAAATAAACTAATGGGACTATATGAAACTTAAAAGCTTCTGCACAGCAAAAGCAACCATTGACAAAATAAAGAGGCCACCAACTGAATGGGAGAAGAGTTTTGCAAACAGTGCCTCCGATAAGGGGCTAGTATCCAGAATATACAAGGAACTCATGCAACTCAACAACAAAAAAACAAACAACCCAATTGAAAAATGGGCAGAGACATTTCTCCAAAGAGGACATACAAATGGCAAATAGACATATGAAAAAATGCTCAACATCACTAATCATCAGAGAAATGCAAATCAAAACCACAATGAGATATCACCTCACCCCAGTCAGAATGGCGATCATCAACAAGACAAATAGTAACAAGTGTTGGAGAGGCTGTGGAGAAAAAGGAACCCTCATACACTGTTGGTGGGAATGCAGACTGGTGCGGCCGTTATGGAAGGCAGTGTGGAGGTTCCTCAAAAAATTACGAATACAATTGCCATATGACCCAGCAATCCCTCTCCTGGGTATCTACCCAAAAAATCTGAAAACATTTATCCATAAAGACACGTGTGCTCCAATCTTCATTGCAGCTTTGTTTACAGTGGCCAAGACATGGAAACAACCAAAATGTCCTTCGATAGATGAATGGATAAAGAAGTTGTGGTATATATACACAATGGAATACTATTCGGCGGTAAGAAAAGATGATATAGGAACATTTGTGACAACATGGATGGATCTTGAGAGAGTAATGCTGAGCGAAATAAGTCAGACAGAAAAAGCAGAGAACCATGTGATTTCACTGATATGTGGTATATAAACCAAAAACAACAAAAGAACAAAACAAACAAATGAGAAACAGAAATTCATAGACACAGACTAAATAGTTTAGTGGTTGCCAGAGGGTAAGTGGGGTGGGGGGTGGGGGGTGGGAGATGAGGGTAAGGGAGATCGAATATATGGTGATGGAAGGAGAACTGACTCTGGGTGATGAACACACAATGGGATTTATAGATGATATAATACAGAATTGTACATCTGAAATCTATGTAATTTTACTAACAATTGTCACCCCAATAAATTTAATAAAATAAAATTTAAAAACAAAAATGTGGTCATGCTGCATGCTTCTGGCCCCTCTGAAGGCCTCCAAACCCCTCCCAGCCTCTGGCTGTGATGCAAGGAGACAACCCAAGAGTTCTGCATCTCAGCCAGTGCCTGGGATGAAGTGCCCAGTGGTTCCCTGCTCCCCACCCCCAACGCCCTTAACATCCCCCCTTCAGCCTCCTTCCCCTCTTACCAGTGTAATTTCTACCCTTCCCAGCTCATTCCCTCCTCTCAACAAAGCAGAATGAAGCGAATGGGAACAGAGTTGTTCTCCTTTCTCTCATTCATTGCCCTGCTACTGTCACCTTTCTGCTCCAGTGGAAGGCCTGCCTCATCTCCTCTTTCTTGCTAAGAACACAACTTTCAGTGTCTTTTCCCTGCTCTGGTTTTGCAACAGTCCCACCTGCTGCATAGGAGCCTGCCTGTTCTGGCAATTCTGGGCCTGGGGCTTGCACCCTCCGTATCTCCTCTTCTTCCCTCCCCTTCCCCTTATGGATGTCTATTTTTATACCTGAATTTATCCTAGGCTTCCTTGGAGGCTGTATCAGCCTTTTAAAATCTTTTTATCTCCCTCATTTGAATTTTCAGAATTTCACAATAGAAGACTCCCTAGAAGGGTCTTCCCGTTTTAGAGTTTCTGTACATGGAATCTTGTATTTTCTCTGATTTTTTAAAAGGCTTCTTAAGTCCTTTTGTAGGACTTTAGGTTGAGGTGATACAAGTAGAAAGAGAGAGGCTAATGGGAAGGACAGGAAGAGAGTGGGATGAGGAGGAGCAAGTGGATTGCATTTATATACTCAGTGAATTCAATGTATTCAATAAATACCTATTGGGAGGTGAGGAAAGAGGGAATGGGATTTAGTAGAGGAGAGGAGGATTGTAGGGATAGGAAAGGGAGTGGTAGGATTAAGAAGACAGGATGAGGTGAGGAGATGGCTGGAAGGAGGAAGGCTGATGGGGGCAGATGATGGTGAAACAAGAGGATTCTGGGTACACCCACAAGATGAGAATGGCTGGTAGGCTGGTGGGAGGATAGAAGTGTGCTGTGAAGTCAACTCACTTTTTCTCCTGAGTCTTCTTGAGGATGAAGGTGATGAGCTTCTTGAGCAGCAGGATGAAGATGAGGAGTCCAATGACCCCGCCCACAACAGCCAGGATGATGAGTGTCACTGTGTTGTCCACTTCTTCCACTGCATGGCCAGAGCAGGGAGAGAAGGGGGTGGGCAAGGAGAGCAGGAGTCAAGCACCTGGAGCCAAGCACCGTGGCAACGTGGCAACGTAGCCTCCAACCCCAGCCTCTGGGATACGTCCCCCCCAGGCCCCCACCCCTCCCCAGGCCTTACAGCTAGAACCAGAAGCTGGAATGTGGCACCCTCCCAGCTAAGGCACTACACAAAGGGGCCCCTTTCCCCTCCACCTTCCCCTCCCCACACAGACCCTCCCACAGGTGCACACACAAGTTCTAAAATAATTCAGACTCAGAGCCCACAAGACGCAGGTTTGAGTCACGACTTCATCCCCAGATTGCCATGTGAGAATAGCATTGCCTCTTTCTAGGTCTCTTTTGTGTGTGCAGAGAAAATTAAGACTCTCCCTATGATACCTCTCATGTGGTGGGAGGACTTTGGAATCAGATAGTCTGGATTTTAACAACAGCATTTCAGCAGTCACTAACAAGCTGGTAACGCCGAGCAACTTATTTAACCCTTCTATCCTGCTTCCTCATCTGAAAACTGAACTGACTTCTTCCCTAACCTACTCCACCCGTAGTCTCTCCCATCTCTCTTCAACCAACTCCACACTTCTAGTTGTTCTGACCAAAATCCTTGCAGTCACCCTTGACTCCTCTCTTTTCTCAAACCTCATATCCTATCCACCTGAGAATCCTGTTGGCCCTAACTTCAACAAATTCCAAATCTGACCTCTCACCACCACTCTGACCCAATACATCTCTTGCTTGGGTGTTTGTTGTAGCCTCCTAACTGGCCTCCTCACTCCATTGTCTATTCTTGGCACAGCAGCCAGAGAGCCTGTTCCAGCATTAGCTCTTCTGCTCAGAGCCCTTCAGTGGCTCCCATGTCACTCAGTTTTATAGGGCTCCACACAATCTCTCTTAATCTGATTCATATCTTATTACTCATCCTGCTTCAGCCACACTGGCCTCCTTATTGTTCTTCAAGCACCCGCCTGAGGGCCTTTGCACTTGCAGTTCCTTATACCTGGACTATCTTCCCCAAAATATCCTCCCAGCTTCCTCTCTCACCTCCTTCAAATGTCCTCACTCTATGTCACTTTTGCCAGTGAGGCCTTCCCTAGTGATCCTGCTAATACCCCAGCTTTCCATCCCCATTCTACTTCTGCTCCATAAGATAACCATGTTCTCTTATGCAATGCAATTTTCTTCTTTATTTTGTTTTCTATATATCTCCTCCAATTTCCAAAAGGACAAGAATTTGTCTATTTTTGTTCATGTGTATCCTCAGCACCTAGAACAATGGATGCCACGTAGTAGGTGCTCAATAAATATTTTTTTAATAGATGGATGAATGAATCTGAAAACGGAGAGGTCAGCTTGAAGAGGTATGCGAGGAGCAAAGGAGAGAAGGTAAGTGAGAGTGCCTAACTTAGTGCCTGGCACCCAGAAATGCTCCATAAATGTTGGTTCCCTTCCCTTCTCTTCCCTACTGAAAAGGCTGAGCAGAAAGTAGGATGACATCCACACACAGAGGAAGAGGTGATGCCATATGCAGACTTGATTCGGATAACTCCAGGCTCAGAACAAGATGCCTGATAACGTCTGGCTCTGCCTGTGGCCCAGCCAACATTGAACTCATGGGCCTCTCCTGCTCTAGGCATTCCATGTCACCCTGGAGAGCAGTGAACCCCAGGCACACATGAAACACGGCACAATCAGAATCCTTGAACAGGTTCCCTTTCCTTTTTCTCTGCTTCTACACCTCCCTTGCTTTCCAGGCTCCTCTTCCATGAAGCCCAGCCTAACTCCTCCAGCCCCTCCCCAGCCACCTTCAGTGTGTGGGGTCATGTGACCACCTGGCTCCTCATTCTATGGTCCCTCACTGTCTAATTGTTCCACCTGTGTCAGATTGGAATGTTCAGCTGGGATTTAAGCTCCAGATGTTGCGTATGTGTCTAAATGCTCTGCCTCTATTTCAGTTATTTAGCTACCTCTCTTCTGTCCTACCCTGAACTGTAAATCCCTCAAGTAAGAACATTGTGGAGCATTTATAGCACTTTTTGGTACAATACCTGGCATTCAATCAACTTTTGCTAAAGGAACACAGAAGAGTAGTAATAATCAGCATGCACAGAGGGAGATTTACTCAGCACGAAACCCTCCCACGGAGCTTCTCTCTCACAACCCTGGGAGAATGCAGCCATATTACAATTTTACAGATGAGGAAAATGAGGCTGAGAGAGGCTAAGTCTCTTTTATAAGCCATTCAGTGGCAGAAAAAGTGTTCAAGCTAAGTTTTGTGAGCTTCCAGATGTAACTCTAGCGACTCTTAAAAGTATAAAGTGAAAGAAAACACCAGTGTGGTCCATTTTACCATTTCATTGTAACACTGAGTTGGGTACCACCCAGCCCTTCCTATTCCACTACCCTTGTCTCAGCCCCCACTGCATACGTTTATCAACCACTTGGAGGAAGATGGTGGCATGGTGCTGAAGATCTTTCTCCTTGGGATTCTTCACATAACAGGTGTATTTGCCCGTGTCGCTGAAATCCACGTCCTTCAGCAGAATGGAAATGTTGTTCATCTTCTCCTTAGTGGAGCCCTCCAGAGTGATGCGGTCATCATTTTTCAAATGCACCCTGGGGTCAGACTTCTCATTCTTCACAGTCCCGTTTATGAGCTGGGAGGGAGAGGGAGGAAAAGGAGGCAGACAAGAGAATCAGGGTCGTCAGGGGTCATGACATCACTCCAGCCCTCTCGCTGGGTGTCTGCCCTGTCCTGGTCCAGGAGGAGCCTGTGGTTAGAGGTGCTCCCTCCCTCTTGCTTTCCTTCCAGTATCGATAACTCTGCCTGTCTAACTTGAACTTTGTTTGCTTCAGGCCAAACCCATGTTCTTTTATTGAGGTCTCCCTGGGATGTAGCACAGCTCTTAGTGCTTTCTTCATAAAAGCCTTTTATAATGACTCCTGCAAATACCACACTCATTTCCCTCTGTCACTACCCCATCCTTTGCTGACATGCGTCCCCTGTCCATCTCAATTCTGGCCCTCCATCAAGACCTGGATCAATCCTGCAGCACTGTCCGTCACCACTCTCTGAATTCAGCATTTAGTTATATCCAGGGTTGGTCACTCGTGGCTTCCCATATGTTAGTCTAGGATCCCCTACTAGATTGCAGAGTGAGTCTTCAATAAACACATGTTGATTGACCCATCCCACACACAGCCCTGTTAATGCTCCTGCAGATCTCATTCTCTTCTCAGCTTCCTTTCCCTTCTTTCCAAGTCCGGTTCCATAGCCCTTCTCCCGTTTGGACTCTTATTCCCGCTCTCCAAGCCTTCCAAAGGTCCTTCTCTCTCCTGTTTTTTAAATTAAATTATTATCTTTTACACAAGCAATCCAAGTTTTAGGTATTTCTTCAGACCAGACAGAGGACTCTAGCCAAGAATCCCAACGGGCCCCACATTCTGGTAACATGATCTAAGCATCCCTCCCACTTAGATCTTTCTATATAGGCTCTGCAAAGAATACTGGGAGAAAGGATGACAAAGGGTGAGTTCTGGGACTATCACAGTGGGGTCAGTCTAGAAGGGACCATAGTCTGGGATGAGGCAGGGGTGAAGCAACAGGGAAGGGAGGAGGATATGAGCTGTACTGTCCCTTCCCCCACTGCTTACAATCTTGAATGTATCACTGCCGTTGTAGGACCACCAGAAGCCAAGGTCACGGAAGCCAAAGCAGCTGGAGAAGGTGCAGGGCAGCAGGATCTCCGTGCTGTTGACAGCGTAGATGGTGTTGGCTTTTCCCACAGACACCTCCAACGACAGGGACACGGGAAGCAAGAAGAGACCTGTGTGAGGGGGCACCACCTCGCTTAATAAAACCCCTCCAGAACCTCCAGGCCGGGCCTCTGGAAGGTCACCCTCAGTGTTAACATCAGGAAGATGGTTCTCCATTTCAGTTGACACTGCCTAGACCACCCGCCATAATTCTCCATTTCTTCCTCATTGGCCTAGGCAGGATTGAATTCTGGGCCAGTTAGCAGCCCTTGTGGCAATCTAAATGACCACCAGGGGTCACCCCTACCCAAGAAAATGAGGCTCTTGCCTGGGTGTGGATGGTCCGCGTCCCCTGTCCCGTGGGCGCAGTTGCTGAAAATGCTATCCCTGCCCCACCCCAAGGGAAGGCCGGGCTCCTTCGATTTGCCGTGGGAATTTCCCCTAGGCTAGTGTGCGGCCTCCTTGTTACGTTTTCAGGATTGGCGAGGGCGGAGGGGTGCACTGAGCGGGATCCATACGGTGAAGAAGAGAAAACTGCAGCCACAGTACCCTGATAACGCCCCGCGGCTGTCGTCACCTAACCCTAGAGGACCCCACCGGCACCGAGGGGCGGAGAGGCAGAGGGACACTCCCGATGGACCCTGCTTGGCCATCTGAATCCAACGCCCTTGGCCACTGAACAGAACCTGAGAGCAGAACGGACAAGCCGGGGTGGAATAGGTGGTGGGTGGGTGCATAGAAAGGCCGCAGGTCTCAGCACTGGGCAGCAGCAAGGGTGGAGCGACAAAAGTAATCAGGGAGAGAAAGTAAGAGGGGGAGGGCTGAAGAAGACAGATTGAGGAGGCAGATTCCGGACAACCCGAATGCCCGCAAGTGGGAGGTGGTGCCAAGAGGGGGCTGAGCCTGCTATCCCCTCCTGACCCGGAGAAGCCCATCCTACCCCCCACGTCTCACAGCCACACTCCAGACCCTCATTCTGGGAAAGGCCCCAGAGTGCACCTCTCTCTCTCTCTCTCTCTCTCTCTCTCTCTCTCTCTCTCTCTCTCTCTCTCTCTCTCTCACACACACACACACACACACACACACACACACACTTCCCAGCACATCAATACTATCCCTGTCTTTTGGGCAAGAGAAAGCCATGAGTTTCCACTCATGGCCTCTGGAACCCACCTTATGAGTCCTTATAAGGGAACCTGGCCCTTCTCCTGCCCTACAAAGTCCTTGAGAAAGCCCCATTGTACCTCAAGGTCATGGAAGGAGGCAGTTGGAATTGGATGCCATCTCTCCTTGCCCCTAGATGAAATGGTACTTGGGGTCACCCCAGGTGAGAACATGAGGGCCCTACTCAGGTTCCCAGTGATCCCCAAGAATAATGCCCCTTTCCTGGTAAGCAATGCATGTGGGTGATCTCATTTCATTCTCACTTCATACCTGCAAGGTGGGTGTTACTACCCAAATTCTACAGGTGGGAAAAGTGAGGCTCAGAAGAGCGAAGTGTCTCACCCAAAGCCTTACAACTTCTAGGAGTAGTTAGACTCTGAACTGGGGTCTGACTCAAGGGCTCTTGGGCAGTTGAGAGCAGCCGCCTGGCTGTACTGCCTCCTATTTCAAAGTTTCCCTGGCACCTCTTCCTAGACTGCAGGTTCCCTCAACTACTTGGACCTCCAGAGCTAACAGATCCAGGCTGATCCATTAATCCCACTGCCTTATTTTAGAGACAGGACAACTAAAGCCCCAAACGGTAGGGGACGTGGCTGAGGACTGCACTTAGTGGCTGGCTGAGCGAGGGTTCCCAGAACCATTCTTATTCCCAGGACATCAAGGGTTAGTCTTTGTTTTCAAAGTTACCAACCTTGCTCTTTCTCTCAATCCTCACTCTTGAGGAAGGACCTCTTTTGTCTGACTTCATTCCTTCGTGGTGCATCATAAACCAGTTTCCTCTTGTTTTGCCTATATGAGATAATGATGCAAGGTGCACCTGAGCAATGCTTTTTGTAAACAATGACAGAGAAGTAGCTGCAAGAAGAGCTGACAGCTTGGCTCCTGCTCTCCAGGATCCCCTCAGCTTCTTTAAGTCCCCTTAGCTTCTGAAGGCAAAGTGGACTGCTCTTACCGCAAAGCTCAGAAATAACACCCCACGGGCCAGGAACCAAATCGTAACCCCTGCCACTGCTGATAATAGCTGATACAGTAAGTCCTCACTTAACATAGTCGATAGCTTTGGTGACTTCAAGCAAAATGATGTATAATGAAACCAGTTTTACCATAGGCCAATTGATATAAACAAGAGTTCCTATGGCATCTTACCAACGTTGTCTCAAAATGATGTTGAATGACATTACATAATTCAAGGCCCTGCTGTATGTATTTATCAAGCCTTTACTGTATTCCAGGCACATTTAAACCTCACACCCATACTATGAGTGATGTGCTAGAATAGCTCCACATCACAGATGAGACAATTGAACATAGAGAGGTGAGGTGATTTGCCTAAGGTCAAGAGACATATCTATCATCCCAAAGCCCCAAAGCAAGAAAATCCTTCTCTACATCCTAATGTAGCAAGGTTTGCCCACCAGCATTCCAACTGGGGTTGAGAGGTTATTTCAATTATCCCTCATTCGTAGGTCAGCTCCTGTGTGCCAGGAATTGTTCTAGAGCTGTGGCTTTCAAACGAGAGAGCATTAGAATCACCTGGAGAGCAATTACGGCTAGCTTGGCCCACTTCTGGAATTTCTGATTCAGGAGCTCTAGAGTGGAGCCTGAAAATTTGCACTTCTATAATGTTCCCAGGAAATGCTGTGTTTAGCACAACACTTTGAGAACCACTGTGCTAGAGGATTTATACATATTAATTCCAACTTTTATTAGAATGCTGTAAGGTAGGTATAATGTCTCATTTTACAGATGATGAAATTGAGGCTCAGAGAGGTTAAGTAACTTGCCCAGGGCCACATAATAAGTGGTGACTCTGAGCATTAACTACAAAATAGGATGGGCATTTTATATATAATGCCTCATTTAATCCTCGTACTAATGCTAGGAGGTACTTATTATTTGCACCCCAATATACAAAATGAAGAAACAGGCTCAGAGAGATTGCTTGCTCAAGGCCACACACCGGGTGAGTGGAATAAGCAGCATTCAGACGCAGGTCTACTTTTCACCACGCTATGAAGGTGCCTCTCCGAGAGAACAATGCTGTCAGAGCTAGCTCTCCTAGCACTCCTGATTTTCCTTTTACCTCTGCCTTTCCTACCCCCACACCTCCACCCACACACACACCCCCCCCCTCCCCGAGCTGTAGGAACTGGAGCCACACACAGGATTCCACCGTCCAGCCTAGAAGGTGGCCTTCTGGTCAGAGACCCCAACTCTGCTTCTCACCCCTCATTGTCCCCACAAACCAAGGAGCAGGATGTGGAGCTGTGACAGGGAAGCTCTCAGGGTAAGGCAGCTTCCTGAGAGCTGCAGGCCTCCCTCAGGGCTCAAGCCCAGGCTCCAAGTAGCACCACAGCTCCAGCCTCCAGTGCTCACTGGCACCCCTGTCTAGAAATTGGGATCCTGGGGAAGATGGGGTAACTCAAGTCAGAGCCAAGTCCCCTCCCCAACCCCAGCCAGAATGGCATATGCAAGAGCAACAAAGATACACATTAAAAGTGATATATTTTTGACTGCTTTAAATAGATAGAAGCAGAAAGAGAGGAGTCTAGGATAAAGGAGAAAACTATTTCCTTAAGGTCTGGCTAATGGCAATGCACATTTTTACCTGATTAGTGTGCACCTATGTGGATGGCTTAACTCTAATAAACTCGCAACTCGCGGACTCCCAAAGTGAAGCATTGCCATTCCCACCATAGCCTGAGAGGGACAAAGAAAAGGCAGACACGGTTCCATGGAGAAGTCCAGAGCCCCAAGTTAAGGCATCAGAGAGAGTAGGCAAGCCTGGCCTTTCCACAGCACTCCCTCCCAGTAGTCGGGAAGTCCTGCCAGCTATTTTCTGGGTGGCTTATGTACAGGAAAACTCAGGGGCCTGTCTCCTGCTGTCTCACCTGTGAGGCTGTGCCTAGGGGAGAGGAGGGAACATGAGTAGGTGTGGATCCACTGGAGGCCCCTGGAGCAGTGCTTCAGTGGGATGACCCAGTCAGGAGAGGATGGGTCAGCAGGTACAAGGCAGGTACCACTCTGCCTGCTGACCTTGAGAAATTCAGAGATACCACATCCCCAAAACCGGGATAGCTGTCTTTCCTACCTCCCCACCTTGGTGTAAAGCCAAAACGTGAGATTATAAAACACAAGAAGTGCTTCAGTGAGTCGACCTAGGCACCCTGCAGGTAGAGGAGGATAGTCATTGAAAGGAGGGAGGGGGACAGAGTGGGCCCCCAACACAAGTCTGGAAATAACCAGGGCACCTCTGGCTTAATGACCAGTGCCAGCCAAGAATGTCTCCAGGCCATTCACACATTGTTTTATACTTCTACCCTGTACCACCTCTCGGAGGTAATGATGTCCATGTGGCTGGCTATTTCCCTGGCTAAAGAAGAACTTTCTTTGCTTTGTCCCAAACCTAACTCTTTAGAATTTCAAGGTGTGTATACATAATTGGGATTGGGGGTCTATTTCTGGTATCACGGGGCTGACGAACACGTCCTCCTCTTCGTGAGCCTATGGGATTCAATCCTGAGCCTCAAAGCTTTGCCTTTCTCACTAAAGGTCCCTAAGCATTCGGCCACTCTCAGAGCAGCCAGTTTGTTTGCCATTCTCTGAAGTCTTCAGCCCACTCCCATCCTCACCCAGGTGCTGCAGTTTTGTCTATGGATTGATTCAGGACTCCCAACTTTTATTAAAGTAAAAATATATTCGGTACATGCAAATGTTATTATCAAATAGTCATACCAGCAGAAATCTAATGGCTACCATCAGATATTGCAAGGTAAATGCCAAAACAGGAAATGGTCTGCCTCCTTTCCCCACATCCAAGTATCAGTCACACCTACCCGGTATGGAAGGCGGAGAGAGGAACAGGGTGCTGCCTACTCTAAGCTTAGCTCCAAGGGCTTTGCTGACTTTAATAGGGAAGCTGATACACTCTGGCCCCAAGGGAGTCAGAGAAGCTCAAAGTTGGAGCTCAGAGGTAGAAAGTGGGCTGAGGCCAGCAGGACAAGACTCTTCTTGGTGCGTAGGCCCTAGTGGCTATGGGAGACAAGTCTGGGCCAAGCAAACACCCCTGGGTCCAAAGACAAAGGAAAGATTTCAGCTCCCTCTCCCTAGGCAACCTACCTACTTCCTGCCCACTCCCAGGAGCTTTCCTGGGATAAAAGCATGCCCCTGAGACAGCAGAAGTTGCTCAACAAAACCAGCTTTGCAAACAAGTCCAAGCAGTGTGTTTGTCCCTCCTCTTGCAGGCTAGAGAATAGGTATGTTGGCAGGGCCAGCCCATGGCTTATGCAGCGATCCCCACACCCTCAGCAACAGGGCAAAGTGGGAGGATCTGTGCCCAGGGTCTGCCTACCATGCTGCCTATCGGGAGGTAGCCCGTCATAAGAGTTTAGGGATGCCTCACAGGCCTGCATCGCCAGAAAAAGAACTAATCATTGGTTCCAGATTCAAAGCTGGGGTCTCCCTCCACTTCTCCCCTTTCCTGCCCTCTTCTCCATGAACTCCTTACTTACCCTTTCCTTTTCCTTCCTCTAAGTGGGATTGAGCACCCGCTCTTTAATTGCTTTCTCATTAAACAAGCCCTTAATAAATACATACCAAGGGAAAGAGTGTTGTGCAACATAGCATCCTCACAAGTGATAATTAAACACAGATCACAGCAATTAAGCAAATCAGGGAACAAGGAAGGGGTTGGCAGGACAGATATATTGCCAGTGACATGCTTAGGAAGGGACTGGCACCCACCTAAACGTCAACTGCAATACTACAGTCTTGGAAACTGCTTCTCAATTAAGAAAAGGGCGTCTTCTTGAGTTATTATAATCACTTAGTCTCAGTCAGTAAGACTGAGTTTGATGTGGAGAAAGGGGCTGGAGGAGTAGGACACTCCTGGGAGCTTACTAGTTCATTCCCAGTCCCCACAGTTGTGAGAACAATAGCTTTGCCCACCCCCTAGCTTCTATCCCTTCATGTCCAGGCCCCAGAGCCTCTCTCATTCTTTATTTAGCCTATCAGCACACTCCCTGCTGACATTCCCCTCACCAGACTTTGGTTAACCAGGAGGCAAGTTAGTATGACAGAGCCCAAGAGACCTGGATTCTGTCTTACTTGACCATCAATTGGCCATGCAGTTGGGCAAGTCACCTTCCCTCTCTGGACCATGGTTTCCTCTTCCTCTTTCTGTGCTATGGTTTCCAAAGTTCCCGCCAGTATCGATGCTGCCAGGGAGCATCTCCAGTCGGCTGTCCAGTCAGCTCCACATCTCCCCACTGGGCTGAGAGAAAGGATGACGCCTGTGTCCCAAGCTCAGGGCAATGCCACTGTGAGGACTCAGTAGTGGCTGCCTGAGCAAGGCCCAAGAGCGGACCCTGGTTGTATTCCTAGTGCAGACCAGAGGGGCAGTGGGCAGAGCAGGTGGGGCCAGTTCTGGGGCCTGCGGTCTCCCACCTACAAATCACTCTGCTTTCTCCTGAGGGTAGGTAGCTCAGGACTTCATCCAAACCTGCTGCAAGGGGCCCCGCCCCTACCTGGCCTACCAGTTACACAGTCCTCAGAGGAGATGGGGTCTTCCACCTGAAGAAAACTACCAAGACTCTGCCCACAATCTCCCCAACACACACACACACACACACACACACACACACACACACACACACACAGTGTGCAGTGTGGTTTCCCTCAGAAGACTGGTTCTATGACTATTCTAACAGCTCCCACTGGCATCCACCATCCAACCAGGCAGCAGCAGGTGTGGATAAGTGGGCTAGTTAAATCACTGTGAGTTTGAATTGCCCAGGAACCCCTTCCTCCTGCCATGGTCACAGTGGGAACCTGGGCAGGTTAGAGATGAGAGGAGAGGGAGCTAGTGTAGAAGGGCACTGTGACCAGCCCATGAAGAGGAGCCTCAGGCCTCACAGAGGTCCACTTCATTTGGGTCACTGTGAAACCAGCACAAAGCTGTTTCTCTGGAGGTACCAGAGAAAACACCAAGGTCTTCTATCTGGCTTTAGTGGTGTAACTAAATCAGTGGCTCCTGAGTGAAAGAAATGCTCTATCCCCCCTCCACCATCACGTGCTAACATAACAGGTCTGCATAGAGTTTATATTTGCAGAAACAGCAGTGACTGCCCTTAGAAAGCTTCTGTCTCCCTGTTTTCAGCACGATTGCCTACATCGTGTGGCTAACCCAATCAGGGCAGCTGCAAAAAGCCAAATCTGACCAATATAAACAGGAAGAGGTACAGGTGCCAGAGATGGAGTTGGCTTGCATTGAAATCCATCTATGATTTATGAGATTACATTCTGGACTAATAAATACTGTTCCTAATCTCTTATTGTTTGACACTCAAAACTATTGTGTGTATATTCATAAATATTAATACTCTGTTCCTTCTGTATCCTCTGGAAGTGTCTCCTCAGTCTTCACATTCATCCCAAAAATGAGGAGCCAGGAGCAGGCTAAACAGGCCCTCCCTATGGAATCCCTTTGTAAGAAGGGATGCAAGACCCTTCTTAAAAGGGGGCTTGACCAATCTTCCAAGTCCTTCCAACCCCTTCCAGGCCTTAGTGTGGAGCTGCAGGGAAGGTAGTGGACACTGGAAGAGGCACAAGGCATTTAAGCCAAACAGAAAAAGGTCCAGGAGGAGGGGGGTCACACACACACACACACACACACACACACACACACACACACACACACACACGGTGCGTGTCTGATGCCTGAGTAACAAGCATCCAAGTTGCAAACAGCTCTGGGCAGAGCTAGAAACCACAGTCCCAACAATCTCACGTGCAACTCACCAGGCATTCCCTGCACCCAAGGCACAGACACTGCCACCACCACCCCCTATCCCCCAGCACACCCAAACCTCTGAACTCGGAGACCCGCGCTGCAGCCCCAAGATCCAGCTCCAGAAAACTGGAACTGAAGGAGCCAGAGATAGCGGAAAAAGTAATCGCGAGGATGGCGGGCCAGTGGGGCCGGAGACGTGCAGGATCCTCAGGGGGCACAGCCGACCGAGCCGGGCGTTGGGCAAGAAGCCAGTGGCAGTCGTGCTTGTTCCGTGCCGCACTCCGAAGCTCACCCCATCCCAGTGTCCTCTCCTCTGGGGGAATGAATGGGGGGGGGGGAAGGGAGGCAGAAGAGAGCAAGCTGGGGCTGCCTTACCCAAAAGCCCAGTGCCCAGCCATCTCGCCCGGGCTGCGCCTCGGTCCCCAGCCCCGAGCATCGTTCGATTCTCTCCGGAGCGCGCCAGGGGCGCGGGGATGGGATACAGAACACAGCGGCGCCGGCAGTCCGCGGTCTGCAGTGGGCCCTAAGCTGCCGCGGAGCTCTGCGCCGCCGGCCGGAGCTCGGGAAAGTTAGCGGGTAAAGAGCGAGAGGCGGGGGAGGGAGGGAAAGGAGGAGCCGGCTGCAGAAAAGGCAGCTGAGGGCACCGGGAAGAGTAGGAGGAGCACGCGGAGCAGGAGGAGGAAAAGCTGGAGGATCGCTGAGCGAGCGCAGAGGCGAGCGTCGCTGCGCCTCTACCCTGGAAGCGCTCCAGCCGCAGGAGGGGTGGTGGCGGTTGTGGAGCCCAGGACGACCCCGCTCGCTGCGTACCCAGCCCAGTGCGCCCGCCTCCTGGTCCCGGGCCCCGGGAGTAGGACGGGCCCCGCACTCCATTTCCAGGTTGGCTGCGGCTAGGCTCTGCAGGGCAGCCCGCAGCCGCCCGCATCGTCCCATGCACTGAGCTGTCAGTTAGGAGGATACTTTTGGGGAGAGTAGAAGTGGCGCTTTTCGAGTGTGGAAGGCTGTGTTGTGCTTTGGGGAACACGGGTAGAGTAGTGACTCCCCTCCCGAGGCCGCGAGGGGACTTCTCGGCTGTCTGCAGCTGGCACAGGCTCAGCGGGTGGGAGTACGTGGGCTTGCCCTCTGCCGCCCCGCGGACACGCGCAAGGCAGGCTATGGGAACTGAGCTTACAATTGCACACTCCCTCCCAACGCCCCCCAACCTCTCCCATTTCTTCATAGACTCCGCGGAAATCATGGTGCTCCTGGTTAAGGAATCAGGCCAGATGCTACCGACTCCCCTCCCCCCACACACACCCCTACTTCACCTAGCATGCCTCCCTCAGACTCCTCCCTTTCGCCCTCCTCCCAGAGTTTCCCCTCTCCTTCAGAGCCCGGGAAGACTCCTTCCGCCTCCCTTTAGGGCTCCCAGCTTGGGGCTCAGCTAAGTCAAAGGGCTAAGGGGAGACTGCCAACAAGGAAGTCTTTTTCCTGACCGTCTTGAGGTAGAAGTGAGGAGTGCTGTTTCCGGTGGCTTGGTAGCTGATGTCTGATATGCTCCTCAGCACCCGCTTCCCAACCACCCAGGTTCCCTCCCTCCACCGCAGATCCTGTCTGCCTTCCCGACCATGCATTCTTTTCCTGGCAAACTTGGAAACCTGCTACCACTTCCTGGCCTGACCCCTACTACAGCCCCCTCAATGGCTCCCCACCACCCATCTTCTTAATCTGGGGTCCCTGGTGGACCCCTTGAGGCTGTATGGGGAATGCTGAATGTCTATTAGTGTTTTTCCAGAGAGAGGCTTGCTGCCTCCCTTCAGTATAGCTGTGACAGTACAGTGCCGCTGAAGTCAAATCCTGGCTGCAGCATTTATTGTGGTGTGACCTAGAGCAACTTATGCAACTTCTGCAGATGCCTCATCTGTAAATGAGGAAAGTAACGGTATTTACCTCCTGGGGTTGTTAAGAGCAATGCCACCCTTAGACCTAAGCAACGGAGCCCTCAGCCCTGGGCTCCTGAGTTTAAAGGGCCTCATTCTGGCCCTCCTCTGTCTAGGACAGGACAGATGGTAGTCCATGCATCTCCTCTTCTAGACCATGCTCCGGATATCCTCTCAGGAGCTGACCATGCAGATATGCACCCATAGGCTTGGGGAGTGGGCAAAGGGCAGCTGTTTGCAAGGGGTAGGAAGTAGATGGAACTTGACCTGCAAGTGGAGCATTCCCAGGCAGACATAAGTGTGCATGGTTTTTGGACCTGGTCTAAAAATTAAGACCAAGGAAAATTAATCAAAGGTGTGTGTGTGGGGGTGGGGGGCAATAGGTAAATTTTAACATTTTGTTATCTTGATTTATAACTTATATTTAGACATATATGTAATTTCCATTTGTACGCTTGCCCCAAGCTTCACAAACATCAGAAGTGCACCTGACTGTAAAAATTGAATGAGATATTATTGCATATAAAAGTACTTAGCAGAGTGCTAGGCATAGGGTAAGTCCACAGTACATTTCAGCTCTTATATTCTCAAAGAGGTCTGTGGCCCAAAAAGGGTAAGCCTCTTTCCATCTCCAAGTTTGCACACTCACCCTCTCCTTCCCTGGGCGGTCGTGGACACTAGATCAACAGGGCTAGGCATCCACACGGCCCACTTTATTTTTACAGCAGGGGTCATGTTTCTCAAAGCAGGAGGCTGAGGTAAGACAGGAGGTGAGCCAAAGGAAAGGAAAGTGACCCCTGCCCTGAGAAGAAAGAGGGGAGGGAACAGAGCGCACTGGATATCTTTAGATCTTGGTGACAGGAAAAGGTGCCAGTTTCCTCTGTCCCTTCCACCTTACACATTGCCTCACTATTCACCAATTCTTAGAGCTGGAAGGGTCCTTAGGAAATCCACATACCTGACAGATAAAGAAACAGGCCCAGAGAAGTTGAATGTGTGGCTCAAGGCTACAGAGAAAGTGACTCTCAAGGCCAGGATTAGAGCGTCCCCATTATCTGACTTGCTCCTCTGAACCCCAAGGTCTCCTCTAAAGAATATCCGGAGGGCTCCACAGCTGGAGGGAAAGGTGCTTGAGAAATGCATTAGCGGATAGAGGATATTTACATTTATAGAACACGTTCCTCAAAAATTCTCAGAACACTAGTCCATTGATCGAGCTTGGAGGATCCTCCTGAGGGTGCCAGGGGAGAGGGCAACAAAAGGTCAGAGTTCCTTCTCTCCTGCTTTTTCAAAGCTATCTCTTTGAGAAGCCCTCCCTCACTTTCCCCTCCCTAAGAGCCCCCAGTATCTGAACGGGGATGGGAAGAAGTGGGGGGACACCTTGGCTCCTTTCCCTCCTTCTGCTGGAAGTCCCTTGAGGATGGGGATTGTGGCTTGGACATAGCCCCCAACTGTGCCCCAACAAGCTTGATTCTTGGTGATAATGCATATCCAGATCCTGAGGGGTGAGGGTATTCTGGCTCAGAAATACCCTGAAGAGCAAGTTTTTAAGGATGCAAAGAGAGATTCAGGGAGCTCAGGTCAGAGGAGATTGGGCCTAGATTTAAGGGGAAGAAAAGTTTTTTCCTTGGTGTATGTGTGTGGGCTCATGTAGGTTCTTTATAGCAATTAGTCCAACAGTCCTCTCAAGACCACGTGGCCCCCTCAGTTCCTGCCTTTCAGGGAGCTGAATTGGAGCTAGCTGGGAGAGCTGGTATGGAGGGGGGGTGTCTGTGTGTTGTGGGGAAGTGGGACTGGCAGTAATGGAGGCAGAGCTCCAGCTCCTGGCCTCTGAGAAATGCTCTTACACGGGAAGGCACTCACTTCTGGGGGTGGTCCCACCTTCTACCAGGGCAGGCAGATGGAAGGTTCCATCCCTGTCATTTCTCAGAAAGCCATCCAAGCCCCCAGCAGGGGAGGAAGGGAAAGGAGAGCTCCGATGAGGTCTCAGAGCTATTTTAAGAGGAGTTCCTCCTAAGTAACAAGAACCTGGCAGGGAGCCTCCTCCCCTCTGTCTCCCCTATTGCCCTTGCACGCCTCCCTCCCCCCCTCCTCCCCCATAAGCCCTCGCGGCTCCTGTGGGGGCATTGCAGGTAACAGTGGCACTGGCGCTGACTCGGCTCTTAGAGGCAGAGAACACAGGCTCTGCAGGGAGCCCCCGCACCCCCACCTCACAGCTCCTCTTCCACCAGCCAGCCTCAGATCAACACCTGGAGCTGCTTCCCCTCTCCACTTTCCCTGAGCTACCCTCTGGTTATAAACAGGGCTCCTACCTCAGGACGGTGGGACTGCAGGCACCAAGCTTCTCTGCATGCTTTAACTTAAAGTTAAATGCCCCTAAATCCTTCTGCCTTTCGGGTTGGGGCTGGTGGATGCCACCTGGACTAACTTTTGGGAGCCTCCTTCTAGTGCATCTAGGTCTGTTCCCTGCCTGTCCCTACTCGCCATTTTTTCCCTCTAGCTCAGAGTGCCTGCTTGCCCCCAGCCACAGACTCTGCATCATCCACTAAAGTTCGGCAGGTACTGAGGGGGTTAACAGGACAGCATGCACCAACCAACCCGAAAGCATGTGGTTTAGCAGCCCAGCAAGGAACCAGTACTGGCCACCTTGCCCGTTGCTCCCCAGCCCACCTCGCCTCAAAGAGTTGGAGTAAAGATAAAACTCTTCCTCCTGAACCCTCCTCACCCATCTCCACTTTCTAAGGGCTCTGGGCACAGGCAGGTAGGGAGCAACCTCCTCCATCCCTCCCTTCCTTTTTTTCTGTTTTCTGCCAGGTTCTGTCCAAACATCCTTTCAGGCAAAGGGGGGTGGGGAGCCCCAGACAGATGAGCTCATTGGAAGGAGGAGGAGAGCAGAGGGAGGAGGGAGCTAAAATATCCTGACCGGGGACATGCTCAAGGGACAGTCCCAAGCTGGAGAGGGCCATTTGCCCACTTACAAGAGCAGGCGTCTCCTTCCCTCACTGCTGCTCAGAGATGGGGTGAGTCCTGGGCATCTCTTTATTCTGGGCCACATTGGGGTGGGGTGTGAAGTCCCAGAGCAGGGTCTCAGCCATCCTACCCAGAGCCGTGTTTACCTCTCTGCTGCATGGGTTACCATAACCCCCCTTTCCCGCTCCCCCACCCTCCCATCAAGGGAGGATGGGGGCTCAGGAGGGCTGGGGGCTGGAGGCACTGGGAAGGTTTGTCATTCAGCCTGGCTGCCCATGGGACTGCCTTGTCAGCTGAATGGCCAGATGTCATCCTGGAACCCTAGGCCTAGTCCTGCCCCTGAATTGGGCACTGAGAGAGCACGACCAAACCAGAAGCATAAAACGGTATGCAGTGCCAGGCATGACTCCCTGAATGTTCTGGTCCCATTCCCTATGAACATTTTAGTGCAGGAGCAGTGGATTTGCAAAGTAAGGGGAGAGGGAGGACGTGGAGTAAGAGGAGAGCTATGGCAGGGGAAGAAGGTATGGGAGAGGTGGAGAGGCTGAGAGGAAGGGAGGAAGCATGGGAACAGAGAAAAGTCTCCCTGGAGTGAAGGGTAACTTGGAGAAGTTGGGATGTGGCAGTCTGGGGAGGAGGGGTAGGGACAGTGAGACAAGTGGCCAGCAGATAAAGAAGAGGTTTTTACAGCTTTCAGAAGCCAAGAGAGGAAAAGGTGACCAGCAGAGGTCAAAGCTATTTGCATAGAGCTGTGGGGTCAAGGGCCAGGGTGGGATGTTAGGTGCTTACTGAGAAGGTTTTGCCTCTGCTTCCAAACACTGCCTCCCTTACTGTGTTGTCCACGGTCATTTTGAGGTTGACTGCAAGTCACCCTTCCTCTACTCCCCCTGAGTCTGTGGGCTAGAAGAGGCCAATCCACTGCCCTTTCTCACAGTGTGATGGGTTTGGCATCACACTAGGCTGGGTTTGAATTCTCTGCTATTTGTCACCTGGTATGTACACTTACTTAGTATAGCAGCATCTTTGTCTCCTCATCTGTAAAACTGAGAAAAGAATGCATATTTAGGAAGTTGTCCTGAGGATTAAGTCAGCTGATATACATAGAATACTTAGCTCAGTGCCAGGCACATAGTCGGTACTCAATAAATGATGGCTATTCTTATTTCTAGCCAACTCTCTCTCTCATCCTACCCGCCCCCACACACACCCTTCAAGTCTTTCAGGCTGAATATAAGCCCATCCCACAGCCCTTCCCAACAGCATGGGCTCCAGTGGAGAGCACATATAGTGTGTGTGTGCTATGGGGCAGGGATGGGGAGGTAGAAGACTTTGGCAAAGCTGGGAAGGCAAAGGATGCAGAAGACGGACTTTTCATCTACAGTCGTGACTGGAAGGATAGGGGAAGCTTTGCCCTGAGTGGTGGGCCAAGGATGCAAGTTAGACTTGGCCTGATCTTTAGAATGAAGTTCCCGAGGGTGCCTACCTCCAAATTTCCACCCTCTCCCAGCCTGTTTCTCACTGTGAATGGAGCTTGCCACTTCCCCTCTTCTGACCATTGATAAATCAGATAAAAATGAAGAGGGTAAAGGGGTACAAGTGTACAGAGGAGGCCTAGGGAAGAGCGTGACTGAATAAGAAGGCAAAGGGGCAGGAGCTTGCCCATGCAGATGCTGTATTTATCTTCAGGCAAGCAAGAGTTAACCGCACTTCTATCATTTCAGTCCTAAAGTGAGAGCTGCAGAGGGCCATTGTCAGTAAACTTAGAAGGCATCTAAAAGTATACTCTGACACATGAATCTTTTTTACAATACCCCCAAGCTATGCTTGAATACCTTCTGGGATGGGGATCTCATTATCGCAGAGAAACTCAACCCTCTGCACAGCTCTGACTTACATTCAATCAATATCTGTCTCTGCCCATCGGCCCTAATGTTTTGCCTTGGGGTAGAATGAGACAAGTCTAATCCTTCTCCCCTGTGGCCACAGCCCCGGCCACTGTGTTGGCCAACATCTGTATGCACACTTCCCTTTCTAGCGGAACACACCGTCTTCATCTGCCCATTTGTCCACAGAAGTGACTCTCAGTCTGTTGAAGCAAACAGTTTCTAGTCCCTACGCCACAGAGAATTTGTCCCAGTTGAGAAGCAGAGGCAGCTGTAGTTGGCATAAAGGTAATTTTGCCATCGCTGTAAGGGAAAGCCCCTCCCATGGCACCTCCTGAACTCTCAAGGTCATTATTGCCAAAGCAAACTAAAAGCTGCTTTTCCAAGCTACCTACTCCCAACATCTCTAATTTCCCACGCTCACCACGTCTATTCCCACCCCCGCCATCCCTAGCCTTCCTCCCTTGTCTAGCCAGAGCCCTCCGTAGCACTGCAGGGGAATGGGGTCCTAGGCTGGGCTGATCTATTTTAGGACCAAATCTATATGCTGTGTCAAAATGCCAGGTTACAGTTTTCAGCTGGGCTTCCTTCCCCAGGGTCCTCTGGAGCTTTCGTCCACTGAGTATCCGAGCCTTTTCGGAAAGGTGGTTAGCACCCTGACATCAGCATGGTAGCAAGCAGCCCGAATGACTAGAACCCAGTGAGCTTCACGGTGAGAGGTCCATGGGATTCATGCCACAGGGCCATCTGAGAAGACTTGCTGCACAGCCCTGCCAGCATGGACATTTTTAGTCCCCCAAATTGCCGGTGGAGGAGGGCAGGAGAAATAGTGGGGGTCTTCTGCTTCTGTGCATCCAGCTGTCCAGCCCACATCCCAGCAGGCCTTATCCCAGCCTCCTCTCACCTGAAGTTTTTTAGATACTACCCCCACTCCTGCAAAATGGGAGGAAGACAAGTATCCTGAGAGGGTCCCATATATATACCAACACAAGGCCAATCACTCTACTGGGTGTGGGAATGGGATTCTGGGAATTGGAGCTAGTGGACATGTGTCTTTTTGCCTGTGAACATCAGGTTAGCATGGGGAAGGCTTTTACCTGGGGAGGAGAGACTTGGGTTCCAGCCCAGGCTGTCATTTGCCAAGCATGTGACTTTGGGAATATTACTTTCCTGCTCTGAACCTCAACTTTAAAAACTGAGCCCTTACAGGAAGGGTGGGGGCCTCTTCTAGTTAAACTCAGGCCCAGCTAGGGAGAGGCAGGCAGGAGCCTGGACTGATGTATGCTGAGCTGTGCTGAGGGCGAGGCCCAGGTGTGGACTGTGGGGAGAACAGCTGACCTGGAGCCTCATGGGAGATCCTACCTTAATCCTTGACTCCTCATGTGGCCTTAAGCAAATCACTTCTTGTCCTAGTCTTCAGTTTCCCCTTCAGGAAAGGCAGAAGGCTTGGTCAGGCAGTCCTGGGGCCCTTCTCACCTTGGATATTATAAAGATCTACTCTCCTACCCCACTCCTTTTGGCCTTGGAGGCCTCTCCTAGGGACTCTGAAAGCCTAGGAGTACAGACCCCTATACAACGGCAGTGAGCAGGCCAACGGCTCTGCCTGAGCCCCGCAGGGGGCTCCGGTGGGAAGTGAAGGGGCTGTGGGACTTGAGAGCTTCTTGTACAGGCACCTCTGCCTCAGCTGGGGGACACGAAGCTGGTGAACAATGCTGAGCGCCCCAAGGTGGAAGCTAGCCCTTCCCCCACCCACAAGGCAGCTCATTCTGCAATCAAAATTAGGCCCCAAAAGTAGGCTGGACCAAAGGACATTAATTTAGGGGAGATGCCTGAGCAAAACCCAACCCTCCCAGAAGCCAGGCTTAGCTCAAAAGTATCCTCTGGGAGAAAAGCCCTAGAATGGGAAAGATGCTGTCTCCACCCCAGAAGGAAAAACCAGAATCCCCAATGCCTTCTGCTCAGTCTATGCCCCGTGCCTGTTTCCTTATCTGTTAAGCAGAAAATAACCCTCTCTGACACCCCATCCTTGGAAGGACTCAGGGGCTGCAGAGGGCAGACACCCCTTTAAAACAAAGTAACTTTGGCCTTGTTAAATACCAGCCACCTCTGTTTAGTGCTGCCATTTCTTCTCTGCCTTCTCTCTCAGGTAGCAACAGTAATCCTTGCAGGCATTAGGACTACCAGTGTCAGAATCGTCCTGGAATATTCTAAAAGGCATCTGGCCACTAACCACTGGCAAAGATCTCTAGGTTACCAGAGAGCAGAAGGAAATGACAAAGAAACCGGGAGAAAAGTAGGAACCAACCATTTCAGCATTACCCAGCCATTCAGAAAGTTGAGGCTTTTCTTATCTGGTGAGCCCCCTGGTCAAGGGTGTGTGTGTGTGTGTTTGTGTGTGTGTGTGTGTGTGTGTGTGTGTGTGTGTGTGTGTGTGTAAGAGAGAAAAATGCAGAAAGACATAAGAACAAGGACTAAGAGAGAAAAGCACTAAGTGTGCCTGTAATAGTGGAGCCCGTAGGCCAGGGTGTTGTTGCCTTTGGTCCTGAACTTACAGGCTGATTCAGTGGTATGTAAACAGGATGCAGCAGTTATGCAGGTGGGATATGAGCAACATGACTCTTCCCCCAGCCACTTTCCTCCGTCTGTGCACGAGGGCAGACTGACCAGCTGTCATCTATTTTTCCCGTGTCCAGAACAGGCAAAAGAGATGTCTGCCTAGTCAGACATGGCTTAGAATCAGAGGGTAGGAAGGATGGCCTGCCTATCTGAGGAAAGAATGGGCCACATCAGCATAACAGTTAGCTTCGAGGGGCTTAAAAGATTGTCATCATCCCAGCAATAACCAACAGCCCTCCAAGAAGTGGGTTTTCAGCCACCCTGTCCCCCAGGTATTTCTGGGGAGGAAAAGGGAGAAAGAGATGAAATATTTGTCAACAAGAATGGACTAGAACCTTATCCTTGGTGGGGATCTGACAATGTCAATGGTTTTACCAGGAAAGGAGCGTCAGGGGTTCCTGTCAGGACCCTAGCAAAGCCTCAACTTACTCCACTCTGCACTCCTGAAAAACGTCACACTTGAGGGATGTTTCGGGGAGACAATCTGTTTATTGTAGCAATAGATCCAAGCAAGAAGAAATTCAGTCTGCTCCAAAAAGCAGACACATCACAGCAGTCGGGTCACAGAGGACCATTTAAGTTTCTCTTCACACCGCCTCTTCCAACCACCATACAGCACATAAAACCTTGAGTGCATAAGTAGTTGGGTTTTCCCCTCCAAGCGCATAAGGAGCAATAAGAACATTCCATAATTTGCCTTTGGTGAATCAATTCAAAACACTGAGATATGATTGTTTCCCTCCCCAATGTAACTTTTGGGGTGGACATAGTGAGATGTTTTATATCTGTATATATACCTATACCTCTACATAGACTATGTACAAATGCATCAGCAAGCTTCAATAGAGGAAGACATCAGCAAGAGGCACAGCAAGAGACACAGGCTGTCTATCCTTAAGACATAAGTAGGAAGGAAGTTTTCTTGATTCATCACACGCTCCAGCTGCACCAAGCCGTTCCTACAACTTGGGACGATCATTTTGGACCTGGCCAGTATTTTCAATTGTCTATCTGCTTAACCTAACCTTGTAAATACTTATCAGCCCAACCTCCCCAAGAAGACTCACAGGGAGAAATATGGATCCAATCAGCTTTTCCTTTTTATAAATTGGGAATAACTGTGATTAGTCCATAGCTAGGGGCAGATATTTCCAAAGCCAGCTCCAAGGCACCTCAAGGCATTTCAGTCCTGAATAATTGTGCTTTGTTCTTATAAGCTAGATCCCGTGGGTTGGCCAGCCCATCTCTCTTTATAATGGCCCTTAATTAGGAGGAAGAGACAGATACTAGGAGGTTTCAAGGGAGCAGGAGAGGCAGGGACAGTTGAGAAAACCAGCAGACTGAACCCCGCAGAGCCCAGTGGTGGGAACATGCAGCCAGAAGTGGGGCTTGAACCCCGCGGTGCAGGAAAGGAGCTTGCTGGTATAAACTAGAAAGCAGGGTAGAGAGGTGGCTGCTGTGGAAACGTCTCACTGCTTTCCCACCTCTGTTCACAGAAGCACTATTTTGTTCCCCGCCTCATTGCCCTGGGAGAGGCAGCTCTATGAGGCTTCTGTAAGAGATTCTAAGAAGCTTGAGAAGAAAGTGAAATAAGGATGGGCACCTGGGGCAAAGGTGGTCCCTGGCCCATCCCCATCTGTTCTGACCCCTGAGGCCGGCGGAGAGGCCTTGCCCTCCCTAGGACCCACTGTGTCAGGGCAGAGAAGGGAAGGAACCCAGAAGACTTGGGCTTCTTTATGGAGAATTAGGATTTCTTAGAACAAACCTAGGGAATCCAACAATAATTCCCCTAAATGTTATGAGTCCTGGAAAAAAAGAAGTTCCCAGAATCAGCACAGATCCTTGCTCATCCTGGGAGAGGAGAGTACTTGAGAGGTTGCCAAAAAGTGAAATCTACAAACTGTAGAAGTGTATTACAACCACTCTTGGTTTCAGCTGGCATGAGGTATCCACCACCCACCTTCTCCTTTCAGCTGGTTGGCTTGCAAGATGGGCAATGTCTGTCTGCCTTCCCCAGGCACATGGTGGCTTAGCCTTATCCCCACAGTCAGTGTGTTGATTGGCAGATAGGTACTGAGCCCAAGAGTTAGAATTTCTATGTAGGCTGGACCCACCCCATCAAGGCTCTATGTGGCTGGTTGCCCATCCCCCACTTTGCCTGGCCTCTCACCCTCTTCCCTGTTGTATCTTCCTTCTTTCCTTCCTTCCCAGGGCTCAGATTCTGGACTCTCTTCTTTCTTCTCCAACTCCAGCCCTGGAAGCAGTGGCTGTACAAGTGGAATTAGATACACCAAAAATATTAATCTTGATCTCCACAATGCTGACCTGGCAGTTCCCAACTCTGTTATGGCTTCGTGTATGTTCCCATCACCTGACACAGTGCCTGGCACATAGGACATGCTCAATAAATGGATGTTGAATTGAAGTGAATTCAACTGACTCTCCCATATGCAATTGCTCACTCCCTAAATTGACCATCTGATGGGCAGAGGCAGAGAATGGTCCCTGAGACTGTCACAGTCCTGTCCCCACCCCCTTTCCCCAGACTCATTCCTGCCCTGAGCTCTGACTCCCTGCGCCTGGGCATGACCTGAGCTCCTAGAAAGGTTGCAAAGTGTGAAGAGGCTCAGCCTGGGGTAGGGGATGGGGCATTGCCAGCAGCAATGTCCTCACTCCCATCACTCCATCCCTGTGTCAGTCACAGCCTGGAGGGGCTGGGCTCCTGGGAGATGAATGAGTAGGGATGGATGAGTACACCTCCTTCACCTCACCTCCCTCATCTCCCACAGAGGCCCCTCCCACCAGGACAACTATGGCTCTGTTGACTCAAACTGGAGACTGAGGAGCCAAAGGAGAAGATGGCAGGACTCAGTCTCCATCAGCTTAAATCTCAGTTTCCTCATCTGTACTATGAGTGACTTGGCTGGTTGATCTCTGAGGGGCTTCCAAGGTACTGTTCTCTAGGTCAGCAGTTTCTCTCTCTGTCTCTCTCCCTCTCTTGAAATTCCCTCTTAATGTAAATAAAATGGCAGTGAAAGTTGGCTCCCCACAAGTGCTACTTTCCTTCCCACAAGAGTTGTTAGGGCAAGGGAGCATGTAACATGGCTCTAGATGTGACACAGCCACAGGATCTCCCCATGTGCTTCCCTCAGGGCATTCCCTTTTCGGGTCTCTAGCCAAAAGCCAGATGAAAACCCTGCTGAGGGGAACCAGGAAAGTCTGAATGGAAGCTCCGAATGATGCCCCAACTCCGCACATCAACATTTCTGCCCATGGCTTCCATCCCCTTCTCATCTCTGCACCTTGGCTGCTCCTGACCCAGGCCGATGGTGGTCATCCTGCTAGAGAAGGCAGCTTGCAGCAAACTCCATTTTACAATGGAGCCCCACCCTGTCAGTCCCTCAGCTGATTGAAATTTGTCTCCTGTTGGTAGGCAACTATGATGGAAAATGACCACTACCTCAAACAACACGACCCACCCATGGCCCAGCTCAGGGTCTCTTCAGTGCTATTCTCGCCAAAAATCCCAAGGGATTAGCAATCACTAGAAAACCACAAGTCTTCCGTGGTAGCCGCCATCAATGGAGAAGAGGGTGAAAGCAGAGCTCCCTGGACCAAGGCTTGTTTCCATTTGCCTCCAGTGTCAGCTTTTCATCAATGCCCAGGAAATGCAGTCGTCCCTTTGACATGCTCCACCCTCAAATTATACGAACCTATCACTAGAGCAGCTTAGGGAGCAGAGCAATGTCCACCCCAGGCCTTCTTGTGGCAGCACAGGAAAGCCCCTCCCCACCCACAGATCCCCTTTGAAGCAGCCACCGGCTCTGGGCAGGCTGGCCAGCTGACCCCCTCCTCCACCACTGCCCACCTTTCGTCTTCTCCCAGGGACCCTCACACGTGCCTCCTGCCTCTTCTCGGGGACTGGTAGTTTTGAACCTACTTCTCCCTCCCCCCCAGGGCCCACACGTCCCAGACACCATGGCAGGTTTATCAAATGAAAGAGAGGTGAGTCACTCTTGGGGCAGGGTGGGAGATACGAAGTGAGGGGTTCAGGGGACCCAGGTCAGCCCTGGGTTCCTGGTTCAAGAGAAGTACACCAAGAGGAGAGGGCAGGCAGGGGCACACTGTGCAGGGCAGAGAGGGAGGAAGACAGGACACGAGGGAGGGCTGCAGGGCCAGCCCCCGTTACTTGGCGCCATCGTCCGCATTGCCTTCTCCATCTGTCTTGCCCTCCTCCTCCGTCTTCAGGTCATCCGTGCTCAGTTTCTGCTCTTTTTTCCTTCTTACACACTTCACTACCATCAGTACCAAGATGACCACAGCCAGGAAACCCCCCACGGAGGCACCCACGATCACCGCCACTGTGGAATCCCGCTCAGGGGACTCTGGAGAAGGAAAAGAAACACAGCTGCTGAGCCCTAGAGCTGAAAAAGAGAGCTTGGTCCACTGTGCCCTGCTCTCCCAGTACGTGTGGGGTGGTCGTAATGTGTGTGGTGGTCCTAACTTTACTCCCCTCCATGGAAAGAACTTCAGTCAAAGCCAAAGTACCCCAAAGTCCCAGGGCACCTAAGAGCCCCAGGGGAGGCCAGTATCACACAGTATACACCATGGACGTTGAGATCACGTAGACCCAAATCTGGGTCCTGACTGTACTGTTTATTCATTGTGTGACCACAGAGAAGTTACTTATCCTCTCCAAGCCTCATCTGTATTATCCTCATCTGTAAAAATGGGGACAATAATAGTGCCTCCCTCCTAGGGTTTTATGACACAAGATAATGCAGTCAGCCCTATAACTGAGACATAGAAGTGCCCAATAAGTGAAAGCTGCTGTAAGACTCTTACGACCGTGATCATGATCTAGAGCATTACAAGGACTCTCTGAGACATGTTCCTAGGTCCTCAAGCACAGGAGGAAAGAAAACAGATTCCTTGCACCCAGCACTAGCTGCTGCTCCTACCCCTCACAGCCTCGCCAAAGGAGCCCTGGGATAGTGCTACTAGAGAGCAATTGGGTGGGAAGGGTCAGGGGCCCCCACAGCAGCTCAGCTCTCCCCACTCTGCTCGTCTGGCCCTCACCTTCCATGAGGACCTGCAGGTAGATCTTGCCGTGGCCTCGGTGGCGGTCGGGCGGATTCATAATGTAGCAGTTGTATAGGCCCTCGTCCTCGAGCTGCACTTTTTTTAGTGTCACTGAAACATCGTATTTGCTGGGGTTCCCCGAGAACTCCACGCGGTCTCGGAACCGCTCCAGCTTCAGGTTAATGATCTTCATGCGAAACTGGAGGAACTGGAGGTAGACAAGGGAAAAGATGGGGGACTGGACGAGCAAGGAGCTGCAAGGACAGCAGGATGCCCTTCCTCCCGTGCACCCTTTTACCTGGAAGAGAGGCAGTTACCTCCAGATCTCCGCCACCCTTCCTAGGGCCACCAAAACATGACAACACACCGTTTGCCAAAGCCCCCTGGAGCCGACAGCCCACTGCAGGGCAGGTGGTGGGAAAGGTGGGCCTCACGCTGCAGAGCTCCTGGCTGCTCCCCCACCCCAGGACTCACCATCTCCTCGGAGCAGTTACTACACTCCTGGTAAGTCCAGTTCAGGGAAAACTGTTTGTGGTTCACGGTGTAGCAGGAGTTGAAGGTGCAGGCCAAGCGGGCGTCAGAGCCGTTGAGCACGTTCAGGGTGGTAGGCACTGTGACTTCCATGGTCCGCCCTGGTGGCACTGCAGACAAAGCCACAAGCTCGGTGAGCATTCTGGCTGATAGAGCCAGGGAACGGGCAAGCCTACTGCATCTGGTGGGGAGTGGAGCAGACCTATGGCAGCGGTTGGGTCCCTAACAGCTGACATTAGTTATGGGGCAGGGTGGGATGGGCAAAACTCATAAGGGGTAACTGATGTAGCCCTGGGGGTAAAATGAGGGTCAGAGCAAGGCTGGGGTAGAGAGAGACTAAATCATCTGTCAAGCCAGGGACAGATAAATGGCCCCAAGCCTTTTCCAGGACCATTGTTGGGCAGACCCTCCACTTGGCCATCCTGCTCCAGTCCTGACATTGCCACCTACTAACTGGACACTTTGGACAAGGGACTTCACTGTGCTGGCCTCAGTTTCCCCCTCTTCCCCACCACTTCCAACCATCTCTGCTAAGCCAAAGCCCTTCCAACTGAAGCTATAGTGTCCTGTCCCCCATGGGGCAGACAAGCTTGAGGACAAATGAAGATTCAGAAGGCCTGCTACTTCACACCCCGGGGCCAGAGCAAAGCAGTGTGCCCAGCCCAGCCCCCTGTCATCCCCAGGCTTCTGGAAGGTAGGAAAGAGGGCAGTCGAGCAGTGGGAGGGAAGAGGTGCCCCAGAACAAGAGACACAATTCCAAGAGACCACGTGATGGGTCTACAAGGATAAGAGTCTCTTTTGGAGATGTCAGGCCTGAAAACACCACAGCAGGGAGCTGATACAGGCTGAAGGGGAGTAGGGTAGGAACAACAGGTTTCTGTGGAATTCTATAAGGAATGCCAGGTTTGGCTCAGGAGACCCTGGTGCTGGGGCTGGGAAAGGCCCGTCCCATTCTGACATTCTAAGCAGGGCAGAGGCAAGTAAGCCAAAATCCTTCCAGCTGAAGTCGCAGCGCCCCACATGGGACAGCAAGTCTGGGATGCAAAATTTAAGGGGGTACCCACTCTTAGGATCATGCAAATACCTCTGTAAATTTTGTACCCTAGGCACCTCACTTGCCTCACCCTAGTCTTGGCCTTAAGTCTAAGATTCTCTGCCAATATTGTCAAAAATCTCATCCCCCCAAAATTAATTTATTTATAGAGGACAAATGATAATGTTCAGAATCAATCATTCATTCACTCATTTACCAAATATTTATAAACCACCTACTATGCCCTTAGTCTAGGCCCTGGGGGTATTGTTGTGACCAAGACAGGCAGAGTCATTGCAACATGGAGCCTATATTCTAGGGAGGGAACAGACATTAACAAGGACAAAAATAATAATGCCACTTTAGGTAATGATACATGGCAAGGGTTGTAAGAAATAAAGCAAGGTAAGGGGCTGTTGTTTTATATCGGTGGCCAGTGAAAACTGCTCTGAGGGGGGACATGTAGGCAGCCCCTGACTGAAATAAGGAAGTGAGCTGTTTGAAATTTTGAAGGAATCAAGTTCCAAGACAGCAGAACATCAAGAGGAAAGTCCCAGTGGCTAGAATAAGCTTTGTGTGTCTGAGGCACAAGGAGGAGAGTGATCAAGGGGGCAAGTGATGAGACCTGAGGTCCTAGAGCCAGGCAGGGACCAAGTCACAGGGTCGGTCACAGGGTCGGTGGGGCCAGAACGCAAAGCTAGGATCTAATTCTTTGCAGTGAAACAGGAAGGCACTAGGGACTGGGGGCAGCTAGGAGGCTGTCCAGGCCAGAGCTCTGGGAATATTGTAGACATGAGATCTGATTAGAAGTGGGTTCAATCCCATCTCTGCCTTCAATCAGATGCAAGACTATGGGCAAACTCTTTCACCCTCTAAGCCTCAGCCCCTTCTCTGTAGAACACAGCTGATGACACTCACCTCCCAGAGTTGTTAAGATAATCAAATAAGATAAAATACATAAAGCACAGCATGCAGTCTGCCTGGCAGTAAGTGCACAGCAAATGGTCGTTCTCATTATCCTAAATTTTCCTCAAGTTCTGCCCCCCTAGACAGGAAGGGTTTCTGGGGCAGTCTCCTGGCAAGGGGCACCTTGGGGTGTGACCCCTGCAGGGCTCTTATTTTTCAAACTGTCTTGCTATGCAAAGCTGCTGGTGCCCACCCCAGAAACAGCTGCACTGCAGCCTGGAAGTGGGGATACAAAGTCCTTCTGCTCAGCCCATCTCTTAAGATGAGTGGCCAGGGCCAGTAGGCAGGACTTAAGAACAGAAGATGCTCTGAACTATTGGTCCCAGAGTTCATAACCGAGCCCTAGACAGAGGGCTGGGCGTGCAGACCCACCTGCAAGGGCCCAGGCTTCCAAGTGTGTCCTAAGTGCTCATTAGGGGGGTATGAGCCGGGGGACTGAATGGGCCCAGCAAGAACAAAGTCCAGTTCCCCTCTCTCCACATTCACAGCCATTATGAAAGCACTTAGCACAGTTCCAGTCAAGGAGGAGGTGTGCATAAAATGTCATCACCGCCCCCACTCTGCGCAGAGAAATCTGCAGGGCAGGAGCCTGGAAGGGCCTTGTCCTGAGCTTACCTCATCTCTCAGGAACTCCCTGCTTCTCTAGCACCTTCCCTTGAAAGGGTCTGCAACATAACCAGGGCCTCCTCCAAAAGGAGCCCCAAGTGACACCAGGAAGTGCTGTGAATCTGGCTAACCCATCCCTGGCCTCTGTCCCGCCCCAGCCCACAGCATCATTCCAGTTAGAACTTGAACCCCACCAGGCAGCACCCTCCATATTGAAGAAGCCAGCACTCTGCCTACCGTGTTTCCCTGAAAATAAGACCGGGTCTTATCTTAATTTTTGCTCCAAAAGATACACTAGGGCTATGTTCAGGGGATGTCATCCTGAAAAATCACGCTAGGGCTTATTTTCTGGTTAGGTCTTATTTGGGGGGAAACACGGTAGTAGGAGGCCAGCGCCATGGGGAGCGAGGGGCCTTTTGTGGCTGGCAGGAGGGTGGCAGACGGAGAGGTGCAATGCAGTTTCCCTCCCCCTCGTCCTGACAGCGGGGTCCTGCCAGAAGCACCAGGTGGAACACGCGTGCCCTCTACTGGTCACAGATGTCACCCAGCAAGTCCCAACGGCACAGTGAAGGAACAGGGAGTCACCAAGTCAGAGAAAGCCAGAGGGGGACCCTCAGGAATTAATAGGTCTAGCCCCATTGTCTTCCCAATGTGGAAAGTGAGACCCTGAGGGAGACACACAAGAGGATGGGGCAAGCTGGGACCAGAACCGTGGTTCCTAACTCCTACTCCAGGATGCAGACTTCAGCCTGAGTTCTCACCAGGATCCCAGGCTCAAGGCAAGAGCCTTATTCCTTTCACAAATCCAGGCCCTCATTAAAGACAAGGAAACCATCACAATGAGGTCAGAGCTGTGAGCAAAATCCTGGTTTCTTGATGAACTCTGCTGCTTCAGGAAAGTGGCCGAATCCACAGCTAGAGCCACAAAAGGACGTCATAATCAGAACAAAGTGCTTACGGTGTGCTAGGCACTGTTTAAGCACTCGGTACATATTACCTCATTTAATACTCACAACAACACTATTACACCTCCACTTTCCAGATGAGGAAATTGAGCACAAATCTCAATTTCCCAAGTAGCCCAAGTTCATAGCTAGTAAGTGACAAAGTTAGATTTGATCCCAGGCTGACAGGCGCCAGACAGAGGATTGAGGGGTTGAGGCTAGGTGGGGATGTGACTGTTTCTCCAAGGCCTCCTGCTGTCTACACAGCAGATCTAGCCCCCAGCTCTAGGCAGGCTGGCCAGAGGGTAATGGTTCTATTTAAAGGAACCTTCATATAAGAAGAGCCCAATGTTCCTGGTTGTCCGTTTGGGACAAGATCTGAGTCCTGGGTCCCCTGAATTCCAACTCACAGAAAGGAAATGATGATCAACAGGGGTACAGTAAGAATGCAGATTTGATCTTAGTTTGAAAACATCACCAGTTTGAAAACACTCCCCATTTTCTCCAAGGCACATCTGGCCCCTCGGGCTCCATGTCATCCACTATTCTAACTGGCCCATCTTGCAGAGATCACAAAAATTTGCTCATCTCCTGCCAAACACTATTTCCCGCAGAGACTGGAAATTAGCTTTCTTCATTCCGCTTTCTAACCCTACAGCAACCTATGAAATAGGTTTATTTTCTTCTTGGTTAAAAAAGAGAGGGGGGAGAGAGAGACAGAGAGAGAGAGAGAGAGAGAGAGAGAGAGAGAGAGAGAGAGAGAGAGAGAGACTAAGCAGAGAAATTGTCTTCCCAACCTTCTGGACCACAATGTCTCCTGGGGCAGCGCCTGCCTCTCAGGTGAGTATGACACCTAGCCCCTGTCTCCTACACTGCCTTATCATTCAAACATGCCTCCGCCCTAGGGTCTCCCTCCCAGCCCAGTCCACCCCTCTGTAGCCATGAGAATAACTCATCCCCAAGTCTCCACTGGCTCCTTCCTGCTTTCAGTATCAAGTCCAGGCTCCTGGGCACAGCTTCCAAGCCCTTTGCCATCTGGGACCAACCTACATGCTGTCCTCATGTCCTACCAACTCCCTACCCTCCAGCTTCCTCCATTCTAGCAACCCCTGAGTTCTTACATTTCCTGAAAACACCACCTTCTTTCACATCTTTGCACATGCTTTTGCTTGAGGTTGGGAAGCTAGCTCACCCTTCTGCAGCTGGGGCTCTCCCACTTATCCTACAGATTCCAGCTAATAAGGCAGCCTCCCCAGTGCCTGTGACCTCTCCCCAGCCCTGTGCTCTCACTTCCACATGACAGGAAGGCAGAATGGCATAGTGGCCAAGACCAGGGTTCTAGCATCTTCATCCAATCTTAGGCAAGATATTTAACCTCCCAGCACCTTAGTTTCTTCATCTGTAAAATGGAGGATGATAATAGAACCGACTTCCTAGTGCTATTGTGAGGTTAAATATTATAACTCACTATTGTGTCAAGCTCACAGCAGTGCCTAGCACATAGTCAGCCCTCGACAAAGGTTAGCTGTTATTATTATTATTATCATGGTTATCACAGCACATACGATACTGTATTATTATTTGTTTATGTGTCTGTGTCCCTCCAAAGGCTCTGGGGTACTGATTCTTATTCCTACTGGTGTCCCTGGACCCAGAACCGTATGTGACACACAGTGGGCGCTCAATAAAAGGGAAGGCATTGTCTCCTCCACGTCTGGGTCCCTGCCCCCAGTAACAGATATGTGCAGTGGGCTTGAATAAGGACCAACTCCTCTTCTCGGCCTCCCCTATCACAACCCAGACTTTGGTAACCAGGCTGGTGACCACTGAGCCAACGGTCTTGTGAAAAACTCCAGGAAAGTCCAATCATTTGGATTGTTTCTAGCTAAAAAACTAGTCTATATGCTCTTGACACAGCAGCTTGCCCAGCTTGTCATCCTCACAAACTCAGCCCCTGACACCTCCCTTGTCACTTGTAGCATCCCTCCATCTTGAGGACTGATGCTACCATAACCTCCAAAGGTCCATTGTCCACCTCAGCCCTCAGTTTGGGGGTGCCAGGGCATGTTTCATCACAGCACCAATCAAGTTCAAGGTCTCCCTTCCTGCATCCTCTTCCCCCCCAGGTGTGCAGAGGCTTTAGCTTCCTCCCATCACCACCTCACAGCCCCCACGCTGACCTCTTCGCCCCAGACCTTCCCCTAAGCCACATCCTGGTCTCAGTCACGGAGCCCCTTTCATGGGTTAGATAAGGCTCTCCCAGAGCTGCCTCCCTCCCGTAGGAAGCTCTTCCTACCTCCCAAAGGAGGTCATCTGTCCTCCATTCCCAGCTTCTTACACACAGGTCATTCATTCAGGTTTTTGCTTGCACTTGAGATTCTTTGCTCAATTAGATTAATAGAGCAGTAAGATTTCTTGAACATTGGGGGCAGTAGAGTTCAATAGTTAAGAACATGCAGAAGTCAGACATGTGGGTTCAAATCTCAGCTCGTTATGTGACCTTAATGGGCAAGTTACTTAAACTTTCTATACCTGTTTCCTCATCTGTAACATGAGGGTAATAACAATATCTACCTCATACGATTACTGACTACTGTGAGGACGAAACAAGATATACAGCACAGGGGCACATGAAATGCTTTCATAAAGGCTAGAGCTATTATTGAGTGTCTGCTACTATGTGCCAGACTTACACACACACACAAAAGCCCAGGCAGTAGGTATTCTCCAGTTTACTCATGAAAGAACTGAAGCTCAGCAGAGTTGAGTTACTTGCCTATGGATATGAAGTAAATGACAAAAGTGGCTTTGAACCCAGGTCAAATTCCAAGGCTCATGCATGCTCTTTGTATTGCCAGACATTTGTCCTCTGTTGTTAATAAGTCCAGAAACTCAACAAAACTAATAGGCCTTATCATGCAGGTTTCCAGGGGTTCTGTGCTGCCCATTTAGCAGGACTGCCAAGTAATCCAGCACAATGAGAGAGAGAGAGAGAGAGAGAGAGAGAGAGAGAGAGAGAGAGAGAGAGAGAGAGAGAGAGAGACTCTGTGATGGGGAATATTCCCACTGACAATCCTTGGACTTGACCCTCAGTTGCTCTACCAACAATGAAGAAGTTTAGGAGCAAGAGTGACGCTACCTATAAAGCAATTTTGCAAATAACTCTCCAGCACTCCCACACACCAGAAAATCCATGAATGGTCAAATTTGAAATCAACATTTGGATCACTTGATGGGGCAGTCTGCAAGGCTGGGTTGGACAGTCCCAAGGCATGGTCTTAAAGGGCCACAACTTCACTCGGCCCATGATTCCTTCTTTTTTTCTTTTTTTTTCCCCCTGATCCCGTCACCTGACCCCTCCCCCACTCCCTCTGGCCCAAGCCAGAGGTAACCTTCGTTATCAGTCAGTGCCTGCTGCAGCAGGTCTCGCAATCCTCAAGCCTGCTTCCCACCCACTAACCCATACATTTCAAAAATCAATAGTGCAGGTTTCCAGGAAGCCAGACCCAGACTCAACTTTTTGCCCCCAACTCCCCTGCACACTCTCTCCTAATATCCTAAATCCACCAGATTCCAACGACCAAGGTTCACAAAAGAAGGCCCCTTAAGGGAACATTAAATCTCAGGACCCCACATTTCCAGCAGCTTTAAAAAAAAAAAATCCATGAAGACACTGCAGATGGACCTACACTCCCCGGGCCACACACATGCACATAGGTCCACTTCAAGGAAATCCAAACAAAAATCACCTCCCTTGACAATTGTCAGCAACACTCAGCATTTCTGTGACCAAGAAGTCCCAGCATTATGCATTCCCCAAGTTCCGGCACCTCCCTTCCCAAGGACACCGAAGAGAACCTCCAGCATCGTCTTCTTTCCTGCCCCTGCCGCCATCCTCTTCGAGTTGCAGCTGCACTTCTGGACCCTCAGGAGCATGCAGATGTGCGGTCTAACTTACCCAAAGAGAAAAAAAGACTGAGCCCCGTGAGACTGAAGGCAGGGCGAGGTAGCCAGGCATCTTTGTGCATTTTCGGAAACTGAGATGTTACTCGGAATATGGGAGAGAGTGATTTGAGAGGCCAAGGGCTACAAGGGAGGAATGGTTAAATGATAAAAAATAATAAAAAAATGCACGGATGTACTTCAAAGACACATAGAACGTTAAGAAAGCTTTATTTCCATCTCTCTAATATGGCCGGCCTGTATGTTCCTGCTAAAAAGAGAGAGGGAGTGTGTAAGGAAGAGAGAAAAGGGGGGATGGAGTAAATTTTGTGGTTGTTGGATTTCGAAAGGTAGGTGGGAGGGCATAAAAAAAGTATTTCTGAAAAGAACACAGTTCCCTGGGAATTTTTAACTCTCCAAAATGAGAACTAAAGCAAATCCTGCCTTTCTTATTAACTTGGATGATTGTTGGGTTTTGAAAGCTAATTTATTAACCTCATGCATTTCAAAGCTGCCTGAGGAACCCATTTATTTCAAAGCTGCGGTAAAGGGGTGGGGGGTGGGGCTGGGGGGAGCCTCCTTTTGTCACTTAAAAACACCCAAAAAAGGAGATACTCGTTTTTTGTCATTTGGAAAGAGTTCAGGGAAGTGAACTGGGAGACTTTCAGGAAGTAAGGACTTCCTCATTTTTCTAGCGTTTCCACTGAAAACAGAACATGCCAAACTGGTGTAAAAACACCTAAGAGATCTTACAATCGAATGTAATATTAATAAAATCAACAGAAAAACACATTTTTGCCCCCAAACCCCCTGCACACTCTCTCCTAATATCCTAAACCCATCAGATTCTAACGAATTGGGAAAAAATAACTATGGATTGGATATTAAATTAATGAAAAAATTTTAATTTTGTTGGGTGTGATGAAAATATTGTGGCTATGTTCTTTGACGTCTTTATCTGTTATACACACTGGAGTGTTCATAGGTGTGAGTGAGACAGGTGAGTTAGTACGTTGCTAGGTAGACAGGGGGGTCCCTGGTGGAATAAACAAAAAGCGGCCATATCCTGAAACTCCAGGTTCTGGAATGTCTCCTTCACTCCAGGACAAAGATATGAGAACGCGCCTTGAGGTTAATAAATTATCTCAAATCCCTTTTGGCCGACAAAGGAGCAGATCTGATAGATAGGAATGGGTTCTTTCGTTAATCCCTTCAGGATGAGCAAACAGGACAAACCTGATGGATGAATTCCATTAGAAGGCTCCAGCCCCCTTCCCCAAGCAGGCAAGGGAAGGTATAAAAGTAAGAGCTTTTGCCTCAGTCACTGGGCACCCCCATTCGGGACCCCCTCCTGCTCGGGAGCTCTGACCCTTTGTTTTCAATAAACTATCCTCTTTTAAAAACTCTTTGCCTCTCCTGGGTCCGTGTTTCCATTTTTCGGTCTCACGAGACACGATCCCGGCCCTCATTCCAAAGTCCCCTACATCATTTGGGCACAGAGACATAGTCCTACATCATGAGGAAGGAAAGGGGGCCACCGATTAAACCTGACAAGCTCAGGAGAACTGAAAATAACCACATAGGATGGTGTGAACAGAAAAATTCCTAACCAAGGTGGGCCATGGCAGGAAGTCACATCCTTGGCCTGTAGCTTCCTTGACAAAGGTCATTCTTTACCTTAAGTGAGCCTGTCTGGTTTTTTTTGCATCTAAGATAACATACCCTTGGAAGGTCAGAGTAATCCCTTTTTCCAGACCCCCCAGGGAGCACAACTCACCACACCAGAGCAGGAAACTACAAAATCCCTCATTGTCACCTTGTTCCCCAAACACCATCTCTATGTGCTGTAAAATGCTATTAACTATCCTGCCCACCAATGTAAAAGTGTGTGTATCTCCATTTTGCTTTTTATCCAATCCCAGAGATTTCCTCGCTTTGCTTTCTCCCACCTTCTTACTCTACCACCAATGGAGTTCATGTAACCTTCCTCCTTTGATTCTAATGTATAAAATAAGTTGCAAAACCACCATTTTCCGGAGCATTTTCTCAATCCATTGAGACTTTGCTTCCCGGCAATTGTTATCAGTTTGACTCAAAGAAACTCTTGTAAGCTGTCTCTTAGGCCGGATGTTTTTTTGTCGACAGGTGAACCGACATGATGACTGGAATTTGCTTTAAAATAGTCCAGGAGAGAAAAAAAAAAAAAAGAGGTGGGAGAGGGAGGTAAACTTAGACTGGACACTGTTGTTGATGCTGAAACAGGTGATGGGTGCAAAGTGTTCATCCACAGTTCTCTCTTCTGTTGTGTATGTTTTATTTTTTATTTCTTTTGAAAAAGGAAGAAAAAAAAAAGGCTAATACCAAAGGTAGGAGAACTCGGGGTGGAGTACCAAGCCAGCCCTGAGCAGAGAGGGTGACAACCCCCACTCTTCTGGGAAGACATTTAAGTAGAACACAGGTTCTAATGCAGCGCCAAAGAGGGAGCAAATGGTATTTTTGAGCATTAACTCTGCCCCAAGTACTTTACCTGTGACACCTCAACTCATTGTAACCCTGGGATAGGTGATTTCTTCTTTTTTTAATCGCAAAGGAGGAGATGGAGGCTGACAGGACTTAATACACCCAAGTTTACATATGGTAGTTAAGGGCAGAGTCAGAGCCAGGTTTCAAACTGTAGTCTGTGGGAAACACTGGGAATTTCCAGTAGTCCACATTACCTATCACAAAGGGGAGGAGACCTAAGAACTTCTCTCAGGTTGTGTAGAGACATGGAAGACTGGAATACATAAGCAAGGGGGGTGATTCTGTGTGTGATGAAAAAGACGGTGCGCAGGGACAGGTCATGGAGAAACAAAATGGGAGGCGAGCAGTGCTTGGGTCAGAGCAAACATTCGATAAACAGGTGATGCATAACTGCAAACGGGTACTTCTGAATGAATGAATGAATGAATGAATGAATGAATGAATGAATGAATGAATGAATTTGGAGAGGAAATGGGGAAAATAGACATCATGATGAAGGTAGTGAAATCTAGTGTAGACCGCTGAAGCTGTTCCAGGCTGGGGAGGAGTGAAGTGGGCCACATTCTGGTGACAGTTGCTGAAGGCAGAGGGGTGGTGAAGAGACCTCTGTGGTTCTCCACCACATCATAGGAGGTTGTCCACACCTCGATCTCTGTCTCCAAAGTGCCTCAGTCACTTTGCTAGAGCCTGGATGCTGCTGGATCACCCACAGGGTGCATAGTCCATAGGTATGAAAATCAGGGAAGGAAAGGAGGGACAGCCTGGGGAAAAAGTGTCCTCCACTGGCAACCCCACAGCCCTCAGGCCACAGGTCTCCTCCTCTGGATCAGTGGCCAGACTTGCAGGAGTGCCTGGAGGGGTAACCAAGCATAAGCCAGAGCCTCAGTTCCAGCTCCAGCCCCTCAGCCAGGTCCCAGGATGCAGCACAGCCACCCTTGCTGCTGTCAGCTAGAGAGTTTTGGTTTGACGTAGCCGGCCTCCTCCTTTTTAAAATGTAGCTGAGAGTGCCTGTGAGGCCCAAGCTGCTTATCCAGATCACTTGGTCTCACACTGGGTCCAGAAGCTTCTATTTTGGGGATATCTGAGATAAGAAATGGATACAGAAGTTCCTCTGCTTCTATCCAGCATTTGACTTAGAGAAACCAGGTATGTGACTTAAAATATACTTTGTCCAACTCAGCCTTCCAGGACTGAGGGTCAGAAGGTGCTAGATCAGGGGTGAGGTACCCTCGCAGTGTGAGGCTGGAGGAGAGCTACCCCACAACCTCCCCACGGCTCACTTGCGCCTCCACATGCCCGTTTGCTCCAAAAGAGTAAGTCTTCCCTAGGAACCTGGGAAGCAGAAACTCAAAGAGGTGTTTTACAGACTGAAGATGAAACAGGGCCCGCTTGCGGCCCCCACAAAAGAGGCCTCGCCTCTCCCTGCCCTCAAGCTTGACAATTGATCAACCCCCTCCCTGCGGTTTAAGCTTGGAATGTCCTGTCCCAGTTCCTGAGCTTAGGATGTCCCCTGTCCCAGTTCCCTGCTTTAGATTATTACCCTGAAACTTATGCTTGCTTACTAGTCACAATGTGTCCCCCCCACTCCGTGCTTGCAGATTACAATCTTTATGGCCTAGCATTCTTTCCAGGTTACTGTCATCACTGCTCCTGGGTTGGTGACCAAGTTGGAGAGCTACATTGCCAGAGGGAAGACTCCATGCAGACCCCTGGAACCATTACTTAGCCTCTGGAGGAATGCCCAGATTTTCCCTTAAATATCCCAGGCTGCTCTGAGAATGTTAAGGCAGGTTTTGGAGGTGTTAACCTGCTGCCTTCTCAGACCACCGGTGCTCTGATAATAAGTGCTTATTCCATGACCCAACTCCTGTGTCGGTCTGTTGGCTGAGCAGCACCGGCAGCACAAGCCCCGGACTCATTTGGCCTCTGGTTTCAAAGACACCAATATCAAAGATGGGCTGTTTGGGGAGTGAAGCTCTATTTTTGGCATTTCTACCCAGTGCCTGCAGATTTTATTAGCTAACACTCAGTTACCTGCCGTACTGGGAGAAGCAGTATTACAAATAATCCAAAGGAAGGTAGTTTTCTTGGCCTCTGGAATGCCTAGTTGAGGCCACAGAGCCTCCCTGGTTACGTATACCATTAAGCCTCCCTTCTCAAAGTGTGGTCTCCAGACCAGTGTCATCAGCGTCACCTGGGAGCTCCTTAGAAATTCAGAGTAACGGGTCCCACTTCAGACCCAAAGAATCACAATCTGCCTTTTTAGCAAGATCTCCAGGTGGTTCTTGAGCACATTAAAGTGTGAGAAGTATTGCCTTCAACTAATATTAATTGTACCTCATGAGCAAGAGACAATGAGAAGCCAGGTTTGGGGGGTTGGGGAGAATGGCTTGGTAAGCAGGAGCAAGTTTAGCATTAAATACTGGCCTTGGGTGACATGCAGAGCACCTGGCAGCCTGCTCAGGAATAATAAGGTAGGGATCCATTTCACTACCCTCTGTTCTCTGCCCCATGCCTTTCTCAAGCCATTCCTTAGCAGGTGAGGTTTCCCTTACCCCACATAAGGCTTCATTTTCTGGTGTCTTTGCTTTTGCAGTTCCCTCTTCTAGGAATGCCCTTCCTCTCGTGCCTGCTGAACAAGTTCCTTGTCTTTCTTCAAAAATCTGTTACAAAGTCCCCGACCTCTTATCTTCATACGTCCTCTCTCCATGCTCCTGTGATACTGGTTACATTCACTCATTTGTTTATCAAGTCCCTCATTTAACAAACTCAGTTATCTACTTAACACCCCATATGTACCAAACACTACTAGAAACTAGAGACCCAGAAATGAATGAGACATAGCTCACCCTTTGAGAGCTCACATTCTAGATAGGGAGACAATGTGTAAACTCCCAACACAGCATGATGGGGACAATCCCATCAACCAAGGGATGGGAACAAAGGTACACCTGGCATTTCTTGAGTCTCCTGTTAACAGGAGTCAGAGAGTATTGTCATTTTGTTTACACTTCCTACCTCCCTAACTAGACTGCAGCTCTTTAAGGTCAGGGATTGTATCTTATTCTTCTGAGTTGGTGCTGGGCCTCTGCTGGTCCCTGAGCAGATGAGAATGAGTGGATGTGTTTTACAACCAGGGAAAGGGCAGAACCTCCATCAGCATCAGCCTGACTGTACACAGCCTTACACAGTGGTAGAACTGGGACTGAGAGCCAGGTCCAGCAGCTCCCTGTTCCATTCCATTCCCAGAACTCCCTTCAACGAGGCGTCGTCCAACACGGGGTAGATGCCAAAGTTCGCAGAAAAGATCTAAGACAGGCTCTGGGGAAAACTAAAGCCTCACACCCATAAAATAACTAGAGAACCTCAGAAGATGAAATCTGGTAAGTGTAGAGACAGCTAGGAAGATGTGAGAAATAGGAGATTGCCAAGGTCGGACTCAAGTAGGACCTTGTATGAATATTGATTTGGGCAGGCAAGAAGGAAAGGGAATTCCAGGCAAGGGAATACCAACAGCAAAGGCTCAGACACAGGAAAGACAAGGGCATATGGAAGAGAAGGTTCCTGTCATGAAAAGAAAATGGGAGGTGTGGCTGGGAAGACAGGATGGCACCTGAACACAGAAGGCCGTGAACACGTGATGCGGAGCTCAGACCGGTGCTTTGAAAATTCTGGGAGACGCAAATCTCTAGTGCTCTCACCATCTATAAAATAAGGAAGGTTTTAGCTTTCTGAGAAAACACTGACTTCCCTTATTTTTTTATAAAGAAGAGATGTTTTGAGTTGTATTTTACAGAAGTGGTAATGGATTGCCTGATCTCCCTTGAGAAAGACCAGACCACATTTGCAAACCAGCTGGCTAGGACAGGTCAGGAGTCCTGAGAAACTTGGTTTACTCTCAGTAAGAGGATAACTGGTCTGTGTTGGGATAAAACTCGCAACCTAAGATTTTTTGGCTCTAAGTAACTGAGCTAATTCAGTGGCAGCATGATCCCTGCACACACACACACACACACACACACACACACACACACACACACACACACAGTGTTTTATAAAACAAAATTGCCATTGTGGACATGTAAGCATACTGACCAGCCAAAAGGAAAAAAGAGGGGGGTGGCAATGAGGAACAAAAGACTAAAGGGCTGGCCAAAGGCTGAAGGCTTTTAAAGAAGGCACAACTTCTACAGGTCCCCAGTGAACAGATTGAACTAGGTTCAATTCTGATAGCCAAACTCTGATGCTACTAGATTCTCCATTATTCATGAGAGGCCCTGCCCCCTCCACCCTTAGGCTGCTTTCAGTTGGCAAAAGTCTGTGTGCTTCTGGAAGCCTTTGAATATGGGAGCATCTGGTGTTCTAGGGACTTAAAATACCACAAATTCAAGTAACAAAACTGCTTGCTGAAGGATCTACTACAAGGAGATACAACTTGTTCCATCTCCAGCAGCTTTCCTGCCCTCCAGAATGTCACCCCTCAGAGCTATGCAAAGCCCTTCCCTAAGCTCAACTTCCTCTCTCTTTGGATGGGAAGAGGGATGTGGGTGTTTTGGGTTAAAGGGCTTCTGGCACACAGAAATAAAAAATTAACAAGAGATGGGGACTGAATCCCCAGAAGACAAGTCCAACAGAGGAAAACACATTAGAAGGGATGGAAAGCTCAGACCAGGCACTAATCCCTAAACGATCTCATTTAGTCCAATCATAGAAAATCCTATGAGTCTCTAGTTCATGTATCAGGGAAACAGCCTCAAAGAATTGAAGTAAATTTTGCAATACTGAAGAGAAAGTAAGAGGCTGAGCCTGGATTTTAACCAGGCCTGTTTGACCTTGAAGTCCATTCCCTCCCTGCACCAAATGCCTCTATGTTCCTTCTGTAATAGACAACCACCCTTAGGAGAAGGGCATGACGTATTTTTCATGGTCTCCTGCAGGGCTGTTTTGGTTTTAGGCAAAATTAGTCTTTGATAGCTGTGGACTTCCACTCTCAACTTTGACTCCATCTTGTGTGCAAGAGAAAGGCTTCGGGGGGTGGTAGGATTGGGGGAGAGACGTGGGCTTCCTCTTCTTCCTCCTCAGTTACTTACAACTGCTGAACCCAGAATGGAAGCCAAACTTTCAAATTCAAATGTGGGCAAGTCAAACTCTTGAGTGTTCACACTTTCACAATCAAAATGCCCTCTGCACAGGGTGTGGATAAGCGGCTCAGCCCACCCTACCTCTGACCCAAATTAATGCTCTTCGACCCAGAGGGACAGATGTGAAACCTCCATTCACCCACCTAACTCTGTATGCTGAAGGTCCACATCCTATGCTGACAATATTTGAGGAAGTGGAAAAGGGCCACTTAGCCCAGGACAACATGTTACTTAATAGCCCAGAAAGGAAACCACTTCCTCTCTATGAACTATTAAGATATGAGAGAGTCTTCCTCTCTTCTGACCATGTCACTAGGTGTCCGCTCGCTGGTGTGTCTTGGACAGCATAGTGCCTTCACTACACATATTGGACATTATTGACATAGTCCTTACTTAGAGCCAATAGGGAAGAAGGAAACATTTAATGACTCTTAGCTATGACTGAACAACAACAAAAAGAAGCTACAGGTCTCCAAGTGGAGATCCAAGAACAGTTGCTAAAAAAGAAAGAGTCAATACTCGGTGTTTTATGAGACAATCCTGATGTTTTGAGAGTTAGAAGAATCTTTTAAAAAGTGTAGGTCCAAAAAAAAAAAATGGTGGCGTGAGGTGAGCCTCTGTAAAGCTCCCCTGGAATTTACAACGAATCCAACAACAATAACTCTGCAAAGGACTCCCTGCACAGCAGACAGGCAAGACTAAGAGGCCCACTACTGAATTCACCTAAAGGTGGGCGAATCGAGTGAGCGGGGGAGGAGGGGATGGAGAAGTGCAGAGACGGAGCCGCGCGGGCACAGGACGCAGACCTAGCTCAGTGCTCTGAGCTCGCTGCTTCCAGGAACTACCACAGCTGTGGGAGAGGGAAGAACTCGGACTGCTAGGGCTCCACTTATGGCCCACAGGGCTGAGGGGGCAGCATATAACACAGCTGAACCCAACGCTCATGGCAGAGACCTCAGAGAAAAGACTGAGGGAAGAAGGCTGAAAACGGTGGTTTAAGCCCTCAATGCCGAGCAGAGAACGGAAGCCTTAGGCACTGAGACTAGCCGCCCCCTCCCTACCCTCCCAGAGCTCGCCCCGCCCCCACCTGCCTGGCGCTAGAAGCGGAACAGTAGCAGTGTCGGATCAAAAGAACAGAATATTTGCTGTTCTGAGAACTGTGGACCGCAGACACAAATTCGCAGCCCAACTAGTTCCGGCAAAGGGGAGGGAGCTGTGGAAGCAGGACCGGCTGTGGTGGTTGTTGCCGCCATTGCTCTGGGACACCTCTCACAACTCACCCCGCCCCTGGCCCCACCTATGTGGGCGGATCCCTGCAGGAGTAAACAGAACTGCTGAAACACACGGGCTCTGAATCTGGAGCTGGAAGAGCTTTGGAACATCAAAAGCTCTCCGCATCCCCACACGGACACTGCGCCCTGTGACCCAGGCGAACTATTAACAGAGGAGAAGCCTGTCTCCCAGGGAGTCCCCCCATTGTGTGAGAAGCTCGAATAGTGCAGAGAAAACATAGCACTACTGTGTGGGAGAAGAAATATAAGCTGCAGTCGGAGAAAAAATAAAACATTCTACCAACAAGTACTGGAAAACAAAAGAAAGATTGCTTCATATCAACCTGTTGCAGAAGCCACTCCTGTAGATGTCTAGGAAGAGAAATAGTAAACCGGTAACTGCCATGAATAACCAAGGCAACAAGATAGCTCAGACAGAAAGTGAAAAATCTCCAGAGAAGGCACTTAAAGATACAGAAATATGTGACTTAAATGACAGAGAATTCAAGATTGCAGTTCTGAAAAAACTGAACGAGATGCAAGAAAACACAGATAGGCAGTTAAATGAACTCAGAAACACAATCAAAGAACAGCATGAGCATTTTACGAAGAGATTTAATTTTAAAAAAGAACCAAATAGAATTTCTGGAGATTAAGAACTCAATAGAAGAAATTAAGAACGAAATAACCAGCTTAGGTAGTAGAGTTGACCAGATGGAGGAAAGAATCAGTAACATCCAAGATAGAAACCTGGAAATTACACAGATAGAAGAAGAAAGAGACTTGAGACTTCAAAGAAATGAAAGAACTCTACAAGAACTTTCTGACTCCATCAGAAAGAGCAATATAAGAATAATGGGCATACCAGAAGGAGAAGAAAGAGACCAGGGAACAGAGAATATATTCAAACAAATCGTCGATGAGAATTTCCCAAATTTGTGGACAGAACTGGACCCTAAAATCCAAGAAGCAAATAGAACACCTAATTACCTCAATCCCAACAGGCCTTCTCCAGGGCACATTGTATTGAAGCTGTCTAAAATCAACGACAAAGAAAGAATCCTCAAAGCAGCCAGGGAAAAGAAGATGGTAATTACAAAGGAAAGCTCATTAGCTTATCATCAGATTTTTCAGCAGAAACTCTACAAGCCAGGAGGGAGTGGAACCAAATGTTCAAACTATTGAAAGAGAGAAATCATGAGCCAAGAATAATATATCCAGCAAAGATATCCTTTAGATATGAAGGAGGAATAAAGACCTTTCCAGACATACAGAAGCTGAGGGAATTTTCTAATACACGACCTGCACTACAAAAAATACTAAAGGAGGCTATTCGACCACCATCGACAGGGACAATTTGTGGCAACCAAAACATAAAAAAGGGGAGAGTAAAGGCCTGAACCAGAATACGGGAATGGAGAAAGCAAGCGTGCTGAAGAAAACGCAATACTCTAAATATCAAACTTTCTTTTACATAAACTTAAGGGTAACCACTCAAAAGAAAACTAGAACTGAAATATATACTGTAATAAAGAAGAAACACAGGGAAACATCATAGAATACCACCACACAGAAATGACAGACAACAACAAAAAGGCAAAGAAACAATGGAGACACAGCCTTACCAGAAAACTAAAGATAGAATGACAGGAAATCCTCACATATCAATAATCACCCTAAATGTAAATGGACAGAACTCACCAATAAAAAGGCACAGAGGAGCAGATTGGATCAAAAAACTAAACCCAACCATATGCTGTCTCCAAGAGACACATCTCAGCTACAAGGACAAGCACAGACTCAAAGTGAAAGGGTGGAAATTGACACTCCAAGCAAATGGTACCCAGAGAAAATCAGGTGTAGCCATAATGATATCAGATGAAACAGACTTCAGGGTGAAAAAGATAACGAGACAAAGATGGACATTTCATAATGGTGAAGGGGACTGTACAACAAGAAGACATAACAGTCATCAATATTTATGCCCCCAATCAGGGAGCACCGAAATATACCAAGCAACTACTAACAGAACTAAAGGGAGAAATTGACCAAAACACAATTATACTAGGGGACTTAAATACATCATTGACAGCTATGGATAGATCATCCAAACAGAAAATAAATAACGAAATAGCAGCCCTAAATGACACATTAGATGAAATGGACATAATTGACATTTATAGAGCACTTTATCCTAAAACATCAGACTATACAGTCTTTTTTTATTTTTTAAGACTTTATTGGGGAAGGGGAACAGGACTTTATTGGGTAACACTGTGTACTTCCAGGCCTTTTTTTCCAAGTCAAGTTGTTGTCCATTTCAATCTCAGTTGTGGAGGATGCTGTTCAGCTTCAAGTTGTTGTTCTTTCAGTCTTAGTTGTGGAGGGCACAGCTCAGCTCCAGGTCCAGTTGCCATTGCTAGTTGCAGGGGGCACAGCCCACCATCCCTTCCGGGAGTCGAACCGGCAACCTTGTGGTTGAGAGGATGCGCTCCAACCAACTGAGCCATCTGGGAGCTCAGCGGCAGCTCAGCTCAAGGTGCCGTGTTCAATTTTAGTTGCAGGGGTTGCTGCCCACCATCCCTTGTGGGAGTCAAAGAATTGAACTGGCAACCTTGTGGTAGAGAGCCCACGCTCCAACCAACTGAGCCATCCGGGAGGCAGCTCAACTCAAGGTGCCGTGTTCAACCTTAGTTGCAGGGGGCAGAGCCCACCATCCCTTGTGGGACTCGAGGAGTTGAACTGGCAACCTTGTGGTTGAGAGCCCACTGGCCCATGTGGGAATCGAACCGGCAGCCTTCGGAGTTAGGAGCATGGAGCTCTAACTGCCTGAGCCACCGGGCTGGCCCCCAGACTATACATTCTTTTCTAGTGTACATGGAACATTCTCAAGGATAGACCATATATTAGGACATAAAATCCGTCTCAGCAAGGTTAAGAAGATTGAAATCATACCAAGCATATTCTCTGATCACAAGGCTTTGAAATTGGATATCAACAGCAAAAAGAAAGTGGGGAAAAACACAAATACATGGAGATTGAACAACGTACTTTTAAAAAACGACTGGGTCAAAGAAGAAGTTAGAGGAGAGATCAAAACATACATAGAAACAAATGACAATGAAAATACATCCTACCAAAATTTTTGGGATGCAGCGAAAGCAGTTTTAAGAGGCAAATTTATCTCATTACAGGCCTATCTCAAGAAACAAGAAAACTCCCAAATAAATAGCCTCACGTTACACCTTAAAGAACTAGAAAAAGAAGAACAAATGAAACCCAAGGTCAGCAGAAGAAAGGAAATAACAAAAATTAGAGCAGAACTAAATGAAATAGAGAACAAAAAGACAATAGAAAAAATTAATGTGACAAAGAGCTGGTTCTTTGAAAAGATTAACAAAATTGACAAACCCTTGGCTAGACTCACTAAGATAAAAAGAGAGAAGACACTAATTAACAAAATCAGAAATGAAAAAGGGGAAGTTATCATGGACACCACAGAAATACAAAGGATCATCCAAGAATACTATGAAGGACTATATGCCACCAAATTCAACAACCTAGAAGAAATGGACAAGTTCTTAGAAACATATAGCCTTCCAAGGCTGAACCATGAAGAACTGGAAAATCTAAACAGACCGATCACCAGTAACGAAATTGAATCAGTCATCCAAAACCTTCCCAAAAGCAAAAGTCCGGGACCAGATGGCTTCACTAGTGAATTCTACCAAACCTTCAAAGAGGATCTAATACCAATCTTGCTCAAACTCTTCCAAAAAATTGAAGAAGAGACAGTACTCCCTAACTCATTTTATGAGGCCAACATTTCCCTGATACCAAAACCTGGTAAGGACAGCACAAAAAGAAAACTACAGACCAATATCTCTGATGAATACTGATGCAAAAATCCTAAATAAAATTCTAGCAAATCGAATACAACAATGCATTAAAAAGATTATTCATCATGACCAAGTGGGGTTCATCCCCGGGGCACAAGGATGGTTCAACATACGCAAATCCATCAATGTGATTCATAACATAAACAAAAGACAAAAATCATGATTATATCAATTGATGCAGAAAAAGCATTTGACAAGATACAACATCCATTTATGATTAAAACACTTAATAAAATAGGTATAGAAGGAAAATACCTTAACATGATAAAGGCCATATATGACAAGCCCTCTGCTAATCTCATAATTAATGGTGAAAAACTGAAGCCCTTTGCTCTACGTTCAGGAACACGACAGAGCTGTCCCCTATCACCTCTGCTTTTCAACATAGTGTTGGAAGTCCTTGCCAGAGCAATCAGGCAAGAGAAAGAAATAAAAGGCATCCAAATTAGGAATGAAGAAGTTAAATTGTAACTCTTTGCAGATGACATGATGCTATATATTGAAAACCCTAAAGACTCCACCAAAAAGCTATTAGAAACAATCAACGAATACAGGAAAGTTGCTGGCTACAAAATCTACGTACAAAAGTCCATTGCCTTCCTATATACTAACAATGAAATCTCAGAAAAAGAAATACAAAAAACAATTCCTTTTGCAATTGCAGCAAAAAGAATAAAATACCTAGGAATAAACTTAACCAAGGATGTTAAAGACCTATATGCTGAAAACTATAAGACATTTTTGAAAGAAATTTAAGAAGACACCAAGAAATGGAAAGACATTCCGTGCTCATGGATTGGAAGAATCAACATAGTTAAAATAGCCATATTACCCAAAGCAATATACAGATTCAATGCAATCCCCATCAAAATCCCAATGGCATTTTTTAAAGAAATAGAACAAAAAAGCATCAGATTTGTTTGGAACCACAAAAGACCCGGAATAGCCAAAGCAATCTTAAGAAAAAAGAACAATAATGGAGGTATCACACTTCCTGACTTTGGCTTGTACTACAGGGCTACAATAATCAAAACAGCATGGTATTGGCAGAAAAACAGACACATAGACCAATGGAATAGAATTGAGAACCCAGAAATAAAACCACATAAATATGGACAGATAATTTTTGACAAAGAAGCTAAAAACATACAATGGAGCAAAGACAGCCTCTTCAATAAATGGTGCTGGGAAAAAGAATGAAACTGGACTGCTATTTGTCACCATGTACCAAAGTTAATTCAAAATGGATCAAAGACTCAAGCATAAGACCTGACACAATAAACTGCATAGAAGAAAACATAGGTACTAAACTTATGGACCTTGGGTTCAAAGAGCATTTTATGAATTTGACTCCAAAGGCAATGGAAGTAAAAGCTAAAATAAACAAATGGGACTATATGAAACTTAAAAGCTTCTGCACAGCAAAAGCAACCATCGACAAAATAAAGAGGCCAGCAACTGAATGGGAGAAAATTTTTTGCAAATAGTGCCTCCGATAAGGGGCTAATATCCAGAATATACAAGGAACTCATGAAACTCAACAACAAAAAAACAAACAACCCAATTGAAAAATGGGCAGAGGACTTGAAGAGACATTTCTCCAAAGAGGACATACAAATGGCAAATAGACATATGAAAAAATGCTCAACATCACTAATCATCAGAGAAATGCAAATCAAAACCACAATGAGATGTCACCTCACCCCAGTCAGAATGGCTATCATCAACAAGACAAATAGTAACAAGTGTTGGAGAGGCTGTGGAGAAAAAGGAAGCCTCATACACTGTTGGTGGGAATGCAGATTGGTGCAGCCGCTATGGAAGGCAGTGTGGAGGTTCCTCAAAAAATTACGAATACAATTGCCATATGACCCAGCAATCCCTCTTCTGGGTATCTACCCAAAAAATCTGAAAACATTTATACATAAAGACACGTGTGCTCCAATCTTCATTGCAGCTTTGTTTACGGTGGCCATGACATGGAAACAACCAAAATGTCCTTCGATAGATGAATGGATAAAGAAGTTGTGGTGTATATACACAATGGAATACTATTCGGCGGTAAGAAAAGATGATATAGGAACATTTGTGACAACGTGGATGGATCTTGAGAGTGTAATGCTGAGCGAAATAAGTCAGACAGAAAAAGCAGAGAACCATGTGATTTCACTGATATGTGGTATATAAACCAAAAACAACAAAAGAACAAGACAAACAAATGAGAAACAGAAACTCATAGACACAGACAATAGTTTAGTGGTTACCAGAGGGTAAGGGGGGGTAGGGGGTGGGAGATGAGGGTAAAGGGGGATTAAATATATGGTGATGAAAGGAGAACTGACTCTGGGTGGTGAACACACAATGGGATTTATAGATGATGTAATACAGAATTGTACACCTGAAATCTATGTAATTTTACTAACAATTGTCACCCCAATAAATGTAAAAAATAAATTTTTTATAAAAAGTGTAGGTCCGCTTACAACTGTATAAGAAATCAGAGAACCACAAAAGACATCTTTATCATGCCCTGAATAGCTACATAAGTGGGAAAGATGGGCTGCGGAGAATGAAGAGGGGCCTGCGGTGGTCTCGGAGAGGAGACCTGAGCTGAGACCAGGCTGGAAATAGGAGCTCAGAACCAAAGGATTTTTAAAAACTAATCTTATTAAATCTTACAATAGTAGCCAAATAGTATAGAAACCTCACATGTCAGACCACGAGTTAAATCGATGCCAGTCCATTTTGGCAACCTATGAATGTCACTTTTGAAAAAGACAAATGTCCAAGCTCCACCAAGGAATTCCAGGATGCCTCTGGTGAGGCCCAGTAAAGAGCCACCCCAGCCATTCTGACACCCAGCAGGAATTAAGAAGCACTGGGTTAAATCCTAGAGCTGCATTCATACCCTCCTCCCAACCCCCCAAACTTTCCCAGGACCCAAACCAGACCCCAATGTGTTAAGTCACAGTATGGCTTTCCTCCAGTCACTTGTTGTTTTAGGAGTTCCTGACTATAAATTCCTCACCAACACACCACAAGCCCCTCAGCCAGGGTATAAAACCAGGATGATTAATTTTGCAAGGTCTGGGAGCGAGAGGACTGAGCGCGTGACGGCGGAGGTGGGCACGCTGGGAACTTCACCCGTGCCCTTGCGCTCTGCTCCCCGCCTCCTCCAGTCAATGGGGGGTGCAGGTCCTCCCTCCCCTTCCTCTCTCTCTCCCTCCCTGCCTTTCTTGCTCCCTCCCTGCCTCCCTCCTTCCTCCGGCCCATCCTCTCCGGCTGCCACCTCAAGGTTCCCCCACCCACCCACCCCCGGAAACCCAGCAGCATCGGGCACCCTGGATCCAGGTCCTGGGTCCCCTCCTGGCAGAGGCAGCCAGCCGCCATCACCACCCGCCCCATGTCCCTGACCCAGGCCTCTCAACTTGGTCCTTCTCTTGCTCTGTTCGCGGTTAAGCCTGAACAGCGGGCGATTTCCTGGCCTTCCTTCCTCATCCTGCTCAATTCTTTACCTCTCCACCTTTCTGACATCCCCTCCTGTCGCGTTATCACTCACTTCTTCATATTCTCCTTTCCTCCTCTGCCTTCCTCCCCTCACCGACTCCAACACCTTCCATTCTGTTTCTCTGCGATAAAAAATAAATTTTAAAAAAAAAGGATGATTTCCACAAACCACATTTATTTAAAAGAGATAATTTGCCAAAGGAGTCATTTGGGTTGGTTTTTACTTCTGAGATTCTTCCCAGTAACACATGCACAGTGAATGCAGTCCAAGCGAGGATCTGATCTGATGGAGTACTTGAGGCCACTGCGGCAGCTCAGCCAGGGTCCCCAGGGCCAGTGTCCCACTCCAGAGGGACCAAGTCCAGGCTCCCCTCATCAGGGCCTATTCCTCCAGAGATGCCCCATATTTCTGCCAGGCTCCGAACCCTCCATCTTCAGTCCTTTGACCAACCAATGAGGCGGGAGGACAACCGGGAAAGACGGGGGGTTCTGCAATAACTGGTACAGTGACTTGGGACACAAAGAGGAGGGTCTCTGCCACTGTTAAGGATGAAGGAAACTCTCCTTTCTTCTCAAAAGGCTTGCTTTGTTTTTGGTATTCCGCCAGCTGACTTGTTTTCAAGTGAGTTATTTGGTGCTGACCTCTGAGAAGGCCAAACTGGGTGCTGCAGGGGAAGAAAGGAAACAAACAAAACACATTTGTAAAAAGTATTTCAACTGTAGTAGTTAACACTCATTGAGCTCTTTCTAGCTATCTGGCCCAGCTCTGAATTTTACCTGTACTATCTCTTTTGATCCTCACCACCTGGGAGGTAGTGAGGAAACTGAGGCTCCGAGAAGCTAAGTTACCTGCCCAGGATCATTCTAAGTCAGAGTCAGGATTTGGACCTGGGTCTGTCCAACTTCAAAGCTTGTGATCTTGACCACTGTGCTATACAGCCTCAGAAAGGGGACACAGTATGGTGCCCCCTTCATTTAAGTAAATTTAATCAATTCAACAACAAAAAAACCCGTGCTCCCTATCAGATAATACCTCTATACCTGAGGTCTCAAACAAGTAGCCTGAAGGCCAGAATTTATCCACAGGCTTATTTGATTTGGCACGTAGTATTTTAAAACAAACTGACCAGTCCCTAAAGGCCTTTGAGTTTGTGGCCCTGGCCTCTCATCACGCTCACTTTACTGGATCCGTTTCAAGAGGTCAGAGATGCTATTTTCTGCAGAGTTTAAATCACAAGCACCTAGCACTGAACATGGGAAAGGTAGCTTTGAAGACAATTCACTCCTACATTATCTCTATCTCACAGACTTTCTGCAAACACTGTCACCCAGGTGAGTGACATGCTCAGCAGTAGCCACAGTACAGCTGTATCAGCAGGGCTCTAAGAGGCAGGATGAGGCCTGGCAGTTACTATAGTATCACATGGCAATAATGGCAGCAGGATGTGGGGGGAGGTGACTATATTCAACTACAACTTCAGAGTGGAGCTACTGTTTCACTCGGTGGAACCAGGCCAGGTCTCTGATCTCACACTTCCCTGGCAGAATCTGTCCCTGCTGCAATCATCAGGGAGTCATGTGTCCTTAATGCCAGTGCGACAGGAACAAACACAAGCCATCACCCACCCCACAAACAGAGGAGGCCAGCCTTCCTGACCCCAGCAGAACACTGCGCCCTTCATAGCCTGCTACACTTAGTCGTGTCCCTTGCCAGCTCCCTCCTTTTGTCCTCACCCCTACTCACTATACTCCAGGTACCTTTTCTAGGTGCTGTATTTCCCTGGGGAGTTTAGCAAAGAGAAAGAAGTATTATATGGAATTCAGCATGCAGGCTTCCGGGCTGAATTAGATTATGTCGAAGCAAAATAAGTCACAGGAAAAAAAAATCTAAGAGTTGGAAGGGACCTTTGATAGAAAGGGAAACAATCCCTTGCAACACAGCGCTTGCCCAAGGGTCTAAGGGTCCCTCTTCATTAGGCTGTGTTGAACCAGGGTTGTACTGATGAGGCAGACACTTTGCCTATCCCCAGGGAAGGTACCTCATTTCACCACTAAATCGATCACCTCTAGCCTTTAACGCCCCTTAATGCTCGAGACAGGGTATGAAGGCAAGTTTGAGATTACTCTCCTATCCAGCAGAGCTTCAGTTTCTGACTTTCCTACTACTTAGAAAAATCTCGGCCCTCAGCAGAGTGACCTCCCCAGGTGACCTAGTCACACCCACACCCATAAGTTTGCCATAGTCTTCCCAGCTCCTCCCACTTCCTGGCTCAGCTGGGCCCAGAATCCTTCTCACCATGGTCATGTAGGTGGCCTCCGATTTTTCACTTGATTCTTCTTCCTCGATCACCTCACGTGTAGTTATTGAGGAGTAAACATGTTTCTACAAGGGGAATAAATGGTATAAATAGCATCAGATTCTATAGTAGTGGATCTTATATGCCAGAGAAAAGGCCATCTACTACTATTTGCAGGGCATCAATCACCAAAACCAGCAGGTTCAGAGGGTTATTGAGAGCTGGGGTATTATCGATACTGATAATTCAGTCCTTAGTCTTCCCCCAAATTAAGAAATTTAACTTCAGCAAAGAGTACTATCATAAGAACCAAATTCTTTGCTTCAAAAGCCAAACAGTCTTTGTTTGATGGGTGTTTAGGTAGCAGCAGGAGTCCTTATCGTGCCAAATTATATCTACTCTGTGGTTATTTCCTTCTAATTAGAGACATGGCAGGATGACTGGCATTAGGCAGTAGCTAACTGCCATCAGCTCTTTCAGAGGGTTTGTATGGTAGGGACAGCCCTCTCTGACCCGCTGAACAGCTGTGAAGTTGCTGGTACTTTGTGATTCCCGTCCCTGACACTACGTGGGGAAGCAACGTCATCCAGTGAAAAATGCCTGGGCTTCTGGAGACCCCTGCACTGTGATGTGAGAAAACCCTACTCTTGGGTCACAAACAGCCCAAAAGATGGAAAGGTAAATATTCTAAGAGGGGTTTTTTAAAGTTAAAGAAAAACGAGTTCAAGGAAATGAATCCATTTCTCCAGCCTCTAGCAGCAATTATTTATAGCTCCATCACAAACTAACAGAAGAAAAATGCTTCTTGATCTGTCTTTCTAAAGGTCCCTGAATATTTCATCTTAACATTACCTCCTTCTCTTCACTCTGAATGCATCATAATTCTCCCCTATATTTACAGTGTCTCACTGATTATGAAGCACCTGCATAGCCTCACGTTATTGGAACCGCACCACAGTGCAAACGTTGGTCCTTATCCTGGGTTTACTGATGAGAAAACTGAGGATCACGGAGGTGGCAGAGCTGGCCTTGAAATGGGACTTTCTGACGCCAAATCTAGTGCTCTTTCCTCAGGCCCAACCAGGATATGCTGCCCATGCTGGGCTGGCCCCACCTGCCACACCTGACTTACTCCCTTGGGGGCTTTTATTCCAGGAATGAAGATTTCCTGAGCCCCTGCTCTGTGTCAGGTGCTGGCCTACATGCTGAGATATCACTATGAGTAAGACACGAGTCACAGAGGAATGATAACGAACCACCTTGATACTGGAGCAGTATCCACCTCGCCCTCACTGGGCACAGCAACAAAATGGCAGAGTTCTTCTCTTACCTCTGGTTGAGCTTTCTTGGTGTTCTCCAGGCTTTTTACCAGGGCTGTGGAAGTTACTGAACTGCAAGGCATGAAAAGCATGTGGAATTAACTGGCGAGTACTGTGTATATTCAAGGACTGCCTACGTGAGACTCTACAGAGCCTTGTGAAGAGAGAGACAAAATAGAGCAGGCGCTATTCTCTCTCGACTCCTACCTAGCTCACCTTGAAGTCTGAGAAGTGCTTCTCTTTCGTGGAGAGCAGGAAGGCATTCTGGAGATACTAGTCTTGGCTGAACAACAGCTTCTACTTCTCCATTATCACTCTACCTTTCGGTCTATAAAAATGCGAAGTGAATGAACAGAAAGGGGCATGGGGAGATGCTGCTGAACCAGCAGGGGGCAGCAGAAGCTCAGTGAGCCGTCCAGTTCAAAGGGCTCCTGGTCTCTCCCAGTAGGAGGCCAAACTGAATTATGCCCACAAACATCCCAAACAGTGAGCTCTGGCCCCTTCCAGGCCCTTGGCCTTTGATATCGTGACCATTTGCCTTCTGCATTTGCGAGTGAATATTTTTTTATTTTTTCCTTTTTTGGCCTAAGGTAGAGATTTAAAAGCTAATAAAGAATCTGTATTTTTTTTTGTCTCACAGCAGAAATATTTTTATTGTATTTTCTGATTATAAAGTTGTATAGTCTCATTGTAAAGTAATTCAAATAATACAGAAATGTACAGCTGGAGGCTGACAGTCCAGTAAACCCCCTACCGTCACAAGACCCACCTTCCCCTTTATCCCAAATTACTACTATTGATATTTAAGAATTATCCTTCCAAATCTCTCTCAATGCAAGCACAAGTACACTCACACAAAAAGTATTATATAATTTTCTTTTTTATAAACATGAGGTCATACTACAATATTTTATAATATAGAATTGGACATCTTTCCATGTCATTACATACATGCAGGGTTGTGTGGTAATTCATTGAATGGAATATTGATTCTTTGAATCATCACCTTTCTGACAGACACTGAGGATGATTTCAATTTTGTGTTTTTTCTCCCCCCCTTTTCCACCTCCGACCCCCCCACACACACACATCCCCTTTTGGTTCAAGCCATTGTTTCTCAGTCTAGTTGTGTAGGACACAGCTCCCTGGCCCACACTGGTATTGTGAGCCTTGCGCTGCCCCCAGCTGAGGTAGGCAGTTACCAGGCATCAATTGGCTGCTCACAGCAGCTCACAGCAACCCACAGCAGCCTACAGCAGCCCACGGCTGCTCACACTGGCTGCCGGCTACTCACACTGGCTGCCAGCCACTCACGCTGGCCACCAGCTGCTCATGGCAGCACACAGTAGCCCATGGCAGCTCACGCCTACCTCCGGCTGCTCACGGTTGTTCACAATCTTACCTGTAGAGGGCGCATCTCACTGGCCTGTGTGGGAATTGAACCGGCGACCTAGGCGTTAGGAGCACTGGGCCGGCCCTCAATTTTTAACTATAATCAATGCTACAGTGACTATATTTATGCACATATCTCAGCATATCATTCTGATTATTTCTTTAGAATACACTAGTAGACATGGAAGTACTACTCTTCATTTTGAGAAAAATTGAGGCCCAGGGGGCAGGAAGTGAGCTGATATGAAACCCGGGTTGTCTAACTGTCGGCAGCGCTATCAGCACGCTCAGAGCAAAGACGCTCAGAGAAGCCAACTAAGTTCAAAACCAAGTCAGAGAGTCCCTGGGGAGTAGAAGTGCAAATGTAGCAGGCGTAAGCACTTTCTGTAGAATCCACAGGGAAAGGAGACTCAAAAGTCATATGTGGGAGCCCTTTCCCATTGACACTATTTCAACAAGAGTCCATTTGCCCTAGCAACATATTTCATCAACAGTTGGGTAAACTGAGGGATGTGACTGCCAACAGCCAATGAAACACTAGTGCCCATGTCAGAGCATCTAGGCATTTTTGAGATACTGGGAGAAGTACTGATGAAATTTAAGCCTTTAAAAACATTTCAACAATAAATATTTTAGGACTTAAGGACAGCCATTCAAAAATAGCCTGTCATAATTAGAATGTAGTCTTTTAAATAAAGCAACTGACAGCCCTCAGGATCTAAGCTTCTATATGAAGCATATATTATGGATAATTCAAAAATCATTTAACTCAGGCATTGAAAGGCATCATTATAGTTCTTGGTTAAGATTTATACTCTTAATTATTCTCTATTTAGACCACCCTTTGTGAAAGAGCTGGGAATCTTTGTAAAATACCAAAGCGAATGAGGATGGTATGGAAATGTAAAAGGCCTTTCAGGAGTGAAGGGGCAGGGATCACTATACAGATGATGTCGAATGTGACATCATCCACAGATGATTCTATTTTGAAATACCCCCTTCTGTCAAAATGGCAGTTAGGGCCCTATCACTCTCTTCCACTCCAGGTTAGAGGCAGTCCTGCACCTCCAGCCTCCCAACCCAAGAAGTGAGAGAAGCCCTGTACCTCTTATTCCTGTGGGTCCTCTTAATGATCAATATCAGAACAGGAAGTAGCAGGATAGTGGCACAAACAATCCCCACAATGATCACCAGATGATCACCGCCCAGGATCTCAGGTCTGCGAACTACTGGAGTCACTGGTGCTTGGGAAAAGAGAAAAGCAATGAGGACCTCAATGTTCCAGAAAAGAGCTGAGAGCTCCACCAGTTCTATACCAAGTATCAGGTCAGGAAGTGTGGGGAGAAGGCCAGACTCCACCCAGTGTTAAAACACGAGGACTCTAGCTATCCCTATTAGGTTGAGAACCAAAGTCTGACCCCCTTGCTTACCCTTAAAATACACAGTAAGGTGGGTGGAAGAAGAGGATAACACCCCACCTATAGAATTTCCTTTTGCATTAACAAATCTATCTTAAAATGTGATTTACCAAACGTCATAGAAATAACATACATCTTAGAGGCTACTGATCTTTCTATGGGAAAGTGGTTGTTTTCGAAAGGATCTACTCATATGCTACAACCCTCGGCCCCATGGTCATGATACTGAGTACGGCCTTCTGAGGCACTTCCACCCATATAGTACCCTTCACTCATTTCCTCAATTCACTCTAAATACATACATCAAAGACCTCGTGGGGGCCAGATATCACCAGACATGGAAAATACAAACATGAATAATGAATGCATGGTCCCTGCATCCAAGGGGAGGAACAAACATATAAACAGAAAACTACAGACTGTTATGGGTACTATGATAAAAGTCCATATGGGGAGCAGAGGGGTGCAGAAAAAAGGGTACCCAATTCCATGGGAAGCAGATGAGAATTTGTCAGCAAAAGTTCTAAAGTTTAAGCTGAGCCTTAAAGGAAACATCAAGTTTTGGGAGCAGACAATATGGGGAAGGACAGAGGGGACATTATGCACAAGGTCTGGAAGCCTGACAGGACGGTGCTTTTAGAAACTAGAAATAGTTGCATTGGTGGGTGTGGTGGGGAATGAGGCTAAAGAACAGGGTCTAAGTCATGAAGGACCTTGATTAGCTCAGCCAGAGTTTTGTTGTTGTTTTTTTTTGTGTGTGTGTGTGTTTTTCTGTAGGCAATGGAGAAACCACTGAAGATTGTAAGGCGTGGAATAGAATGTTCAGATTTGTGATGTAGAAAGATGGCACTGATAGCTGCATGAAGAATGAGCAGTGGCTAAGATTGAAAGCAGAGACTAGTTAGAGGCCTACAGTCCAAAACAGAAATAAAGACAACTAGACTAAAGTGGTGGTGATGAACTGGAAAGAAGACAGATTCAAAGTCAGTAGTAGAAATCACAGGACTTGACCTGCTGGTTTAGGGGTCATGGGAAAAGGAAGACTCAAGTACAACTCCCGGCAGCCAGTTAGAATAACTGTAGATGATGACGGCGTTAACTGAGATTGAGGAGATGGGCTGGGAAGAGTCACGCAGGGGGAGGTTTGGATATGTGGTATTTGAAGTGTTTGTGGAGTATTTGGGTGGCGTTCATATAGATACACAAAGATAGATAAATTGTGTCCACCATAGAATGCATTGAATATATGTACAGTATAGTGCCCAATACTGCTGAGGCAAAGAAGGCTGCAGGTGTGCAATTCGAGTACCACTGGTGATCTCAGCTGGAGAAGAGGCAGAAGCAGAAGCCAGAATGCAGGGCACTGAGGAGTTAATGGGAGATGAGACAGGAGACAGCCCACACCGCCCTTTAGCAAGCTATTTGGCTATGTCAAGAAATATATAACTGATTGTGGTAAAGGCTGCACAATTCTGAACATACTAAAAACCACTGAGTTGTACATTTTAAATGGGTGAATTGTATGGTATGTGAGTTGTAGCTCAATAAAGCTGTTTTAAGAAAAAAGAAGATAGACGATGAGAGCTAGAATAGACAAGGACATAGGTAAGAAGAGTTGAGCATATTAATTAGGTTGGTGCAAAAGTAATTGCAATTTTTGCAATTATTTTTAACCTTTTAAACCGCAATTACTTTTGCACCAACCTAATATGTGCTGAATGGTAGAAACCAATGGAAAATGAGAGCTTTAAAAGCCATGTTGTGAGGTTTCTGAGGAGAAGAGAATGCACCTGAGCACAGGGGTTCAGACGAGCCCAAGCAGAAGGGACCTGAGGACAGCAAGCCAGAGATAAAGGCGGGCATAGATATAGACATTTTTGTGGGTGGGGAGGGCTTGGAAGTTGAATGAGCTCCCACCAATGGCTTGCATTTTGTCTGTGAAATGGAGATAGGATTTCTGAGAGTGAAGAAATCCATCTGTCCTGCTTCCCTGTCCAGCTGGGACTCTTGGCTATTAACAAGACGGTGCCTCCATAGACTTACGACTCTGGCCAAAGGGACTCAGGTGTGTTCCACCCTCACCCCCATCCCTGCCCCCAACCAACCACAGCCAACCCCTGAGGACCCCAGTGAAAAGCAAAGTCCACAGGCCACATCCTGACTGTTAACTGGGTTATGGTTTAACTTTAACCCCTCACTTATCAACCACTCTCAGTCAACACAATTGAGTCTTTATTCTTCTACACACTGGCCTCAATGCACAGTGTTTGCCAGAATACAGAACCTTTGATCAGAAAACCTCTATTTTTGGTTCTGGTCCCTTCCTGTTTTCTCTCTGTTCTTTGCTATCTCTCACCAGCTCAGGATCATTTTCCCCTCTGCTACAGAGCACACAGCCTCTCCTTTGAAGCTAAGTAAAAATGACTTTGAACATCAAGTCCAATTCACCTCTGAGCTTCTGTATCTTTAAATTGGTAGATTGCTCTGGCAATGAGTGAGGTCTGGCAGAGGGCTGGTGTTCACTAAATATTGGCTCCTTTTTCCTTGACCTACCAGGAGGGCCAGAACTGGGATGAGGCAACCAAGGTTTCCAGGGCAGCAAATTTAAAGAAGCCTCACTCTCAGGGTCGTACATCACCTGACAGTGATGCTTCCTTTAATTTTGTACCCTAAAAGCCTTTCGGGTCTCACCCTAGTCCTGGCCATGCCAACCAGCTATGAGGCCCCTCATCCCTCTTTAAATAAAAATTAGATACTTTGGGGCTCCTTCCAATTCACTTTCAGCACAATGGTTTTCCTGAATGTCAGGTTCCCCAGGTGGATAGTGCAGGTGTAGCTTCCTCCATCGGACTCCTTCACTCCTTGGAGCACGATGGAGCCATCATTGCGGGCAGTGTTCCCCACCAGGTTTACACGGTTCTGGAAGCTGCCCCAGTTCTGAGGGTACCCCACAGGTACGTTGGGTTTGGGGTAATAGTGCAACACAATCTCCTCCTAGAAGGGAAAGGCAAAATGATTGAGATTGCAAGGACTGGGGGCGGGGCAGCGTGGGGAAGCTTGAGACGCCCTGAATGTGCAGGTAGTAATGGTGTTATCAGACAGTATTAGGTAACACGAAAGTGTGAACACACACGTGTGTGCAGGCATGTGTCGTGGTGAAGGATGCTAACAAACTACGAACAACTGTTCCACCTGAAGAGAGGGACGAGGAAAGTGGGAATGAGGGGCTTTCACTTTCTACACTTCGCCAGTAAAAAGAAGTAAAAGTACACCTTTACTTTTTATGACATTTCCAGTTTGATTTCCAATAGGAAATCTGAAACACGACTAAAATGGAACTCTAAGTTTTTCCCCCAAACCAGTTTATTCTAGTCCATCCCATTTTGGTAAATAGCAACACCTTCTTCCAGATGCTCAGGCTAAAACTCTTGGAGTTACCCTTAACTCCTCTCTTTCTTGAACAACTCACATCTAAAATCCCTCAGCAAATCTACCACCTCTACCTGCAAAATATATCCCAAATCTCACCTCCTCCATGGTTGCCACTTGGGTCCAAGCCACCATCTCTCATCTGGATTCCTGCAAGGAGCTTCCTTACTTGTCTCCCTAACTTACTTTTAAATACAGTCTATTCTCAGCAGATGAATCATTAGAAATATAAGTTAAACCATGTTACTCCTCTGCTCAAAACCCTACAATTTCTACTAAAAGTACATGATATGCCCCACCCCCTTTTCCTCTCTGATTTCATCTTCTACTTGTTCTTCCCTCACCAATTTGGGTCACTTCACTCCAGCCACAGTGACCTCCTTGCTGCTCCCTGATTACTGGCCTCAGGGCCTTTGCGTTTGCTGCTCCCGCTACCTGGAACACACTTCTTCCCAGATATACATGGTTCATTCCCTCACTTCCTTCAGACCTCTGTTCAAACGCCACCTTGTCAGTGAGGCCTCCCTGGCCACCTAGTTAAAACAGCCACAAGACTCTGCTTTCTTGTTCTCCACAACTCTCATTACTACCTGATGTATTTAGTATTTATTTCTTCATTATTTTACTGTGTATCTCCCTTCATCTTGATTGTAAGTCCCCCATTAGGGCAGGGGCTTACACTGCATAGCAGATGCTTAAATGAATAGGTGCTGGAATTTTTATCAAGGGATGTAAACATTATTATTTTTTAAAAAGCTTTTAAGAAAAGGAAGTAGAAATGTGTATATAGACACAAAAATGAATAAAAAGTCTTGGCCCCTAACATCTTGTCTCTTGTGATTCAAATTCACAAGTCAAAATGTCAATTTTCATCCTATTTTCTGTTGTGACTCACTTGGTGGATGACATTTAAATGCATGACAAGCTCTTGGGACTACATATAATTCCCCATAATATGCCATGATACCACCCTTTCTGACCCACTCAGACAGCATATAGAAATCAAGCAAGTTTTTCTAAATGCGTTATTTTATTTATTTATTTACTTACTTACTTACTTATTTATTTAAGGAGGGTGCAGCTCACAGTGGCCCATGCAGGGATTGAACCAGCAACCTTGGTGCCACCAGCACCATGCTCTAACCAACTGAGCTAACTGGCCACCCCAGGAATCAAGTTAAGTTTAAATGACTGTTTTATAGGGATGATCTGGAATATGTCTTAATTTATAAAAGCTAAAACTTTCATAAACTTTCCACCTTACTTTTATTAACAGTAAGTTACTTGGGATGTCCTTCACAACACCACAGCTTGACCCATAAGTGAATCACCATGCCATATTTGACATCTACTGGTCTAGTGAACAAACTTGCTCTTTATTGCTTCAGAGTTCCCATGAAATACTCCTCACCCTGGCCTCCAGGATCTACTAATTCCAACACTTGAAGCATCCATGAAGACAGAGGAAATTCCCTCCATCACATAAATGGGGCAATGGAGCACAGAAAAAAACTCACAAAAATAACCCAAATAAGAATAAGAATGTAATCATTCTTATGTCTAGCCCATAGCTTTCCTGGCTAGGCCACAAAAATCATCCCCCTAATTCTCCCATAGACTCTACAAAGAGAAGAAGGGAGAAGAGGAAGGAAACTAAAATGCGGTGGCCAAGTCATACACAAATGCTTTACATGGACTATCTCATGTATGCATCTTCACTATCCTAAAAATTATACATTTTCTTCTCCTTCTCCTGCTCCTTCTCCTTCTTCATTATCTTCATTAGAGTCATTTTTCCTATCAGGAAGCTAAAGTTGCCCAGCCAAGTAGCTGAGCTAGGAGAAGGCCCAGTTCTGACAAGATCCGGAGCCAAGCACTTGCAATGCCACCGCATGGCACCTGGTGCCTAGATTCTCCCTCTCCCCGACTGTCCTGACACCATCAGCCAGGGGCTTCCTCTTCATTACCTTGGCGTGCTTTCCTGATGAGAACATCCAGTCTACCTTGGTCATGCGTTTCTCTTCTGTGCTCTGGAAAACACATCCCATCTTAATCGAATCACCCACATTGACCATGAGCTCTGGGGGAAAAATGATAAATCAAGTCAAACCCAAGGTATAATCTATAGAAGCCAAAGAACTCCTAGAAGACATAACGTTTAGCCAAATATTCTCAACAGTAAAATAAATGTTAACACCAAATACTGGACACATTCTTTCCACAGATGATCCTATATGGACAAGGGACTCAGAGGCATCTAACTCAAACCAATAGACACTCTGAGAGTAAGAGAATACCTTCTGATTACCCACATACATCAAGTCTGAGGGGTCCTGTTGTCTTCATACTAAAATAAACATTTTCTGGTCCTCTTTAATTCCCTTCTCCCTTCCCTTTTCCATAATTTTTTCCATGATCCCAAACTCCACTTCAAGTTTATACTAATGAAAGTACGGAAAATTTTGAAGCCCACCACTTTCTGTTCACCTACTTAGATACCCACATCTGCTTAACATAAACAGGAAGTGGAAAGTTATATACCTCTCATTCTTATATATAACCCCTGGCTCTCCTAACTGAAAAACGGAATCATAGTGACTCTCCTCACTTCTTTTATCCTTTTTACAAGTTGTCTTAGGACTTACTTAGGACAGTTCTGGCTACAGAACAGGTCACAGGACTCCTTGCTAATTAGGCCAAGACAATAGACAGCTTTTCTCTGACTTTTCTTTCTGTTTCAATCCCCCAGCTCCCCCCATCCCTCTCTCCCTTCTTCTGGCTTTCTAAGTCCTTGCTCTTCCTTCTGCTTATTTGGATAAGCAGCTGACCTCATCATATGTTTACTGCATAAGTTATTTCAAGAGGTCCTTGAAAAAGAAAACAATTAGATGTTTCTGATTTTCTTCAATAATGCTCTACACAAATCAACCACAAAGTCAACTAAAAGATAAAAGGCAGGATGGTATTTTAGGTAGACTCAAGCTTAGGTCTTAACTGGGCAAAGTTCCCTCAAAAATAGCATTAAACAAAGCTCATGAAGTAACAAACACACTGCATAAGCTGATCTTTTCATCTAAATTTTTCCTTGGGAGAACATTAACTTCCTGCCCAGCAGGAGAAATGCGTAATAGGAGGGAAGCAAAAGAAAATATTATGAACTTGAAACTCTATAGAGGGTATTATTTTGAAAGTAATAAAAATTCACTCCAAAGAATACCAGTAGAGAAGGAAACGCCCTCAAATTCCATCAACACATTAAAAACTGAACTCTATTTTTTAAGTGTAATAATAATGACTAAACCTTCTGAGTCCTTTCAATACACCAGACATGTGCTAGACACTTTGTACATAGTACATTAGCTAGTCATTACAATATTTTGAGATATGTACTATTACCCTCCCATTTTACAGAGGAAGAAAGTGAAAAGAGACCAAAGCCACATGGCCAATAAAACATAGAGCTTGAACTCAAACCCAGGTCTGAGTGAAAACAAAGCCCAAGCTTTCTCACTCACTACACTGTACCATCTCACATAAGTGGAAGGATGGCTGATTCCAGAGCCAAGTACAGGAAGTTAGTATTATTTTTATTTGTAATAATATTGTCTATAGTATTTAACTAAGAACTATGATAAAAAGAATTAAAGTAGTAGAATCAAAAAAAATTATAATCTGAAGGGTAAACTTTGTAAAGAAAATTATAGATGACCGCACAAATGGAATTTTCACGTGGGAGGAGACAACCTCCAGCAAGCAAGTTGGACAACTTTGCACTGGCCACTAGGCGAATTGTTAGGAATTGGATCTAGTCCCACTCTGGCTAGAGGGAAAAATAAATACAAGGTGCTCCACCAGCTACTGGGAAAATATATAACCACCCCTAAATTTGTGCTAGCCTGTTTCCATTGATTCAACTCTTAAAATCAGCTCCTTTTGGCTTCTTCCCTCTGTGTCTCTTCCAAGCAGGAAAAGGCATCCATTTTGTCGGCCGTGCTTGTGTGGACAAGTGTTTGGCCACAGCATCAGAGGACAAAACAGAAGGCAGAGTAACCCCAAGGTAATCCTTGGAACACAGGCAGCTGATTCATTTCCTCTTCCTAGAGAACCACAGGTTTGGAATCAAAAGAAAAATGCCAATCGAAAAACAGTAGAAAAAATTAGGAGGGAAACCAGAGGCTACCTTCTACAATTCCTCCTACAACTCCATTTTTTAGAAATCAAATTCAAGTGAGGGACACTCATTCAAGAATTTCATTCATTCAACAAATGTTTATTGATTGCTTACTCTGTGCCAGGCTCTGTGCCCAGAGCTGGTCAGAAGACAAAGAACACAGACCCAGGCAAACAGGAAGACACAACTGAGCAGGTATGATGCGTATCACCAAAGGGGAGGACAGGGAGCTCCAAAGGAGCTTATTAAAAGAGTGGACCTAAACTGGGTAGTGGGGAGGAGGGGATCCAGATTCGAGTTCCCTAACTAGACTGTAAGCTCTCCTGAGGACACAGACTTTCCTTCTATCTCACTTTTAAAGAATGTATTGAATTCTGTGCTTTTCAAACTTTTTTTTTTCCAGTTATTAGTTTCAGGTGTACAAAACGATGTAATAGTTAGACATTTCACCCCTCACAAAATGATAACCCTCCTCCCAAATCTATTGCCCCTCTGGCACCGTACTCAAACTTTTTTAAAGCAGCAGAATTCTTCCTTCACACAAAACCTTACCTGGAAGCCCAATGAATAAAACAGGAAAAAGATAAAGGACTTTGGTTGCAGTGGAGGTGGAAGCCTGAGGTCCTACCTGACTAGCTCATCTATCAACCCCCTCCCTGTTCTCACCCTCTGTGTGGCCTACCTGGTTCCTTGGACACTGAGGGTTCTACAGAGCAGTTTGTAAACCACCAATCTACTGATGTCACTCCTTCCATTTATAAATGGGGAAAATGCGAACCAAAGATGTTAGAGAAATCTGCTCATTTCTTTTATATTCCCCAAAACACCTAACATAGATACCTAAAAAATATGGACGTGTCATCAATGTGGATGACTGATGCAAAGTATCAGGGTATGGTAAAAAAAACATGGACTTTGTTGTCAGAGATGACAAGGTCCAACTACTGGACATGATATTCAATAAATATGGGTCCTTAGTCACTTAACCTCTCTAAGCCTCAGTTACTTCATCTGTAAAATGAAACAAACAGTACTTCCTTCACAGCATTTCCAAGAGGATGAAATGTGCTTAAAGTAATAATAAAGTAATAATCATCCTTATTTTTATTTAAAGAGCACTATTTTTTGAAGACTCACTCTGTGTTAAGTACTGAACCCAAAGGCTGGCATTTACTCACAAAAATCTGTTCCCTTTCCCCTTTGTACGTCAAACCTCTTATTCCTTCTTCCTTCTCAAAGCAAGCATTCACGTACCTTTGGGCTCCTCTGGTAGTACGTGCAGCACCACTGTTTTTTTGAACACGCGGCTCTCCATTTCAAGACGGATTTCACAGGTATATGTTCCCTGATCAGCCTCTTCCACATTTTGGAGCAGGAGAGAACCGTCATTGTGTAAGATGTCCCCCACTAAGCGCACGCGATTCTGGAAGCGCCCCATGGGCACACTGAGGTTGGCGTAATAGTATAGCACGTAATCATCCTGGAGGATAACCCAACATCGGGGAAAATCTAAAGTCAGTGGCACCAGACCTAGGAGTCTGGATTCAAAAGACCCTGTTCTGTGGAGGCAGCACAGTCATCATCACCATGATCATCATGATAACGTGACCAAAAAGTATACGTTACCCAGTTAATAATAATCACTATTCTAACTTGCACAAGGCTCTATGGCTCATTTATACAAACACAAATGGAGAAATATGGTCCACACATTTTCATTTCTAACAGTTTAAGGCAAAATGTAACTCCTACTCTGAAGATCACTCTGGGGATTCAAACTCATGACTTCTGAAAACCACCTCCCATCCTCACCCCATCTTCAGCCACGGCCCACAGATTAGATGGCATTCAAAGGCATGATGCAATCACACTGGCTGGCTGTTGGGAGAATTACCAGCGTTTTGGCTGTCACTCCTTTCTTGACAGCCCTCTTCCAGCCAGCATATATCATAAGACATGAAAAGGAGTCATCAACAGGAAGTGATTTACAGGCTGGGAGGGGGAGCCCTGGGAATTCTTATTTCTACTTACACCATGGGAATATCCCTCTTATGATAAATAATAATAAATGTTTGACAGTAGCATCATAGGGATAACACGTTCTAAACTACAGAAACAATATTTCATTTTAAACATTGGGACCTTATTGATAATAACACATTACTTAGGACATATTTTACAAAAAAGTATCTCCGCAAAATCCCTGGTGAGGCTTAATATGCTGTTCGTGCCTCAAAGAGCTCCCAAAATCCTCGCTCAGCCATGCTGCATGTGCTAATCCCAACACATCAAGCAGTGGTGAAGGAGAAAGAAGATTCCCCAGCACATAAATGGAGCAGGAGAATGCTGAAAGAATCTCTTTCCCTCCCACTCTCCCGCCCCCAAAACCTACTACTGTTACATCACTCTTATGCTGAGGCCATAATCCTTCTGTCTAGACCAATGCTCTCTCACCATCTCACCCCTCCCACGCACCTATACTACTCTACAAAGGGCAGAAATTGAGAAAAGAAACTCAAAGAACTTTCTGTGCATGTCTTTCATTAGCTTCTAAATGTCCTGAAAGTTAAGCATTACCATTATTACAATTACCTTCACCTACACCTTAGCAAATGGGGAAGCAGAAGCTCAGCGAGGTTGAATAACTTGCCCAGCTGATTACACAACCAAGAGTCCAAGCTGAGAAGAAGCCCAGTTCTGATAAGCTCTAGAGCCAAGCCCTTGAACACCACCCTATGGCACCTGAAGACCTAATTCTCACTCTCCCCATACTGTCCTGACACCACTGGCCAAGGGCTTCTAATACATGGTAATGTTTCCTTCTTCTTTTTACCTTGCTGTGCTCTCCTGATGAGAACATCCAGTCTACCTTGGTCACACGTTTCTCTTTCGTGCTCTGGAAAACACATCCCATCAGGGCTGAATTACCCACGTGGACTGTCAGCTCAAGGGAGGAAACAATCAAGTCTTTCAGGCCCAATGAATAATCTACAGAAGTCAAAGGCAAGAGGAGACATCATTTAGACAAATACCTTCAACAACAAAAATCTGTATTAATCACCAAGTATTATACGCCTTCCTTCCCTAGAAGATCCAATATGGACAGAAGCCCTTCACTCAAACCAGTATGGCATTCCCAAAGGTAAGAAAAATACCCTCCAGTTACTCACATGGCTCAAATCGGGGGTTCTGCAATCTTCACACTACATAAATGCTAACTGGTCCCATTCTCCTGGCTAGTCTCTTCTCCTTTTCCAGAATTCCTCCCCCCAATCTCCTTTCTAAAGAATGAAGAGAAACCCTGAAGTCCTTCCTTTCAGGTCATGTATTTAGACACCCACAAACAGGAACTGGCATATATTTTGCTTTTAGTTTCCCACCAGTTCCCTACCTGAAAAGCCAATTCACAGATATATTTGCTTCCTTCCTCTTTTCTTTTTCTTTAGTTCCTGTACAAAAGCTTATCATTGAGTTTGCTGGCTGATTCTGGCTGTAATTGTCCTTGTAATTAGGCCAATACAGAGCACAGCTCTTCCCTTGAATTTCCTTTGTATTTATTTGCCTTCTCCCCACCACCCCCTCCAGCTTTGCCAACAGCCCTGGCTTTTCAGCCTCTAGGTGTCTGCACGAGTGGTACCACTCTACTATCTGTACATTGCTCAAGTAATTTCTCTTTTCCCTAAAAGAGAAAACCATTACGTGGATATTTCTGTTTTCACAAGATAGGCTCTATGTAGAGACAACAACATAAAGAAAAACATGCTTAGATGTTGGCCAGTTTATATCAAAGAAGAGCCAAGTGAACACATATGGGAAAAACAGTGCCAGTCTTTTCATCCAAGCTGTTGCCCTGAGAGAAGAATGTTAACTTCCTGCCCAACAGCAGGCACACACGGTAGGGAAGATGTAAAAGGAAACATGAACTCTAAACTCTCTGGAAGGAATTATTTTGAAAGAAATCAAAATTAGCTCCAAAAATGATTTGGAATTTTCCTGTAATGAAGAACTGAGCAACTTTACTGTGGTTACAGGTACATGAAGCTAATTTAATTTAACATTAAGTGTGTTATATGTAGAATTAAGTGAAGGTTTGTGAGAAAGCAAGAGCAGCAACCAAAGTGAAAAGAAAAGAAACGTACACCTGACAGGTAACCTTTGTAGAGAAATGGCTGAAGAAAATGAGACTTTCTAAAGGAGGAAAACCTCCCCATAAGACGTATAAAACTTGATGCCACCGAGCCACTACATACAGGGTTGGATTGTTAACTCTGGAGAAAAGGGGAGAAAAACGGTGGGCTGCTTCACAGAGCTCTGGGAAAATATCTAAATACCCTCTGAAATTATGAAAAACATTCTCTAATCTCTAATACACGTCATTTCCGTGTGTGCGAGCGAATTGCACGCACGTCCTCTCTATGTTGCCTGGAACTACGTAGAGCAAAGGCAATTTTTTTTGTACTTTGCTGAGTCAGTTTGCACTAATAAAGAGAAAAATAAAAAGCTATGAAGGCAAAGTACCTAATTAATTTATTCTTCTTACAGAGATATATATCCATGGAATAAAGAGAAAAACATGGGGAGGGAGGAGGAAAAAGTTGGTAAGAAGTGAAGATGAGAAATGAGCACAAAAAGCAGCCTTGAGCATTTAGGTTACGTTTGAACAGGAGACTCCAACCTGGGTGGTCTGAGGAGGCAGCCAGAACAGCTGGCTAGAAGGAAGTGGAGCTTAAAGGGGAAACTGAAGCATAAGGAAGCCTTAAGCAGCCTTGCTAGGGTAAGGTGGGGAGAGGAGGTTCCAGGCAAAAGAAACCACCCCAAATTGGGAAAGCGCTCGGTGCACTGGAGGAACCACAAAAAGCCTGGCTAAAGCATGGAAACAATCACAGGGCTTCTGGGCCTTTCTCTGGTAATTTCATTTCCTGATCTGAGACTCGCTATGGTTTCAAAGATGACAATTTAAAGTGCAGGAATGCCAGAGGGAGGGGTTGTTTTGTATCGCATAGGAGAGGACTAGAACACCCAGTAAGACCCCAAAGGCATTCTGCTTCTACTAGAGAAGGGGAATATTCAGCTTTCCAAAAAAGAGTCTGCTACATGGCTTCTAAAACAGCTGTTTTAGCAAAACAACTGTTTTAACAAAACTACGAAGTTCCAGGTTAGGGGTTCTGTTTTCAACAAACCAAAGGGAAGTGAAAATACACAAAATTGGCTTTTGAAAATGCATGAGACTTATGGTAAGTGGAATACGGCTCCCCTACCGCACCCCCTCAACCCCCCCCCCCCCCCCCCCCCCCCCCCCCCGCCATCTCTTGGCTTCTACTTACCCAGTAACACTGACATCAGGATGAGTTTCGGTGGGCACAGCATGTTGATCTCAATTTTTCAATCTTAAGATAAAAGCAAAAAATCAGAAAATAGTTTCAAGAGAAGTCCATTAATTTGACAAACCAATTGTGAGTTCCTCCGTGGGCCAGCCTCTGCCTGAAGCTCTGGGGTGCAGCATTGAACAAGAAAGACAAGGTCCCCGCTCACATGTAGTTTGTGGTGGATGGTGGGGGGCGGGGGGGAAGTAGAGAAAAAAAGAAGCAAATGAATGAATAATAAAACAGCAGATGCTATGACGAAACAAAACAGAGTGGTGTTGGGAGAGTCACTTGGGGGCTCCTTTAGATTAGCTGTAAGGGAAGATTAAATGAAAGTTGCTTTTCAAGAGAAAAAAAGCAAACAATTCCCAGATACGCTTGAGATGACAACGCTAGACATTCTACAACCTGAGAGTTTCATATAAACAAAAGATTACAGGATACTCAGCCTGAAATTTTTACCTATCTCTCCAACTAAATTAAAATTAGTATTTTTAAACATATGAAGAATATTCAGGACATGTGGGAAAGGAGATACACAAATAAGGGGAAATTTTAAAACTCAGTCAAGGCATTCGCCAAGCTCTATGACACAAAGAAGCCACATGAAAGGTCACAGGTCATGGTGAGCTTTTTTTCTTCTTTGTAAAAACTTTTTAGGCAGGGCAGCACATGGGTCGAATGAGAAATGGGCTGTGCATGGGCAAAAGTATTTTTTAAATGACCATCCATGTTATCTCTGTGGTATTAATTTCACTGCAGCTATCAGCTCCTAGGAAAGGAATCAATGTTCTACACAGTGCCCCGCAATTTTCCTAATGAAACAGAAGAACCCTAACTCCAAGGAGTTACAGTTCAACCAGCCCTGCATTCCTACCTACTACTCTGGCTGGTTTCAGCCATGATATGATCCCTGCACCCCTAACAAACTGCCACTGGAGGAATTCCACCTCAGACCTGCTAGGTTCTTTTTTCTGCATTAACATCACAGTACCCTACCCAGCTCTGATGGAAAATGGTGGCCATTTTAATTTATTAAAAAAATGATTTCTTAAAAGATTCCTTACCTGTATTCTAATTAACAAAATCTTCCATCTGGAAAATCAGGATCAAACTGCTTAAAAAGGTCCTATCCTCGGTCCCACTTATGCAGAGAAGTCAGCTGACCCTGCTGAACCTCAGTTTCCTTGTCTATAACATGGGCATAATAATGCAAGGATAAAATATGATAAAGTAAATAACAGTGCTTTGAAAGACAGAAAGCATTACCACATGAGATCCTATTTTCCATAACCTAAAAGTCAGATAGGAAATAGACTTTGCAGCTTTCCGGGGGGATTTTGGGTTCTGAGTATCGACCTTAATAAGAATGGCAAATGACTAATGAGAATGAACTGGAAACTTTTAAGTTTCAATTTTTGAACCCCATCACAACAATGTACATAGTAACTACACTGACTCAGATATACCAAAGTCACATGCAGTTGCTAGATGTACAAGCATAAGCACATCTAATGAAAACACAGACCTCTCCCAAGACAGCCAAGGCCCTATTCCTGTTCCAGGACACACGCCTCACCCACACATACATGAGTAAGCATGATAAAGGGCTACCTTTATGGCATGTCATAACTTGAATACATCATGTCTGGCACCTCTGCAATCCCTCTCACATTCTGCATGAATTCTCCAGGAGTTGACTGTTCTCCCTCTTCTGCCCAGCAAACTGCTCTCATACGTCGCCCAGTGTACCACTTGCATGGAGAAGTAATTGATTTGCATGTCTAATCCAACCCCATTGAGTCTACATTCTCAAGGGCAGAACCATACATGTCTTATTTATGTGTCCCATGCCTGTGCTACAGTACCAGTAAAGTGCCTGGCATATACTGGATAAATGCTGATAGCTGCCAATATGACCATCAAATTAAAATCAACTTAGATATCCTGCAACTACACCACTCTACTCTAAGAGGAAATCAGTGACCCTACCAAACTCTGAATCTAGTCACCAAACTCAAGTCACTCAAAGCCACACCCAAACCATTTTCCAACACATTCTAAGAAATGTGTAAACAATCTGATGAATAAAAGACACCCATTTCCAGTTCCAAGTACACAAATGCACCATTAGAACTGTGTGAATGAGTAAAGCAGCAATGATTTAATGAAAAAAAGCATTGAATTGAATGTTTAAAAAATTCTCTTCCCAGGTAAGACTTTCCATTAACTAATTCTTTACTCTTTGGGAAATCACTAAGTCTACCAGGACCTTGTCCTCTACATTAAAGGATCGGACCAGACAAGGTTATATGCCGGGTACTGTCTCTGAGTGCTTTATATATTAAACTCATTCAACCCTCACAATAACCCTATGAGATTTTACAGATGAGGAAACTAAGGCACAGATTGGTGAAGTGACTTGCCTAATAACACATGCCAAGTGGCACAGCGAGGATTCAGATCTAGGCATTCAGGATCACAGCCTGTCTCCTTACTACACTGTACTGCTCCTCCATATTTGTGAAAGTAACCAATGTTTTAGGGGAAAGCTTCTCTGAACTTCATTTGTCAAAACAAGATTAATCTGCTCCCCCTAACTAAATGGTCTTCCTACCCCCCTTCACTGTTCATCTTTTAGATCTCAAGTTAAATGTCATTTCCTCAGGGAAACCTCTCCTGAACCACCCTTCCTAGGTCAGGTGCCTAGGCGCATGTTTTTTGTTTTTGTTTTAATATTTTTATTGGGGAACATGTGTTTTTCCAGGACCCATCAGCTCCAAGTCAAGTCTTGTTGTTTTTTGTGTTTTTTTTCAATCTAGTTGTGGAAGGTGCAGCACACTGGCCTATGTGGGAATTGAACCAGTGACCTTGGTGTTATGAGCACTGCGCTCTAACCAACTGAGCCAACCGGCCACCCAACCAGGCACATGTTTTAATAGTACTATTTACCTTTCCTTTAGGGCATTTGTCACAATTTTTAATTATCTATTTACTTGTGTGCTTGCTTGATTAAAGTTGCTCTCCACCCTCACCCCTCCAAGAGACTATAAGCTCCAGGAGGCCAAGAGCTTTGACTACATGCCCCTGCATCTCTAGTGCCAGCTCGGAGTAAGGCCCAGGCTGGCCCCAGCAACCACCTGTCACATGAATCAATAACACCCAACAGGGCCAAAAACACTCTAGTAAAGTTTAAATTTCCATTTCCTAGTTAGTTGGCAAATATTCAGAAATTCCTCGTTTATGTCAATTAGTCTATGGTAAAATCAGTTTTGGTATACATCGTTTCCTTTAAAGTCACGGTTTCCAAAAACTTATGGACAAAATTAAGTGAGGACTTACTGTATATAAAATGAATCTGTCTTTAAAAATACAGTCAAAGATTTCAGCTGCACCTTGATAATAACAGACTACTTGAATTCTCAACTTCGACCCTGCTTCCTTCTTTACGTACTGAATTATCTCCTCAGCAGATGTTCTTGAGGAGATAATTCTACATAGTAAGCTATCGCACATATTGGCCAAACGTTTTGACCTGAGCTCATGCCTCTTTCATAATTCCTGGCAAAAATCTTCTATCATTCCTGGGGAGCTGTAACTATCGGGATTTCCTATTATTAATCATGTAGGGGAACTGTTATCCTTGGCACAATTAACACAGGAAAAAATCTTCAGAAAAGAGTCTCTTGACAATGAGACTACCACACAAAATGTGAAAATGAGCCCCACACATCACAATATTACAAGACAAGACAAGAGAGAGGTGCTGTCTCAGAAAAGTGTTTGCCCCAATAACGACAACCAACCACTGAGCAAACACAACTGCACAGCCTCCCTTACTCACACAGCCCGCTCCACCTGGAGTGCTATCTATGTTCCCTCAATTTACACATGGCTGTGCACCTCCAGGGTCTAAGATGTTTTTAGGTATACAAGTCCATATAGCCATTCTGAAGTATCATGAACTTCTTAATATAAGTCCTCATTTTTCTTTCCAAGACCATTTAATACAGACTGGGAGGTTACATGGCTTCTTGTAACATAGTCTAGTTCACATCGTTCAACCTTTACTTGAAGACAACCTTGGAAGTCAGTATTCCTGCTCACTCCTTCTGACCAGGTTACACCTGAACCATTCTACATCATTTTTCCTGAGATCAGGGCTATGCAGAGGGTGTGACAAGTATGGACAATAGCCTAGCTCTAGTGGAAGGTTTAAGTTCCTCACTTTCTTAAGGTTAAGTATTAGCCTATCTAGGATTGGGAGAAGAGAAACAGCAAAGGAAGACTCTTGCCATGAGTTCAAGGACAGCTAGTCACAGCTCTACCTAAAGCCGCAGGCAAGTTAAAAGCTAAAGCCTTAGCATCATCATCATCATCATCATCATTTACTCTTTTATTAACAGCAAATCTTACTCCTCTTTTCTCTGAGGATCACAAGTTACTCTACAGTACAGAAAGGAAAACTGCACCCCCTAGACGACCTTATGACAGTCCTCCTGCAGAGATCGAGAGTTCTGTGATTGTGGCCTCACGATACAAAAGGACTGCCATTAAATTAAAACCTTCAGAACCAGCCTTCTTCTGAGAGAGAAAAGTTCAAATCATTACTTAAGAAATACAAAGCAACTGCTTACCCAAGATGAGGAGAATCAATGCACTGAACTCTCCCACAACTGCAGTTCTCAAGTCCGACTGCAGAGACTTCTGCCAGCACAGGGTCAGGCTCAGAGCAAACCAAATGCGTGTGTTCTGAGGTGGCTGCAGAGACACAAACAGGAACCTCTGAATTAAGGTTCTCGTTTCAGTCATCTGGCCCATTACCCAATCTTTATTAATACTTTCATTGTAAAAAGAGGTAATAAAGACAACTTACTGAGGAGAACCTCATATTCCAGACCTCTGCAGGTATCACCTCCCCTTCTGGAGTACAAGCTCTCCGTGAGTGGGATCTTCAATGGCATCAGGCAAACATTTGCTGAGAAAGAAATCTGCCTCATGCAAACAAAATACAGTAAATTTAAGATGAACACAAAGCATTGTACCCTGTGTTTAAACTATAGCAACCACTCTTATTTTTCAAAATAAGAGCCAGGCAATCCCCCACTTGCTGCTTCCACAGATATGGCTCCTCAGTCCTCCAACTCATCACCTAGACATTTCGATTTCCTCTGACAGTATGGTATCAGCATTTCCAGAATGTAAGTAGCATTTTTATTCCCCCAGAGAATCCCTTAGGTGACTTGGACATCCTAGATAAGAACTCAAGGCTTCTTCTCTTCAAGGCATCTTTGGCTTTTAAGTCACCACTTCAAAATAAGTGTTCTCAATGTACACGCCTTTAACCTTGGCTGGGTTGGCTTGACCTACACGTGGGCATGCTTGTTTTTTGTAACTTGACCCGTATCATTTGAAAAGTTGTTGAATGCTTGCTCTTCTCAAAGACTATGCTCCATGATTCTTGAGAATAGGTGTGCTGGTGAGCCAGCAATTTAAACAAATACTCCCACCACGGCACATTGCAAGCTACCAACAGTTTAACAACCAAGAATTGCAAAATTCCTAACTATTTAACAATCAGCTCGTGCTGTGTGATCTGGCTCCAGTACACTACTGAATCTATGCAGGTTCTTGCTGGGGTACAGCTCCGAGATGAATGGATGGCTGCTTGATGCTGAAAACCACAAACCTCTTTTCATATGACAGTTCTCCTCTTATACGTAGATATACACCAAAAGTAGCCAGAAAGTGCAAAGATGTTTATTAAGTATGATATGGTAAAGATATCAAGAGTTACAATGCTTGTGAACATGGCCCAACAGTGCATATCCTCCTAGAAAAAAAGCAAAAAGAACGCAGTGAAATGCAGCAATTAACAATCGAGCAGTACAACAACTGGGGTCAAAACTTGCTTTTCTGGCAGCAAGTTTTGAGTTGTGCTATTAAATGATAGTCTTGGGCCATTCCCTATGGATCTTTTTATGTCTCCCCTGTGAAACCATAACTGAGTGACACAACAGAGCATTCAGATTCCGGATTTGGCCTCCAGAATTTTTTTAAAGCAGGGACATGCAATGTTCCCTTGTAAAGCACCAGTGCCCAATTTAGGATCTGCAGAGAAGCTGTCCCCAAGAAGCCTGAGGTAACAGGCCACGTGGGAAACACAAAGCATTTTGTAAGTTCACATTTGTTAACAGAATTAAGAGCTCGTTGCACAAACCTCATAAAGTAATGTAACCATAAGTAAAGACTTCAGCAGTCAAAGAAAAATTCTGAAAGGCTTTTAAGCCCTTCTGAAGCCTTCAAAATTAAATTCCCTTTCTAGACAAGGCTGGTCTCCATACAGTGTGGTAAGAACTCGTGGAGCAGCAAAAAGAAAAATAGGGAATAGCACCTTAGAAGATATTAAAACAGAGCGTTAAAAAACACACACACTTTATCTTCCTTCCATCCTTCAAGAAAGCAGGTGTCCAAACACTGCTTTGTGCTCCTTTGAAGAAGAAGAAGAAGAGCTGTAACCCAGACCTCAACATAAGCGATGAAGAAGAAAACTGATAGCAGCCTTATGACTGTGACGTGAACACAAACCCACGGAGCAAAACTAAATTATCAACTTACTCTCCTCCCATGAAGGACTCTATTGTTCAGTCATTTTAAAAGGACTGGTTCAAATCATGATCAAGTCTACAAAATTACACTACTAAGGATTCACACAGCACCATATGCCTAAAGTGACAAACATACCACACAGCATTAATCCTCAAAACATGCCCGAAAGGAAATTACAAGCAAACCTAGCTAAAACTGTTTCCCCATTTAATGGGATGTGGCTTTAACTGGCTTCCCGTAACTTCATTGCTTTCTCAGATAAACGGGGACCCAAAAAAAGTCTGCTTCACAATTAGATCTCTATCTTCAAATCTCCTAGCACCCAATTTATTTACTGTCATCGCTCAAACTGTTTTCTTGTTTCTGTTGAGGTGCAGATTGGCCCAAAAGATTGACGCCAGACAACCACATACTTAACAAGTAGCCCAAAACTGTGAGGTTTAACCACTGGAAATGTCTACTATCAATCCGGTCGTGCCTCTTCTACTTTTTTCCATGACTAGAGGTAAATCATGTCTAGTAAGTAATCAGTCTCTCTAATCTACGGACTAGGTTAACAAAAGAGGCCAGGGCTAATCCATGAGACAGAGCTAACAACCCAAATTTTTAAAAATAGATCTTGGCAAAAAAATGTAAAAGTGGTTTTTTAATAACATGTACAGTGTATAATGCTATAATATGGAAACCTCCTGAGCCACCCAGTGAAGATCCGTGAAAAGGGACTATCCTATTGAAAAAACAAAGATGGGGGGAGGGGATAACTTTTGTCTCTCATAATTGAGAAGTGAACTCTATCTCTCTATTACAGAGGACTACATTGTCAACCCTTCCTGACATGTCATATATATTTCTTAATGGCTTATAGAAATTCCCATATAAATCAAAATTTGAAAGGTTGCTGTAGGAAAATAGAGGAAACATATAAGGTATTGAGAGACCAGAAAGGAAAAGTACAGGTGACGCACAACATCACTTCCTTATCTCAAGTGTTACGCAAAAACAGTTTGCAAATACCTCAGTTCACTCGTATTTGTGCATTTTAGAGTCAAAAATTTTTTGAAAAATAACACAGGTTAAAAGAGCATTTCATTGCAAATAACTAGTAAAATAGTCTATACATCCATACAAAACCTTTTGAAAAGTTCTTGCCTCTGATCTGAAAAGTCAAGAAGGAAACCATTAATCAGTCAGCTTTAAGAAAGTAAAGTAACAAACTGCACCTGGCAAATTGCACCTGTACCTCACCATTCCTTTCCTTAATTGTAAATTGATGACACTTTAATACTTTGAAAACTCAATCAAAGCAGACCACTGATTCTTGATCCTACCAGCTCTAAGGAAACTAGTGTTATACACGCCAAGAAACTCAAACATAATCAATGAGATAATCAAACCAATTAATATATGCTGTGTGCTAACTCACAGCTGAGAATGTTCATGGAGCAAAAAAACTAAGAATCCTTATTCCAAACAAACATTTTATCTGGTAGCAAGCACATCAAGAAGCTACAAGCTCCGTTTCATTTAAAAAAAAAAAAAAAAACGTTTGGCATCAGCGCTGTGGCCAATACTTAGGATTCTTCCTCAAATAATTGGAAGAAAACATGTAATACATTCAAGATCAAAGATCAAATAAAAAGTACCTTTCTGTTCAGGAAAAGAATGTCTTCATTCAATTAGAGTATAAGTTATTAAAAGGGATAGTTATGAGTCTCTTCTGAAAGTTTTTGAACAGTTTATTAATACAAAAAGAACATTTCTTCAATAAATAAATGGTTCCTAAAGTTTTTACTGATGACTTTCAGAAACCTCCGTCATTACTGTCCAGGCCAGCTCCACTTCTTTGAGAAGATTTAGCTGCCAGTGGAATGAGATATTTTCTGTTAGTAGGTGATTCTTCTAATGTCATGCAGACTTTCATCAGTATGTCTCTTCATAGTCTGAATCCTGGAGGAGAAAGAACAGTAGTTGTGTGTATGTGACATGCATGTGGTGTATATGTGAAGTATAATGCCACAGTCAGAATTTAGCCAAAGGCCACACATTACCATCCCATTTTACACATCCCACATTACACATTTATTGGGGAATATTGGGGAACAATGTGATTTTCCAGGACCCATCAGCTCCAAGTCAGGTCGTTGTTTTCAATCTAGTTGATCAAACCAGTGACCTTGCTGTTATGAGCACTACAGTCTAACCAACTGAGCCAACCGGCCACCCACCAGCAGCTCAGCTCCAAGTTAAGCCGTTGTTTTCACTCTATTTGTGGAGGGAACAGCTCACTGGCCCATGTGGGAATCAAACCGGCGACGATGGTGTCACAAGGGCTACGCTCTAACCAACTGAGCCAACCGGCCACCCGAAACTCCTCTCATTCTTTAACATACTCATATACATGCAACCCCTCAGTAAATCCTTCTGGCTTTACCTTCAAACTATAATCAGAATACAACCACATCTTACCACCTCTACCACCACCACCCTGATCCAAACTAACACTAACTTCTCTCAATGGCATTATTGCTAAAGTCTCCTAATTGAGTTCTCTGATTCTGTCAAGATCCCTTACCATCTATTTTCAACACAGAAGCTAAAATGATCCTTTTAACACATACATCAGTTCATAGTGCTTCTCTTGTCAAAAACCTCCAGTGGATTCTGTTTCATTAAGAATAAATGTCTTCTCAGAAAATTACAAGACATTGAAGAAAAAATTAAAGATGATACAAATCAATGGAAACACATACCATGCTCATGAATAGGGAAAATTAATATAGTTTAAATGCCCATACTACCCAAAGCAATCTATAGATTCAATGCAATCCCTATCAAAATACCAATGGCATTTTTCACAGAACTAGGTCAAATAATCCTAAAATATATGTAGAACCATAAAAGACCCCAAATAGCATGGCAATCTTGAGGAAAAAGAACAAAGCTAGAGGTAGCATGCTACCTGATATTAAAATATACTACAAGGCCATAGTAATAAAAATAGCATGGTATTAGCATAAAAACAGACACATAAATCAGTGGAACAGAATAGACAGCCCAGAAATAAATCCATGCCTATATGGTCAATTAATCTATGACAAAGGAAGCAAGAATACACATTGGGGTTAGAGAGTCTATTCAATAAATGGTGCTGGGAAAACTAGACAGATACATGCAATAAAATGAAACTGGACCACCTTCTTACTCCATATACAACAATGAACTCAAAATTGATTAAAGACTTAAATGTAAGACCTGAAACCATAACACTCCTAGAAGAAAACATAGGCAATAAGTTCTCAGACATTACCCTTAGTAATCTTTTTATTGCTATATCTCCTTGGGGAAGGGAAACAAAAGAAAAAAATAAATAAATGGGACTACATCAAACTAAAAAGTTTTTTCACAGCAAAGGAAACCATCAACAAAATGAAAAGACATCCTACTGAATGGGAGAAGATATACGCCAATGATACATCTTTTGGGTTAATATCCAAAATTTATAAGACACTCATACAACTCAATACACACCAAAAAAAGGCAATTAACAAATGGGCAGAGGACCTAACTAGATGTTTCTCCAAAGAGGACATACAGATGGCAATAGACATGAAAAGATGCTCGACGTCACTAATCATCAGAGAAATGAAATAAAAACCATGAGATACCACCTCACTTCTGTCAGAATGGCTATCATCAATAAATCAACAAATAAGTGTTGCGAGGATGTGGATAAAAGGGAACCCTTATACACTGTTGGTGGGATTGCAAATTGGTGCAGCCACTATGGAAAACAGTACGGAGGTTCCTCAAAAAATTAAAAATAGAAGTACCATATGACACAGCAATTCCACTCCTGGGTATTTATCCAAATAAATCCAAAACACTAATTCACCCCTATATTCACTGCAGCACTATTTATAATAGCCAAGATATGGAAATAACCAAAATGCCCATCAACAGACAATTGAATAAAGAAATCGTGGTACATATATACAGTGGAATATCACTCTGTCATAAAAAGGAATGAAATCTTACCACTTGCAACAACATGGATGGACCTAGAGGGTATTATGCTAAATGAATTAAGTCAGACTGAGAAAGACAAATGCCATATGATCTCATTTATCTGTGGAATCTAAAGAACAAAATAAACAAACAAACAAAACAGAAACAGATTCATAGATACAGAGAATAAATTGGTGGTTACTAGATGGGAGGGCTGAGTGAGAAAGGTAAAGGGATTAAGAAGTACGAATTGCTAGTTACAAGTCACGGGGATGTAAAGCACAGCATGGGAAATACAGTCAATAATATTATGATAACTATGTGCAGAGTCAGATGGGTAGCAGACTTATTGGGGTTATCACTTTGTGAGGTATATAAATGCCTAATCACTATGTTGTTTTGTACAACTAAAACTAAAAAAAATAAATAAATAAAAGTCCAGGTCATTACAATCACTATAATGCTCTATAAGATATGACATTATCTCTCTGAAGAAATACTATTCTTCACCTTGCTCACTTCATTCCCACCACATTGGTCTCCATGCTGTTCCTAGAATATGCCAATCATGCCCCTCCTCAGAGTCTTTGCACCTACCATTTCCTCTGTCTAGAATGTTCTTCTGCATTAGACATAAGGCCAAATCTACTTCTTTTAGGTGTTTGCTTAAATACCATTTCAATGAGAGTATTCCTGACCAGCCTAGTTAATATCACATCCCCTGTCTAACCATCCCACGTCCCTTTCCTATTTTATTTTTCTCTATAGCATTAAGCACCATCTGATATACTGTATACTTTACTTTTTTTTAATTTAGTTATTTTTTTGTACCCCAATTTAATAGTAGGTGACATTTCCTGTGTCTTGGAGAATGAGTTTTCCAGACATGGAAGGAATGTAAGTTCTTTGACAGCAGGGGCTTTTGTCAGTTTTGTTCACTGCTGTTTCCTAAGTACCTAGAATCATATCTGACACATGTCAGATGCTTAGTGAGTAACTGTTGAATGAATTAACATCTCAAATGTGGGTAATAATCTTGTAGACATTAACTTATTTTGCATTATCAAAATATTAAAACCCTAAAAGGTGGTATTAGATCCTCTCTACTGGCACTATCAGCCTTTCTCTCATCTTATCTATTGCACTCAAGTACATGTGAGAAAGAAAAACAAAGAACACTATTGGGCTGTGGTCGCCTGGCCAAGTGCTGAGCTTGGCAATAAGTACAAACAGGGCTCAAGTTTAAACCCTAAAATGACAGGTATGCTTCATATTACATCATAATTTGCTTTCGACTGTTTCTAACTGTACCACATCACAGAGTCTTTCTTCCTCCTCGGATCCCTGGGACAGCCACACAAGCCTACCAATTACTGCAGGTGCTCAAAAGGGGAGGGATGATGGCCTTTTGAAATTTAAATCAAAATTCAGGTCTTCCAACCTGAGTATTTCTTATTGACAAAGCCATAACGTCACTTAAAAGGTTATGTCACTCTAATTTCCTGGGAAAACAACCGAGGTTCTGCAGAAAAGTTCAATTCAAGGCTCTGGGTCCAGCCAAAGTCTCCTAGTATGACCTTAGTAGCATAGGACACTCCTCTTTCAGGATGTTCTCAGTCAGTCAGCAGACACTGCTCTGCACAGTCTCCCTTCCCTAACCTCATGGCATCATTCTGTGCCCATGAGACAGCAAACAAGATAATGCTTAGAGTTGGTGGGGGGGTACCTTGAGATCAAAATGCTTTGGAAGAAGGCCTTGGCCGATACCACGCTTTGGGCCTACTGGCACGCCCTCTGCTGCCACTGAGGGCAAAGGATCCCCATAAGTATGCAAACAAGTGAAACATGAATAGGGAACAGAAGAAATTGCACGGGCTTACCAAGCACTCAGCACAACGGACACAAATCCTTGCCATGCAGTCATCCCCCTCCTCTTGGTCAGTGCTGTAGAAAGAAGACAAACCAAATCAGAACAATCCCTATCTCAGTATAGCCAAGCAGTTAAGAGCACAGGCATTGAAGTCAGATAGGTCTGTTTTAAATCCCAGTTCTGCCACTTACTAACAGGGTGACTGGGCAAATTACTTAAGCTCCAGGAACCTGTTTCCTCATCTGTAAAATGCAGATATTACCAGCTACACTTAAAAGATAGTGGTTAGGAGTAAATAAAAAACACGTACCACAGTGCCTGGCACATAGTAAGTGCTCAATAAATGGAGCACCAACCATGGCTGAGGCATTGTGCTGGGCTGGGGATAAAGACATAAATAAAGCACAGTCCCTTGAAGAGTTCACAATCTCATGGGGGTGAGAAACCTGCTGAAACTTAACAAGTCCATTCTAATATAATGTGTTAAATGTTTTAATGGAGTTAAAGTCAAACTGCTATGGCAGCAAAGAGGAGGGAGTGACAAATTTTCCCTGTATGACTCAGGGAAACTCAAGAAAAGGGGACATTTCAGCTGGGTTTTGGAGGATATAGAAGAGTATGCCAGGAGAAAAAGGGAGAAAGGGGATTCCAGGTGAAAGAATGTGGGGTGGGTGGTGGGGTGGGCAGACCTGAATGTGTACAGCATGTTTAGAGAAGAAAATAAGCTCATTGTAGCTGGAATGTGGAGCAAATGAGAAGAAATAGTAGGAAACAATGTGACTTGTTGGAATTTCCTGTTAATTTTGAAGGAATGAGATTTCCAGTTCAGAATTTATATTCAGAACCATAGCATTGTACAATCTGATTTCCAAAGCAGGAAACTATGATCATACTCTCAACCCCTCGACCTCTCTCCAAGTTAACATCCACAGGTTTCGCTTTCAACCTTCCTTTTAGGACTGCTCAGCAGAACTATTCTCTTCAAAAGGAAATTTCACCAGAACTAAATTCAGCCCAGAAGAAAGGAAGGCATGGACACAGGGGCCTGGGTACTATCCACAAAGTAGGAATCTGAAAAGGAAATGGGTTTACGGCTCAGGGCTCCAGCTGGACTTACTCATCTGAAACCTCAATAGATGACTTCTTATAGCCAGACTTGCTCCTCTTCTGCAGCCCTGCAGACTTCCTCCCCATTCTCACCAGCAGCAGAACCACCACCACAGTTGAGGGAATGAAGACAAGAATGGAAAGAAGGGCCACAGAGGAGAGCATGGTGCCAAAACCTAGAGAACGTAAAAGAGAAGAACATGCAAAAATGTTTCCTTTGACATGAGATAGGTTTTACTTTTGCTCTTGTATTTATTCTCATTACAAAAGGAATAAATTCAATGTAGAAAAGGTTGAAAATACACACATAAGAAAAAGAATAAAACTTTGCCCATAATCCTCCTACCTAGGATTAACACGTTAGTATCTACCTATTCACTCTTCTTTCTAGGTATATGTGAATATGAGTCTGCATAGAGGGAGAAGAATGTACATTTTTAAAAGTATGAATCATATTTTACATATTATTTCTAACCTTTTTTTCTTAATATATGTTAACTATTTGCCATGTCATTAAAGTTTCTTCCAGATACGACTTGTAATGGCTGCGTAGTATTCTACGATACTGAGCAGCTTATTGACGCAGTCCTCCAATGCTGGACACTCAAGTCCCTTCCAGTTCTTTGCATTTATCAGTTATGTTATGACGATCATCCTTGTACATAAATCTTCATGCTTAGCTCTATTTCTTTTAGATAAATTTTGTACATGGAATTACTAGATCACAGGGTATATATACTTTTAAGGCATCTGTTTCATACTATCAACTGTTTTCCAGAAAAACTGTGTCAGTTTCTACTCCCACCAGCAGTATGAATGTACCTATATCTTTGAAACTTATGATTTATTGTCTTAAAAAGAAACACATAATGCAGTCCTGTATCTTTAAGTCTTTAGTTCAAATCCAACTTAGAACTAAAATGACCACTCAATAGTCACCAGGAAATAATGTAGAAAAAAATAAGATCAGTCCTTACCTACTCTCCTTGTTTCATACTAAAAGGAAACTGCCGTTCTTTGCAACATAAAAGAAATGTGCTGCCTCCATCATTAGAGGGGGTACCTTTTCAAGACACAGGCAAGATCACTGTCTCATAACTGAGGCCATGAAAATATTAGTGAAACCAGAATGACTTATATTGCACACAGATAACAACCCTCCATTTATTCAAGGATTTGTCACACATCCCACAAGACCTCTGGTCACCGAAAGTTTAAAAAACAAAAAAGGATAATGGAGAAACTATGACAATATTTGAATAAAAACTTCAATTTGCAAAATAAAGATTAAAAGATTCACCCTAATAGACAACTCAGGATGGCAGAATGCTCCAATGACCGACTGGCTTACAAAGATAGGTAGCTATGCTTATCATTGAGCTCTCCAAAAAGCACAATAGTAGTCAGCGAGCACTGCAGAAGAAAGTTGGTGACAGTTAGCTTACCCCTTTCTGTGACTATTAGCTCTGTCATGGGAATATTATGATGCACGTCTGGGGGATTCTTCACAGCACAGCTGAACGTCCCATTGTCCTTTATGGTAGGGTTGTTAATGCTTATGGATGCATCCCCTTTGTATACATCTCCAACCCAGGAAATTCGATCTCGAAATGTGCCTGCTGTGGTTGGGTACTGGAAGGACTGATAATGAAAAATCTAAGAAAGAAACACCATGAGAAACAAAACGTTAATTTGGAAAATGCAGTGAAAGTGTAAAGCTAAGTAGGTCTAAAATAAAATACAAATGTATAATGGGTTTTCTCAGTTGGGCATTTTTTTATGCTTTGTTCATCTCGATTCTACAGGTTAAAAAGACAGGTTAATCAAACATCAGAAAAAGGCCTGACGAAAGAATCCTGGCATCCTAACTCTTGGACCTCTTCTAAATGCTCCTTAAAGTCCTAAAGCAGTAGTTCTTAGTTGGGGGGCAATTTTGCCCTCCAGGAGACATTTGGCAATATCTGCAGACATTTTTGATTGTCACAGCTTGGGGGAGTGCTACTGGCATCTAGTGTATAGAGGCCAGGGATATTGCTAAAAATCCTACAAAGCACAGGACAGCCCCCATAACCAAGAATTATCAGACTCAAAAGGTCAACAGTGCCAAAGAGAAGCCCTATTCTAAAGTAGTACCTAATATTTGTAGAGTGCTGTATGGTTTGCGAATGACTTCTACACATTTACTCATTTGAGCCTCAGAACAAAACTGAACTACACATGGGGAAGGTATAATTATTCCAAATTTACCAAAAAGGGAAACAAGGCCAAAAACAAAAAACTAAGTGAGTTACTCAAAGGCACATAGCTAGCAAGTGGGAAAGGGGAGATTTTTTATTTATTCGCAAAATCACCAAGAGGATATAATATAATCAAGCCTTTCTCAAGTTATCTTGGCAATTAATAAAAACCTCACATCAAAAGCATTATCAGTACTCAGTGAATATATGCTGAATCAAAACGATGCTGCTTCAGATTGGTAATCAGACACTTCATCGGAAAGCACCTAATTACATCTGGTGGTAGGCTGAGCAGGTACTACAGGTCAATATGATCTCTCTCTTATGCAAGAGTCAAGGCTTTCCTCTTTGTTTACTTAGTACTTCCCCACTTAGGGAACAATTGCCCAATTTTGAAGAGCAACTTCCCAAAGAAGATGCTGAATCACTTATTGGTTCATTTGTTCATTCATTCATTCATTAAGTATTTACTGCACACCCACTATGTGGTAGGCACTGTGTTAAGCAAAAGGATATAGTGGGAACCAAACAAGCACAGTCCCTGCTGTCCTGGAATTTACAGTCTAGTGGGAAATAGATACTAAAAATAATAATAATACGCGTATGTGTATTCCAAAGAGGGAGGTCAAGAATGCCTACCACTGATTATTAGCATCAACATAAAAGGGTTTGAAATTCCTTATTGACAAAACAAGACCTGCTGTGTATCTTCAAGATTAATCCAACCTCTACTTCCAAGTTAAATTACTGATACTCAAATCCTTCCTAACTGATTAGTCTGGCAGAACCCTGACCATGTAATTGCAACATCATGTTGTGATTTTAAAGGCCCACTAATGCCAACTTGGATTAGCCAAATTTCTGACCAGCCTCACAGAGAAGAGCACTGCACGAGAACTACTTGCAGTTTGCATTTAAGGTTTCTGATGCAAGAAAATCCCCATTGCTTGCCCTGTCCTACTTTTGGCCAAGGAGGCAGAGCCAAGTAAGGCCAGCCATAGTTTCCAACCACTCAAAATAAAGTGAACTATTTTAAGTCTAAAGAAAAAAGGACCACAAATACAGCCTTGCCACCTTCACTGGAGCTACCTACCTAGCTCCAAACTACGTGGCATTCAATAATGGCTCCTAAAACAAAATTCAAAGCTATACATTAAAATCAAAGCGAAAGTTTTTGCAATGAAGGAAACAGGAAAAACAAATTAAGGATATTTTCAAAAGTATAATCTTACATACAGCTATGATGTTTACATTCTTGACAACATCTATCCTCAGCTAAGGATACTTCTGGAAGTATAGAAATTTTTTTGTTTGTTTTTATAGCACTGCAATCTTCAATTAAACATCCACAATGGGATTTGAACCATAAATATGTTTTATATGTGTGACTAAGGTATATCGCTTCTAGTATTGAAAGACCATCTGTCATTAACAGCGTTTGCCATCAACATAAGGCGCCACCATTTCCTTCAAAGGGAGCTATATAAATCAATGCAGATGTTTACACACGGGGAGAAGATGCCAAGATAAATGTACAGAGTATAGATAGACAAGCAGATACACACACTGAGACAACATCATAGGACAAGAAACGATCAGCTTTAAGAGAAAGAATGTCTATGACCTATAGAATTTTTCTGTACAGTCCTGAAGGTACCATTTTTTTAGTACATGGAAAATGAAAATGAAGCTATGAAGCCATGCAAAAAGAAACAACAAAGGGGAAACAAAATTAAACCACATTTCCTCTGAGTTTCTCACATTTTTTTCCCTATAAGCTTATTTGCAAAACTCTTAACATAGAAGAATAAAAAGCCCTACATGACCAAATGAATGCCATGTGGGGTAGAAGCTCATCTCCCATTAAAATAGAAGTTCATCTTCTATTCTTAGATGAGAAGGACTAAAAGAGACGGGGACTTGGAAAGAGAGGATTCCAGAGCTGTTGACCACAGATGACTCAAAGAAAATTTTTTAAAGGTATATACTTACTGATTCTGTGCGACTGCTGCTGGGTGGTCGATATGTCCAGTCTATGGTGAGTTTGTCAGTGACAGATGAAGTCGACTTGAAAATGCATTTCAACTTGACCTTTTCTCCAACATAACCCCTAACATGGGCATCCACTTTTATCTCCAAGGAAAGGACAATGTGAACACCTAATCAAAGCAAGCCCAAAGACTTAAAATGTTTTCATGTGATGAGTGAACAATTAGAGATGCTATTTATCCTTTTTTAGGGCTCTCATGAAAAAACTATAGCAATAGGGCGGCCGGATGGCTCAGTCGGTTAGGGCGTGAACTCTGAACAACAGGGTTGCCGGTTCGATTCCCATATGGGCCAGTGAGCTGCGCCCTCCACAACTAGATTGAAGACAACAAGCTGCCACTGAGCTTCTCGAGGGGCAGCCGGATGGCTCAGTTGGTTAGAGTGCGAGCTCTCAACAACAAGGTTGCTGGTTCAATTCCCACATTGGATGGTGGGCTGCGCCCCCTGCAACTAAAGATTGAAAACGTTGACTGGACTTGGAGCTGAGCAGCGCCCTCCATAACTAGATTGAAAGACAACGACTTGGAGCTGATGGGCCCTGGAGAAACACACTGTCCCCCAATATTCCCCAATAAAATTTATATTAAAAAAACACAAAAGAAAACCATAGCAATAAATATCTTCTCATGCAAGCCCAAAAGGACAAGGAGCAGATCTCTGCATCACTCAAGGGTAGTATTTTTGTCATTTTACAATATTAAATCATAGAATGAATGCTTGGATAGAAATTTAAAAACTGGTCACACCAGCATTTTTCCAAATACAGACTAGTGGTTAAGTACAAACAAGTGGGTCAGCCCACAGCAAGCTAAAAAACACCACCACCCATTCACCCGACACGCACACACTCCAGGAATATGTCAGCTGTTGTGGTCTAAGGAACCTACTCCACGTGCTATATGATTGTAACCTGAAGCTACCACTGCCTTAACCACCAGCAAAATGAGAATAAGAAAAGACAATAGGACATTTTTTTCCCCAAAAAAATTTTATAAAACTGCCCCCAAGGTTCTATATAGTTTTGTTTTGTTTTTTCCTTTCTTGAAGCTGGTTAATGGATCACACATCCGTTTACATTTTAGAATGCATTAAGTTGAGAAAAACAGAACAACTCAATGCATTCTAAAATGTAAAAATAAGATACCACGTTTAAATTCTCTAGAAACTTACTCTTTCCAAAACCACTTCATATATTCAAATTTGACAGTCCCCCTACCCCCAAAGAGTTGGCACTTTCTTCTGACCAATCTTCTCTGCTTTCAGAGAACAGTGGATAGAATAATTTACCTTCTACCAGGGAGCCATCTTTTAAATGTAAGCCACTAGGACTTTATTTTTCCTGCTTCTTTCTCTACCACAATAAGCCATGATTCTTCTGAAAGGCCAAAGGCAAACAGAGCAGCAAGGTTTCAAAAGACGGCAAACCCACACATTATCCTGAAAACCAGCTGTTCCTCTGGTAGAGGCAGGATACACATCCCAGCCCTACCACTTGCTAGCTCTGTGGTCTTAGCAAGTCACTTTACTTCTTCAGTTTCTCACCCTGGCTGGAATGATGATAATCGTGCTTATCTTAGAAGCTTGCTGTGAGGAATAAATGAGTTAAAACACGTACAACATTGAGACACCCACCTAACCCAAAGTGCTCAATGCATGAGACAACTTCAGCCTCATGACTGCCACCTCTTCAGTTCTGCCTACACTCTCGCAACCTTTCCTATCACAGACACAGTTGAGTCATCCATTCCACTGCCTTTACCTCTGATACTTTGAATCATTTTTCTTCCTCTTCTCTAGACAATCTAGTCTGTTCACATTCCTCTTAAAGGAGGAGACCAAGTCTAAGCTTACAACTCTAATAACAATCCGACCCATCCCAAAAATGAGAATTACTTCTGGTTCACACATAGCATCCTCTCTCACTTTGCCAGGCTAAACTTGTCATTCCTTTGATGTCTTTATGAATGCTTTTCCTCTGCCTGGGAAGCCTTCATCCCTCAGCCCCTACTGTCTCCTGAGCCCTCACTCCTGACCCACCTTACTTATCATCCAAGATCCAGTTTTAAAAACTGGAAGATGGAAATGAATGGATAAACTACACTCTTCCCATACCCTATTCCTTTATTCTAAAACATAAGTATAGTAGAGAGATTTTAAAGTATGGATTTAGAATTAGACAGACCTGGACTTGCTTTCTAGCCCAGCTACTTTCTAGCTGAGACCTTGATCACAGTTACCTAATTTTTCAACCTTCAGTTTCCTTACTTGGTAAATGGAAATAATAACAATGGGAATAATTACTGTGAGGATCTAATAAGATTAAATAAGATAACCACAAAATGCTTAGCATAACACCTGAAATTGAAACTTTCAATAAATGTTAGCTGTTATCATTAAAATAAACGCCACAAGCATTCAAAACCCTTCAACAATTCTGTATTGGGCTATAAAATAAAATCCAAATAGTGACAATCTGGCTCCAAATTTCTGCTGCTTTACCCACCTACCCACCCCATTCTGTTCACCATGCCCAGCATGTCCTGCCATTTCCTAAATTTACTATGTCCTTTCACACCACTGTGCCTTTCTTTGAATATGTCTCTGTCGGGAAGGATCTCCCTATCCCTACCAATCCTGGCTGGGTTGTTCGCCCACACTACATCCCCCAAGGCTCACACACTTTCAAATCCCAGTTCAAACATCAGCTCCCTTATGATGCCTTCCCAAATTCCCTGATGCAGTTCGCTGCTCTTTCTTCAATGTTGTCTTTATATTTAGTACATAATGCTATTCAAATACATATACCATTGATTGTACTCAGTTTGGAAAGACTATTTCCTCCATTAAATGCAACCACCTTGAGGGCAAAATTCAGAGGAAGGGGAGCAGGCAGAGAAAGACTGAGAGAAAGAAGTGGACAGGTCACCAAAAATTCTAGTATAGGAAAAAGTGTGTTCGTTAGTCACCACTCTCTTCCTACCCTGCCCCCTTACGGTATTTTCAAAATTCTTACATCCCCTACACTCCTACCTTTCCATTGCACCCACTTAGGAAAAGCTCAGCCCTAAATGACCACTCCTAGACTGTGACTGGTATGCACTGAAGGAGAAAAATCACAAAACAGCACAGATAGTCACCATAAGAAAGTCATGAATTCTACCCACAGCTGAGCCCTTTATGAGCACTTATGGCCCTTTAACCAGCTTTGGTCAGCTCCTCTTTCTGATTCCTCAGACTTTGCCATTCTCTTTCATCCTCTGTATACCTCCAAATCCCTCATTCTCAGAAGAAAATGTCTCCTCTTACTTTTTCAAGAAACTTAAGGCCACACAAACTGCCCAGCCACACATCTTCCTGCATCTGCACCCATCCTTACTTCCAATCTCAAAGGGTCTGGCGTCCCTTTTCCTATGCAAGCTCAACTCCTCTGCTCGGATCATTCCCCTCCAAGCCCTGCTCCAGCAGAAAAACCCTCCCTACTAACTTCAATCTTTGCCTTTCAAGAGGGGCTCGCTCTACCCTCAGCCTCTGAATACACAAAAGTCTCTCCCGTTCTTAAACACAAATAAATAATAAAACAAAACAATCTTTCCTTAATCCAGTAATACTATGTGTTACCAACTAACTACTGCCCTTTCTTTCCTTTCTAAGCCAAGTTCTACACCTAATATCTCCATTTCCTCCCATCCCATCCACTTCTGGACCTCTATAGCACAAGCTAGACCCCACTATCACTTCTGGTAAAGGGCATCATGGCTTAAAACTACAGAATACGGGGGATTCAAAACTTCAATAGCTATTTTTCTGTCCTTATTTTACTGGATCTCTCTGTAGCAGTGACTACTTGCTCCTTGACCTTCTCCATCCCAAGGCTTCCATGACAAATACTCATTCACTCACTCATCTTCCAACACATATTTATTGAGCATCTGTTTTGTACCACCCTCTCAGTATAGAATAATACTGAGCAAAATAAATTAAATGGGAGCAAAATAAATACACTGTCTGTTTTGAAGCTTAAAATATAGAAATTCGATACATTCATCAAATCATAAAGACAAATGTATAATGACAAACTCTAATTATTATGAAGGAAAGACAGAGTGACTATAAAAACTGTGTTTGTTATGGTGGGGGAGCAGGGAATGGTTAATGAAAGTGTCCCTGAAGAAATGACTTTTGATTTATGAAGTAAGGGTAATAAAGGTGAGGAGAGAGAGAATATTCCAGGCAGAGACACAACATATGCAAAGGTCCTGTGCCAGGAAGGAGTACAGTCAGTCAAGGAACTGAAATGAAGGCAGTATGGCTGCAACACAAAGAGCATGAGAGAGAAGAATGAGGTGTCACTAGGAGGTAAGCTGGAACCTGATCATGCAGGACCTTAGAGATTTGGGCCCTTATTCTTAGAGTAATAGGAAGCCATGGAAATGTGAGACTGAGTGATAACAGACATGATAAAGTTTGCATTTTTTAAAGATTACTTTAGGGAAGACAATGAGGAGGACCTAAGAGTAAACATAAGCAGATTACTTAGGAGGCCACACAACAGTGAAGTGAGAAATACGCAAAGCCTGAACTAAGTTGGTGGCAGTGCACAGGGAAAGAACTAGGAAGACAACACTTATAAAGTAAAATCAGCAAGAACTGGTGGTAGACCAGATGTAGAATGTTAGGTAAAGAAAGGTACCAAGGATGACTCTCAGATTTCTCCTTGGTCATACCATTCACTGACACAGGGAAGACTAGACAAGTACCAGGCTTGGTAGGAAAGACTATGAGTTTGATTTTGGATAAGTTTAAGGTGCCTTTGATATAAGCAAGAGACAATGTCAAGAAGGCAGTTGGTTTAGGACAAAGTCAGCAAACTCTGGCTCATAGGCCAAATCTAGCCAACAATAGCTACAAAAAGTTTTATTAGAACATAACCATGCTGACTTACTTATGTATTGTCTAGAGATTCTTTTGTGCTTCTCCAGCAAGAGGCCATGTGGCCCACAAAACCTAATATATTTTATTTCTGGTCCTTTACAAAAGTTTGCCAACATTGGTTTAAAATAAAGAAAAAATGTGGGTTAGAGTTATGAATCAGAATCTCATTAGTCTCCCTCTCTACACTACACACACACACACACACACACACACACACACACACACAAATTCCACATTTCTGATGGTTCCTATCAAATCTCTTTCTAAGGCTCCTCCTTTCCTACCCATCTCTTAAACACTGGTGTTCCTTAGAATTCCACCCTGAGCCCATGGTCCTTCATTCAACACATTCTCCTTGGACAACCCCATCCACTTTTATAGATTTAACAGCTGCTTGTAGGCTAATGATTCCCCAATCTATATTGCTAGCCATGACCTGCCTCTGAGTGGCCAAATATTACTGGATATACCCCCTTGAATTTCACCACCACAGGATCTCAAATTGAATGTAGTGAACTTTTGTTTGTTGTCAGCTCTATCCATTCTCCTCATCTCCTTTCCTAACAATACACAGATTTTCTTTGGATATCCATCCTTTCCAACATAGCCCAAAAGCTTGGGGGACGATCCCTCTATGAGAAGGGCCCAGGCAGGAAACAGAAGGCACATCATCTGAGATTTTGAAAAGTGTATGGGCCACTTCTCAAAGGGACTTTTCTTAGGATCAAGGAAGCCAACAAAGGCACAAGGCCTTACCACCACCACCACCACCACCAAGCCTGAAGTAACAAAGGGAGGAAATGGTGTTGCCAGAGCTCAGTAAGAAATGGAGCTGTGGGCGACCTGACAGAAGCTGTAGCCATAGTGGGACACAGCCACTATAGACCATGGCTCTGACACAAGGAGGGAGCAGGGAAGAAATACCACCTTTGATTTGAACCTAATCAAAGTCTTTCACCTCCTGCCCTCCAATCTCCTGCCAGTGCCTCCCATTGACCTAAGTGGAAAGACAGAGGAAAGGAGCCTGGATGATGCAGGCTAGAGGGTCAGCTTTCCAGGAGATAGAGAAGAACAGAGGAGGGAAGTGAATGGCTCTCATAAGAGAGGTGAAAACTAAGAAGAACTAGCAACTAACCTTCCTCCCATCCCTGGGGGATGACTCAGATGGGTCTAAACCAATCATTACATCCAGAGGTGTGCTGATAAACAGCTAAAAATATATATATTCAAATATGCAGGGTTTGACCATTTCTGTGGTAAAATACTCACACCATGGCTAACATCAAGCTGCAAAAGTAAAGTCTCTGAATGCTGAGTTAGGAAGAGATGTGCAGAATCGGCTCTTGAGAGCTAGTAGGAGCTGACTCCTGCACACCATCCTCCTGACCACAGAGAAATGTTGAGAGTCACCATATGTGCTAACCTAATCAAAGTAAGTTTCATAAAATGTTCTTGGAAAGTTATTTGATGCCTCAATGCGTTATTTATGTTACTCTCTCTGTCTGGAATTTTCCTCACTTCTTATCTCTCAGTAACTCTAACTCCTTTAACATTTAATTGTGATGACACCTTCAGGAAGTCTTCCTTGTATTGTCATGGCAGATTAAGGGCACCTTTTCTGAGCTCCTATGGTTTCTAGTGCATTCCCCTCTTAGCACCAAATTCTAAAATTATCTCTTGACTTGTTTGTCTTTTGCAATAGAGCCTAAGCTCATCAAAACCTAACACAGTGTGGATGCTCAGTAATATTTATTCAACTGAACCAAACCAACAGTTTCTTTTTTATAAAGCAAAAATTGTTACAAAGTAAGCATAAAATTATAAATTCTGAGCAAATTTTGTGACTGGATTATAGTAACTACACCATTAATAAAGTTACCTACCTATCAACTTATTTATTCCTTGTTGATATGTTTGAACTCCATATTCATGAACATGAAAGTTAGCAATATGTAAAGTCACTTCACTGAAATCTAAATACTAGTTAATCAGGTCTTAAATGTACAGTTACAGGAAAGTAAGATCCATGAATGAAATAAACTAGTGTACATTACTAATCTATAATCAGGATATTGCTTTCCCTTGGGGGAGAAGGGGTAATGACTGGAAGAAAGCACAAGGAAGGCTTCTGGAGTGTCGGTAACGTTCTATATCCTGATTTGGGTACTGGTTACCCAGGTGTGTTCAGTTTCTGACAATTCATTGAGCTGTATGCTCACAATATGTGCACTTTTCTCTCTCTCTCTCTCTCTCTCTCTCTCTCTCTCTCTATATATATATATATATATATATATATATATATATTATACTGAAATTAAAAGTGTTTCAAAATCAATGGATGTAAAATAACTTGTCTCCTTCACTCAAAAATAAAATAAGAAAAAAATACCAATCCAATGTTACATTCATTCAGAAATTTTTATCCTAGGCCTGATGTGCTTATGAATATTTATCTTCTCACCTGAGTAAAAAAGCATTCCTACCAGGTAAAAACAGCTAAGTATAGAAATACTCATGATAATTAACAAAATTTTTAATCTGGAAGACAAGGAAATCATATTTAAACATAAGTAATTTTATATATGAAAGAAATGACAAAACTCCCAATTTTGTACACTCCGTTTTCCAAACTATAAATCTGTCAACCTGATTCATAAAATTGTATATTTAAATGAAAAAGAGAAAAGTGTAAGAACCCTAGGTGCCCAATCTATTGTTTCTATGTACTTAGACAACTGATATAGCAGGCCATATTTATAACTTAGGGAGACATTCAAACAAGCTAATAATTTAATGGGTCCTAGCTCTGAAAAAGAAAGGCAAACACTGGTATGAAACCAAAGTATTACCTAACAGATTCAAAAGTAAGATTTAAAAAAAAAAAAAGGATGACCCTTGAAAGCATGCTAAGTGGAAAAAAAAAAGGCTAGTCACAAAAAAACACATAGGACTTTATTTATATGAAATATCTAGAATAGGCAAATCCATAGCAAGAGAAAGTAGATTGGTGCATGCCAGAAGATGGGGGAAGGGAGGAATGGGGAGTAACTGTTAATGGGTATGGAGTTTCTCTCTGCGATGATGAAAATGATCCCAAATTGACTATGGTAATGACTGAACAACTCTGTGAATATACTAAAAACCACTGAATTGCACACTTTTTTTTTCCTCGAGTTTATTTATTTGTTTTTTAATTAGTTTCAGGTGCACAAGACAAAGCAAAACTTAGACGTTTATCATTTATATCCCTCACACTGTGAATTGCACACTTTAAATGGGCAAATTGTATATAGCATGTGAATTATACCTCAATAAAATTATTATTTTTAAAAAGATAAAAGATAAATCAATTCAATAAGTACATACAGATCATAAAACCAACTTTTAATGTTTGAATTATTTGGTCTGCTAATTTGATGCATACTAGATGTGAAATTACATCAAGTTTAAGGAACCGCCCATTTCTACTTTTTGTTTTCCTTCAGTAGGACAATATATGAACATTGTCATGGTGGCGGGGGGAGACTGGGATTATCTGGAGCAACAGTAGGTCAACCTAAATATTATATTGCAAGATAATTTAGCTGAAAAACTGGACACTTGTAATGACAGGCAGCTGGGAGGGATCAAGGAGTGTGCTGGAAACATGAATATTACTCATCAAATAAATGAAACCTTCAGCCTTAACTGCTGAGATTTAGAACACTTGAAGTTTTTATGTTAAAGGTCCTCTTCAGAAATTCTCATTACCCACAGGGAAACTTGATGAAGTTAACAATTCATTCCAATGCTAGCTCTACTAACATATGATTTCACAGAAACACACACACATACAATCCAGCAAATAACTGCACCCTAAAATGAATGTAATTAGGCTGGATTGAAATTTATGCAATTTGAAATCTGCACTAAAGCAAAATGTATCTAAATTTTAAGAATGTCATAGTGTGAATAGTGTACTTCTGATTAGTTAATACTATAGATTTAAAATTTTAACAGCATTGATGTGCCCTTTCTTGTATTTTTTAAAAACGCGTTATTAAAATGCTAAAGCAGTTGCTTTTTCCTCAACAAAATGTGCCTCTACTATAACAAAATCACAGTAACTAATAACTTCCTGTAACTAATAAACGTTTTACTTCAAAGGTCCTGATAATCACATGGAAAAAATAAAATTAACAACAGTCATGTTTTTCTTTCTCAAAATTACTGGGACAAACTACTGAACACTAGAATTGCCCTTTCCTAAACATGAGATACAGCCCACAAAACCACAGCGGAGTCAACCACTGATTAACTCATCATAAAACAACGCCGATGCACCCAAAACCAGAGCCCTTCTATCACGTCGTGCCATCACCAGAATACATGCAGTCACGCAAGGTGGTCGACCTCCCAGGGTCTCAGGAAAGCAGTGACAAGCTACCAACTCCACTGAGTGGGCGGTGATTACATGAGAACATCCTCCCCCTCCCCCCTCCCGCTTCCTTCCTTCCCAGAAAGTTTGTGGGGGCTTTTCTGAGACCCCCCCCATCACCCGGAACCGGAAAAGCGACCATCTCCCCTCACCCCCCCAGACGGAAGTGGGACAGAGCCAGCCGGCGCACTCACCCTGGAAGAACAGGATGCCCAGCAGTGGAAACAGAGCGTAGCCACAGCCTCCAGCCGCTCCGCTCTGCTGCATCCCGACAGCTCTCCAGATGCTTGCACACCTTGTTTACCGCTCCCGGTAACAACGCAGGTAACACCGGAAGTGACGTAGGGCGGTAGGCAGAGGAAACACTATTCAAAGTTGCCATGGAAACGTGGCTTCTTTCCAGAGCCACACCTGGGCTTGTTCACTAACCAGGGATTCTTTAATTCAAGTAGGGGTTGTTTATTCGCGTTTGCTTGAAAACGAGAGAGGCTACAGACTGGAAAATTTACTATTTATTTTTATGGAATCCTGAAGAACAAAATCTTGATTCTCTGACTCGACTTCAGAAGGTGGTTGTTTTTTTACTCCCTACAAATTATTTTATTTGAACCCTCTCAGAATAGATTTCTATAAATTTAGAGTTCGGAAGGACCTAGGAGATCATACAGGATCAGTCAATAGATAGATATAGTGTATTAGGCTTTCATGGCGAATTTGTGCCGTAAGTGCCTTTGGTTCGTGTTCTTTTTTTGTATAGCTCTTATATAATCCAGCTCAGCACCTACCTGAATTGGATGTTTATTAAATTGCTGTAACAGTAGCAATTATGAAATGATTACAGCATAAAACGGGGAAAGGAACTGATATTTGTATATCTTTTGCTTGGAAAAGTGAGAAATAAATGTTTTCATAGTGCTTGAAATGAAATGAAGAGATGGTGTCACATAATTCTGAAGAAGAAATGGGATGGTACCCTGCTTTAATCATAAATCAACCTGTTCTCCTGGAATCTTCATATATTTAATAAAAGCAAGAGCGGAACAACATTCTGCTTCAGTTTTGGGGAAAGTTTAATAACTTTAAATTTTTCAACTCCTGTTCCTTTACTAGACTTGAAAGCTGGTAGTTTTCGCTATTAAGGTAATGTAAGAGTACCAAATGGAATAGATGATACTGTTCCTTTTGAAAGAATCCCCAGTTATCCAAAGCAATGTGAAAATTATGTGAAACTCCATATAGGTTCATTTATCCAGTAGAAAGTAATTCTATCCATTATTGACTTCCAGACTGCCTCTAAGAAAATTTTTCAGTGAAAATATACTCATCTGTTTTCTATTACCTGCTTTGTAAAACTTTTAGGTTTGTATATAAGTAAATTATATAACTGATCATTTTTATTACTAAAGGTTATTTACATAAATGTTTAAGGCACAATAAAAAAATAAATTACAATACAAAAGTTCTCTTTAGGAAGAAAACACTGAACCACAGGGCCATGTTAACCCTTGAGTATTTAGCCAAGACACAGCTACAAGTTTTGCTGGAAAGACTTTCCATGAGTTTTTAACTACTTCTTCATTACACTTATGGAACATTGTCCCAGCTATCTGTTTGAAGAAACATCAAGTTTTATATTTTGAAAGGGTAAATTAAGGGGGAAAAAAAAGAAAATGTGAATTAAAAGTAATATAGACTTTAAGTCTAATTTTTAGTTTCAAAACTAGGTATTGAAATGTTACTGTGGGGGCAGAGCCCCAGAAAGTAGTTTACAGGCTCTCGGCCTCACGTGGAGGGGTGCTGGCTCCGGTAGTAGATGGCCATCAGCTGTGGCTGATTGGCCGTCAGCTGTAACCAGTGAGCCATTGGCCACTAATATAACTGCTGTGGCTGTGCTAGAAAAGAGAGAGAGGAAAAAGAATGGGGGCCTAGCAAGAAGATGGCAGCTGGGCTGGCAAGCGTGGATGGCGGTTTGCGGACAGTGTGGATCCAGCCTCCAGTGAGAGTATAGTGCCGCCAGAGAGAATATAGTGATATGACTCCCCTACCTATGGCTCCGTGGGTGTTCCTTTTTGGCCTCACTATATCCTGCGTTATGTGGGGAGCGGGAGCAGAGACCCTGCCGGACGCCCCGCATGACAGTTACTGTTTTAGGCAGTATAATAGGCAAAATGAGACAGAATCAATGCATTTCAGAATCAAGGTTCATATGTAAATTATGCCTTTTTTTTTTTAACTATTGGAAAAAAATATCAAAGTTCAGCATCTTTAAATACAGGTAACCTATTTGAAAACTCCAGTTTGTTAAAAGAAGTAACATTTTTAACCCAGTCAGTGAAAACTGAAAATATCATGCTGTAAAGATTTCTGAGAGGCCTAAAGTTTTAAATGTTTTCTATCTTTTGAGTAAATGCTATTTTAGCTTAAGTTTGGAAAGACACCGGGAACACTTTTTAAAAAGTTCTTTTCTTTTCATAGTCCACTTATAAAGTTTGCTTTATCTACTAGTGTAAGAGAAAAATGAGTACCAAATGGAATAGATGATACTGTTCCCTTTGAAAGAATCCCCAGTTATCTGGGAAAGTTGGTTTCATTCTGTTAATTTTGATATTTCTTTGCCCCATATCAAATTCTCCCTCCCCCAAAACAAGCAAATGAATTAAAAAAAATTTTTTTTTTAATAATCTCTTCCAGTTCTCAGAGCTTTGTATAATACTGTACAAAATTATCATCATTTAGGGTTGATATTTTTTCACCAGCCCTAAATTTTTAAAGTCATAATATACTACTTCAGAATCCTATTTAACTGCTTAATGATTCCAGTGTACAAATGAATGAGCTTAGACTTTGCCCTGTTTTTATAGATAATTGAATTGGGGAGAAAAACAGTAAGCTAAGCAGTCAGTCATTCACTGCTCAGAAAGACCTGCACTGTTGATTATTTTTCACAAGACAGAAAAAAGGTGGCAAGCAGTTCATCCAGAGGTGGCATTTGTCAATCTATTACCAGTTATGTAAACTTTTCTAGTTACTCTGTGATTTAAACTTGTACTATGGTAAACCTTGAATCAATTGACAAAAAAGGAAAAAACTGTCATCTAGGATATCGAAAGAAATTCAATAAAACAAAATGTGTCCCATACTTAAAGAGTGCTATAAAAATCAAACTGTTCTGTAACAGTTTAAATTTAAGATTTTCTGTTAATCAAAAACAGCTGGGAGAATTAGCTCACCTTTAATTGAGAGTGTGAGAAGGAAAAAGTAAACACATTAACTTTAGTATTGAGAATACTGCTCTAGAGAAACTAATATGTTAAAGGAAATGTCATAATAGACAACTTGGCTTTTATCCGATATGCTACCAATATATGTGTGTACAAGTCATAATCCATAAGGAGTATTTAAGGGCAAAAATGCAGCTTCATAGTATACAAAACCTAATGAGCATTTGAAAAATTTTGAATTCTAAAATTAAATAAAACCTTAATAATTGGGGCTGTGTCTGAGTCTGGTGGTATCTGCTCAAGAAGGGCCCTATGCTGGCTCCAGAGGGATGTTGCTTGTCTAGCTGGTTATGTACTGCAGAGCAGGTTGGAAGGCAGGTCACAACTGAAAACTCCAAGGAAAAGCTTCCATTAACTTCAATTTATCCTAGGGTTCTTGTTTTTGGAAATCTTCAGCTTCCTGCAATACAAAAGTTTAAATGGATAATGCATTTGGGAAGAGTGCAACAGGAGTACCTGGCATTATGAATTACGTACATATTGTTCTCATTATGAAGGAAACTATTCTTAAATGTAGTTGTTCTCCCCCTAATTTAACTTTTAAAAGAAGTTTCTTCATCCTTATATAGTAGTTCTCAGAGTCAAATGTCCTTAATTCATAGCCTCTGCTTTGTGTGGACACTGGATGATCCACAGCTTACTCACACATACATTCCTTCTCTCCCTCTTCTTCCTTCCCGCTTCCCTTTTATTATAAACAAAATCAAACATACAGAAAGTAGAGAAGACAGGAATTCACCCATCACCTAATTTTAAAGCATTTTGCCTTATTTGATATATCTATATTTTTTGGCTAACGTTTTTAAAACAAATTACTGACATTTTACCCCTAAATACTCCAATATGCATTTTTAAAATAGGAACATTTTCCTGTATAACCACAATACTCTTATTATACCTAATAAAAATTAACAATAATTCCTTAATGTTATCCATATTCAAACTTTTCATATTCAAGACTTTCCTAATTATCCCCTGAAATCTTTTTTACAACCAATTTGTTGAAATTAGTATCCATCCAGTCAGGGATCACACATTGCACTTGATTGTGTTAGTTCATTAAATTTCTTTGAATGTAAAAGAGTCCCCATCTTTATTTTCCATGACCCACATGTTGGAGAATATGCTTGATTTTTATAAAGAAATAACCCTTGGTAAAATCTCTCTGATACCAAGTTTATTTTTCTGGGTTTACAATAGAACCATTTCTCTCCATATTTTATAAATCCCTGAGGTTTTTCACTGGAGCTTCAGGCTATAAAAATGTGATTATTTTTGCAAATAATAATAGTGGACCTACTTCAGAGATTAGAAGAAATTTTGATCATATAAGAAAAATAAATCGTGCTACCTTTTAAGCCTAATGTACTGCAGGGACTCAGCTCCCGCTCCCCGCACAGGAACGCAGGATGTGGTGAGGCCAAAAAGGAACACCCACGGAGCCATAGATAGGGACGTCATACCACTATATTTTCGATGGTGGCTGGTAGATACATAAAAGCAAACATCCACCAGTACCCCAACGAGGGGTCTTCCTGCACCCCCATCTCGCTGGGGCTGGGCGAGGCACAGGGAGTAGGATCAACACGATCTGTAATCCGCCGTCCGTGCTTGCTAACCCCAGTTGCTAGCCGCAATCCACCTGCTAACCGCACTTGCTAGCCATAATCCGCAGTCCGCTTCTCTGCCAACCAACCCACCAACCCCCTAGCATAGCCACAGCAGTTATATTAGTGGCTACTGGCTAACCGGTAACAACTGATGGCCACCCAGCCACAGCGGATGGCCATCTGATTACAGCTGATGGCCATCTTCTACCCAAGCCAGCACCTTTCCACGTGAAACCGAGAGCCTGGAAACTGCTCTCTGGGACTTTGTCCCCACACCTAATAAACCTGAAAACTGGAAAAACAAAACTACACACTACTGAAATTGGATTCATGGTCCCAAGAACTAAATGAAAGGAGCTGAAATCAATTCCAAATAGTATAATAGTTCTTCTATCAAAATGTCAGACATATGTATTGAGTCACTCTTTTAATGCCATGATTGATTTACAATAAAACAAAACAAAACAAGCAGATATTAAATCATTTAAAAATATTTATTTACATGTTGAAAGTTAATATATTATTATGGATGAGAAATATAACCCAAAAGCCTCAAATAATCTTAGAATTCTCTCAGCTTTAATGGTAGTAAGGTCTAGTTTCCTAGTACTTTGCACAAAGCACACTCAAAGGGGAAGCCCTAACACTAATAGAAGACGTTTATCTCCCTGACCGTGATCCTCTAGTTTCATATAGGAAACACCTAACAATCATATACCTTGGAGGTCCACATTACAGATGAGCCAGACAAGAAAGCAAAGGAAAAAAATTAATCCATTTATGAACCTCACCATCTAAGAATGTTAGTCAGTATTGTCTAAATAAACAGCAACCTTTTTTTCTTGGTTGAGCCTTTCCTCTTCTTTTCTGTAACAAAGAAGCAGAAACCAATGTCAGGTGAACAAGACAAGAAGCAAGGGAGGCAAATCTTTTACAAAGCTTCAAGTGAAGTATTTTTTCTCCCCATATTTTGGGAAGAATTACATGTACCTGGGAGTAGATACAAGCTTACAAAGAGCTATGTCACTAGTGCCATCTGACTAATAATTCTCATGCCTTCACATGACCCTGAGTACCTGAACTTACACACTTTTAAGAATATTTTTAGAAGGGGGTAGTATAATTTGGGAACTCCAGGGGTTTAAAGTAGACACCTTAGTTTACCATTAGTGTCTTACCTCTAATTCTACTCCTTATTCAAAAAAGAAAAGGTTTTGTGTTGGCCTAGAAGTCATCTTTGTTGATTATATTCTATTTAAACCAGAACCTCAGAGTGGGTTCATTAAGCTCCTTAAAATCAATTCTATTTACTGCAGTAAATATTTCTTGAGGAAAAGAAACAAATGGTGCTGCAAACATCAAAAACTGCAACTTGTGCACAAGAATGAATTTGGACTCCTACTTCATACCATATACAAACATTTACTCAAAGTGAATCAAAGATCTAAATGTAAGAACTAAAACTATAAAAGTCTTAGAAGAAAACAGGCATAAATCTTCATGACCTTATTTCAGGCAATGGTATCGTCGATATATCTGACACCAATAGCACAAGCAACAACAGCAACAAAAATAGGTAAGTTGGGCTTTATAAAAAAAAAAAAAAAATTTTTAATTTAAAACTTTTGTGCTTCAGAGGACACTATCAAGGAAGTGAAAAGACAACCCACAGAATGGGAGAAAATAATTGCAAATCATATATCTAATAAGGCACTTTCAGATACTCCAAAATATATAGGAACTCTTCTTACAACTCAACAATAACAAAAAACCCAATTTTGAATAGGCAAAACATTTGAATCTATATATCCAAATAAAATATACAAATGACTGATAAACACATGGAAAGATATTCAACATCATTAGTCATTAGGAAAATACAAATCAAAACCACAGTGAGAAGCCACTTCACACCCACTATAACTATAATCGAAAGGACAGACAATAACAAGTGTTATCAATGATGTGGACAGATTGGAACCTCATATATTGCTGGTGGGGATGTAACATGGTGCAGCTATTTTGAAAATTTCTCTAAAGGTAAACACAGATTTACCATATATTCCAGCAATTTCAATCCTAGATATGTACCAAGAATTGAAATCATATGTCTACACAAAAACTTGTATATGAATGTTCATAGCAGCATTAGTCATAAAAGCCAAAAAATGGGGAAAACCTAAGTGTCCATCAATTTAATGGATAAACAATATATATTATATAAACAATATATATATTATATAAATGTGTATATTATATATAAACAATATGTAGTATTATATATTATATTACAATATAATATATTGTAATATATTATATTACATATAGTATATATATTGTTTATCCATGTGTATATACACATATACACCGGGGGTGCCAAAATGTGTACAAGTGGACACTTTGGTCAACGTTGCTCAAGCAGTAGTTTGCCATAATCAGAAGTGTCTGGATGCTGATGGTAACCACTTTGAGCACCTCTCGTAATTGCAGAAGTCAAGCGTGACTTGTATTCATCTTTTGTTATTGGTATATGCTGAGTATTACAATTTTAATAGTTTTCCTTTCTTAAAATGTGTATACGTTTTTTGGCATACTCTGAACACACACACACACACACACACACACACACACACACACACACGACTATTATGCAGCCATAAAAAAGAATGAGGTACTACTACATGATGCAACATGGATGAACTTTTAAAACATTATATAAAGTCAAAGAAGCCAGACAAAAAGGCCACATATTGTATGATTTCATTCATATGTAATGTCCAAAATAGGCAAATCTGTAGAGACAGAAAGCAGATTAATAGTTGTGAGGGGCAGGTAGGAGGGGAAAATAGGGAGTGATAGCTAAAGGGTATGGAGTTTCTTTGGGGGGGTGATGAAAATGTTCTGGAATTAGTGGTGAATATTAAATATTAAAAGGATGAATTTTATAGTATATAAATTTTATCCCAATAAAAAATATTTATTAAGCACCTTATGTCAGCACAGCTGACTTTCCTAGGTGCTGATTCATAGTGCCCCTGCTGACCCAGTGGTTTTAGAAATGTATGTTTTACATTAAAGTAAGGACTATCCTAAAAAAGTTATACATAGCAGATTTAATAATATCAAATCCTCCATGATAAAGAAGCCTATAATGGAATCTGCAAAATTGAAAAACCTTTTGTAAAATTACTAGTTCACACCATAATTTATCCATTTTGTGAATTTGAATTCTTCTACATAAGAATTTATTCAAAGGGAAGACTATCTGTTCAATTGTTATTTAGCCTCGTTGAAAAAAATACCAAGCATCACAACAAAGGAGTATTAGAAGATTTTCCCAGAACTGCCCAGCCTTACGATTTTATCTCCACCACTTTATGAGCTCTTTCAGCCCATCGCTTTTTCCGGAAGTGCTGAAAGAGGACCACAGCAATTACTATTATGACCATCAGTGCACAGGCAGAGCCAATGGCCAGGGCCAGGAAGTAGATCTCAGAGAAGCGTACTATAAGGAGAAAAAAAGATCAAGTTAGGATTCTATAAAAGAGGAAGACTATGATGAAATCTACAGATATAATAGAGATGTATTTTCATCATTAAATGGAATCTTCCTTTTTCCTACCATATTACTTTGTAAACTACTAGCAGTAGGAAAGCCATACAGACTACTTTAGTGGTTGAGACTATGGTCCTAGGAGTAGCAGCAGCAACAGTATTACCTGAGAACTTTGAAATGCAAATTATCAGGCCCCACCCAAGACCTACTGAATTACAGGTGGGGCCTGGCAATGTTTTAACAGGTCCTCCAGGTGATTCTCATGCTAAAATTGTGAGAACCACTTGGGCCTGTGGAGTAAGGTTATAGCTGACGTAATCAAATCCAGGGCCCAAATTATTTCTCCCTAATTCCCTTTCACCTTTGCCATTCAGTCAGTCATTTATTCAAGTTTATTAAGGACCTACCATGTTCCAGGCACTGATGGAAATAAAAAGCCAAAAACAAGACATTACCTTTGAGGAACACATGCCCACTGGGAAGATGGGCAAGTAAATGGGTAACCACAGCCATGTATTAACAATGGGAGTACATTCTGGGAAATGCATTGTTAGGTGATTTGGTCATTATGCAAACATTATAGAGTGCGCTCACACAAACCTAGATGGTATAGCCATCACACACCTAGGCTTATTGGCACTGCTTGTTACTCTACTGAATAGTGTAGGCAATTGTAACACATGGTGAGTATTTGTGTATTTAAACATATCTAAACATAGAAAAGGTACAGTAAAAATATGGTATAAAAGATTTAAAATGGTAGACCTGTATAGGGCACGTACCAAGAATGGAGCTTATAGGACAGGAGGTTGCTCTGGGTGAGTCAGTGAGTGAGTGGTGAGTGAATGTGAAGACCTAGGACATTACTGCGCACTGCTGTAAACTTTATATAGGCACTGTACACTTAGGCTACACTAAATTTATTTTTTTTATTTACTTATTTTTTATGTAAGTTCTTTTTAAAAAAAATTTTTTTTTGGGGGGACAGTTTGTTGTTTCCAGGACCCATCAGCTCCAAGTCAAGTCGTTTTTTTTACAATCTAGTCTTGGAGGACGCAGCTCACTGGCCCATATGGGAATCGAACTGGTGACCTTGGTGTTGTGAGTACTGCACTCTAACCAACTGAGCCAACCGGCCACCCTACACTAAATTTATTTTAAAGTATTTTTCTTCAGTAATAAATTAACCTTAGCTTACTGTAACTTTTTAGCTTTATAAACTTTTTAATTTTTTGAACTTTTCAAGTCTTTTGTAATAACACTTAGCTTAAAACACAAACACATTGTACAGCTGCACAAAAATATTTTCTTTATACCCTTATTCTGTATGCTTTTTTAACTTAATTTTTTTTAAAACTGTTTTGTTAAAAACTAAGATACAAACACACAGGGTCAGGTTCATCAGTGTCACTGTCCTCCACCTCCACATCTTGTCCCACCGGAAGGTCTTCAGGGAGAATGACGGGCATGGAGCTGTCATCTGTAACAATGCCTTCTTCTGGAATACCTCCTAAAGGACCGGCATGAAGGACCTGCATGAGACTCTTCTTTTTCTTTTTTTATTGGGGAATATTGGGGAATGGTGCGCCTCTCCAGGGCCCATCAGCTCCAAGTTGCCGTTCCCCAATCTAGCTGTGGAGGGTGCAGCTCAGCTCCAAGTCCAGTTGCCATTTTTCAATCTTTAATTGCAGGGGCGCAGCCTACCGTCCCATGTGGGCATTGAACCGGCAACCTTGTTGAGAGCTCGCACTCTAACCAACTGAGCCATCTGGCTGCCCCTCCGGAGGCTCAGCAGCAGCTCATTGTCTTCAATCGAGTTGTGCAGGGCGCAGCTCACTGGCCCGTGTGGGAATTGAACAGCAACCTTGTTGTTCAGAGCTCGCGCTCTAACCGACTGAGCCATTTGGCTGCCCCTGACGCTCTTCTTGAGGAGATGTCACTCTTTTCAGAAATATGTCTGTGTGGTTTGCTTGGTTTGTTTGGTTGTTTTTTGTTCTCCTCATCATAGATTTGTTTGTAAGCAGATAATGCACCATGAACATTCCTCTCTACCGTGTTTCCCCGAAAATCAGACCTAGCTGGACCATCAACTCAAATGCGTCTTTGGGAGCAAAAATTAATATAAGACTTGGTCTTATACAATATAAAATAAAACCAGGTCTTACACAATATAAGACTGGGTATAATTATAATATAATATAATATAATATAATATAATATAATATAATATAATTAATATAATTAATATAATATAATATAATATAATATAATATAATATAATATAATATAATATAATATAATATAATATAATAATACCGGGTCTTATATAATATAAGACCACATCTTATATTAATTTTTGCTCCAAAAGATGCATTAGAGCTGATGGTCCCGCTAGGTCTTATTTTTAGGGAAACACGGTGTTAGTGAAAACCTTTCAGTGTTGGGGTCCATGTTTTCAAACTTTTTAAGGAGATTATTCTGGTCCGCAAAAGCTTCTGCCAGACCCTTCACAGTAAATTTTCTTGGGGGTTCTTATTCTTCTCCTGCAGTTTCCTTTATTCTTGCCTCTTCTTCAGCTATGCGTTCCTGTTCCATTTCTAACAACGCATCAGTCAAATCCTCAGGAACCACATCCAAGAACTCCTCAATGTCACCCTCACCCATACCCAGGTTAAAGTTTGCCACTTCACCCACAGCCTTGTTTTTTTACAGCCTTTCCGTTATGACGTGATGATGGCTATGACGTCAGTAGGCGACAGGAATTTTTCAGTTCCATTATGATACTTACGAGGCCAGCATTGCATATGTGGTCCATCATTAACTGAAACATCGCTATGTGGCACAAGACCATGTAGTCTGACGGGTAAAAGATACAAGAGGGAACCCAGAAAAAAGTGTTCATAAACCAGGCTAGTCTGTGAAGCCTAGGTCTCCTGTCTTTTAGCTTGATTTCTGGTTTAAACATCAACAAACCGTCAGAACCAGAAAAGACATTAGAGAATGTCTAGCTTAGGAGCTCCCATGAAGGAAGATGGGAGGAGAGAAGGCCACAAGCCCATAAAATCCATGTCATATTGTGTGTGTGTACATTTTTTGTGGGAAGCAGGGCCATGTCTTTCACTAGATTCTCAAAGAGCAGAAACCCCAGTATGTTTAAGAACCATGTGTTCTTATCTAATCTGCTCATTTTGCAGATAAAGAAATTGAGGTCCAAAGACATTACATTATTTCTTTCAATATTCAGATTACTTCTGCAAGGTCACACAGCTCTCTATTGATAGGGCCTTGAAGGCCGGTAATAAAAATGAAAGGAGGAAACCATGCCACTTTACAGACTTACCCATTTTGGGTAGTAATATTGTGTATTGGTTAAGAGCACACACCAGAGAAAGCTTGGTTAAAATACCAGCTCCACCATTTACTAGCTGTGTGATTTGGGGTAATTCTTTTAGCATCAGTTTCCTCAATGTATAAAATAGAGAACAATATCTATTTCTTGAGCTCCTATAAAAAATAAAATTATTCATGTAAGTTGTTCCATGCTGTGCCTGCACAAAATGAACACTCAATATATGGTAGCTATTATAATTTTTAGTGCAATTCAGTATTTGGGGAATTTTTACATTTATTATCTCATTTTATCCTCACCATAATCCTTGTTATATTATTCTCACTTTACTGGAGAGGAAAAAAAGGATTTATTTACCCAAATTTACAACTCTGAAGTTTTATGGTCTTTGCTTTCTGTTATCTGGCACAGTTTTCCGGATTGTCCTTTATAGGACTGCAGGCAATATAATACACTAGTTTGGAGCACAATTCTGGAGCCAAAGATGCTTGGGTTTGCGTTCTAAATGACTCCATTTATCAGCTACATGACTTTGGACAAGTGACTTAACCTCTATGAGCCTCAGTTTCCTCATTTGTAAAATGGGAGAGGCACTAAGAGCACAAAAAACTGTTGCAATGTTCAAAGATTTGCAAAGTCCCTAACAATAAACGATAGCTACCATTTTGGTATCTGCCTCCTAAGGTGGTCGTGAGGGTTAAATAAGACAGTAGTAATGTCAAGCACTTTGGACAGTACATGACACACAGAGTAGGTACTTAATAAGTATCGTAAATAAATGAGTGAATGAACAGACCTATTGTTAGCCTTTTATCAGAGAGTTGCTTCCTCTCTCTTTCACAATCTCAATGCCATTTTTGTAACAGATTCCCTGGGTCCCCTAGCTTTACTTTGTTTCTTTCCACAGCCAAACAAAGCCTTTCTCTTATTACCCCAGGACTCGTCACTCTCTTTCTGTTGTTTCCATATCCAAGGGGTTAGTCCTCCTCTCTACTCTTTCAGCCATCACAAAAGATTGCCGCTCTCTTTTCTACAAGCTCTCATGCTTCCCCAAACCATTTTCCCGGCATAACCTACCAGTCTGCACAACACTGAGCCGGATCTCCCCTATCAGTCCGTCAACATCAGGTGGGTTCTTCACCTGGCAGGTATATGTCCCATTGTCATCAAACTGCAGCTTCCAGAGGATGATGGAGACGTCATACCGCTCAGGGTTCCCGTCCCAGACCACCCGGTCCTTGAAACGCCCACTCATGGGTTTGAAGGGATCCACGTGGTAGTAGAATACCTAGAGAGGAGAAATGGCAAAAGATCTTATACAATGCCTGGGCAAGGTGGCTGAGATGGTGGGAGCAGAAGAGAAGCACTAGAAAGCGTCACTGCTCCATCTGCAGCCCTTGTAAGAACCTCTTGCTTCCTTTTTACCCACCTCTCAGTTCTGTCAGTCTCTGTCACAAGAATTGTTTCCCAGCTTTACCCTGTGCTTGTTGTTAAGAAAAACACAGGGAGGGCAAGGAGAAATAGACCTTATTTTCCTAACCAAAGTCCCCCAGAAAATGAAAATAATCTACTTACAAACTGCTCATGCCCCCCATCTCGGGGACGGAAATTCCAGGTCACTGTTAGAGCATCACCCACAGGGGCAAAGCTGGAGAAAGTGCATTTTAACCGAACATCTGTCCCGTTGACAGCCTCCAGCACTCGGGCGGTGTAAATTTCCACAGCTGCTATAGGCCAAAGAGCTACAACAAAGAAAAGGAAAAAGAAGGGTTAACAGGGTATGTGTAATGAGAACTCCTGCTGACACTACCAAAATAAACGTCTGAGTAGGACATAAAACAGAGCTGAAAGGCCCCAGCTCTCAAACTCACTTCACCCAGAGTCTGCATACACCTGCCTATATGCAACCTTGACCCTCCCACCACGTAACAAGTACAAATCTCACACAGCGAGCCTTCCCAGTCTCTCACTGTCTCCACAGCATGATACCCTCGCCTCATGGTACCCACTTCAAAACTGGTCTAAGAAAATACAAACATCAGCAAATGAAATGGAGAGCAGAAACAAAAAAATCAAAACTAATCATAACACGAATTAGACATGTATTCAAATTAAGCATTATGTATTGTAGGTATAGTGGTCCCCTAGCAGGTAAGTTTTCCAGAAAGGGTCCTTGTTATGTGGATTTTATACTATTCCTGGTCTGCAGAAATTGAATTAATCAACCCCAAACAGCTTATGCTGTCCTGCACCCCTGAAACCTTATACCACGTGGCATTTTTTTCCCCCGTGATATTTACATTTAGAATGCTCATGTTGGGGCAGTTTCAAAACGATGGTATGTCTCTACCCTTAACAATCTTGGTTTTCCCAGTGCTGCCAAGAGTCCCAGACAAGACCCACACACAGAAATCCAAGTGCCAAGTCCTGCCTGCCCTGGGAGATTGAGAGTAGCCACACACAAAAATGGTTTGTAACCTGAGATTTGAAAGCCCTTTCTGTGCCCAAATCACTGGCAGCCAAAACACACCTAAACCTGTTTGTCCAAAAGCGGTTCCCCAAAACAACCCATCAACTTTGGTTTCAGTAAAGTCAAAACTATAGTGAACTGCAACGGCAGCTCAGGCTCAAAAACAAACGAGAGAAAAAAACTCTTGCAACTTCCTAGGCAGTTAGCTAACTTTATAGGGCAGGCAGTGAGAGAGGAAATGCTGAGTGAAGCCCACCAGCTCTTACCTGTGAGCTGTATGCCAAGGAGAAGAAGCACAGCACGCGTAGAGCTCTTGCCATACATGAGGGAAACCCAGCCCTGGCCCCAGAGACCAGCCCGGGCAGACTGAGGGCTCCAACACCCTGCCAAGGCCACTCCTGAGGAGCAGGCACCCGCGTTTTACCAGAGAGAGGAGTCAGCGCCTCACCTGTGGGACTCTGAGCGCCACAGCCTGTGAGTCATCTCTGCTCCGCGGGTGCACTTGGCTGGAATGAAAGGTGAGGCCTCCGCTCCCGACACCCTCCTTTCTTCCTTTCCTCCCTCCCGCCCTCTGCACTATGAACAGGTCTGCACAAAGTCCCAAACTCTGCAGTCCTCTCTTTACTTTTCAGTCAATCTGGGCTCTGGCCTCTGGATGGCCTCAGAAACAGCCAGAGGAGGTGGTGCCAGTGTGAAATGTCCCAGGCTACTTTGAGTTTGGCCCACACACACTCTCTTTTAAAACAGCCTTTTAGGCTTGCCTGGGAAGTGAATGTTGAAACTCACTTGCAGTGCTTCCATTTTCAAAGCTACTCCCTAAGGCTACATTAGCCTGGGACCAGATTCACAACTCCAAACAATCAGAATTGCTAAGCACCCTCTCTGGATAAAAAAATCCTCCAGCTTATACCTCAATTTTCAGCCCAAGGATTTCTGTATCTTTTCTAGCTTGAAGCTTTCCCTGAGATCCACCTAAAATAAACTGACTAAAATAAATCTTAATGTTTAATGATCCTTTACCTTTGAAGGATTTATAGAAGAATCAGGATATCATTCCTGCTCACTTACGCTACCATCTCCATACAGTTTGGAAAGTGCTTTCCTGCTCATTATTTCATCTCCACAATACTCCCATGAAGTATTCCCATTTTACCAGTAAAGACATTAAGAACCCAGAGAAGGTAAGTGATTTTCCCAAGATTGCACAGCCTTTAGGCAGCAAAACGAATTTTTCTGACTCGTACATCTAGTGCTCTTTCCACAAATAACAGCTAATGTGGACAATCGACAGCGGATTCTCCAGGAAAAGGTATTCATAATAACTGTTTTGTGCCTCAAAGTTCATCTGCCATTTTTAGGGAAGCCGTCTGTCTGAGAAATCTAAAAAGTTGAGGAATTTAAATGAGAAAACGTGCCTTTGTGTCTGCAAAAAAGATGGGTAACAGGTTAATGAAGCAGCGTTGAAACGCAGCAGAAGGGAGATGAAGGTCACACGCAGTGAGGAAGTGGGCCTGACCAGAAAGCTAACCCTGACCAGCAATGAATTGTCCTTATCCCTGGTTAGCAATCTATAAACTTTTTAGTGATTCATAAAATCTCCAAGTTAAACCCTGGAACAGAGAGGTTTGCAGGAGGGAAAGAGGCAGGCTGACTAGAAAAGATAAAACATAAGGAAAAGGAAATTCTACCATGAGAGAGGCAGATTACAGAAGTGAAGTAAAAGATATGCACGAGACAAAAGCAGCAGGAGAAAAAGAAAAGCAGTCATGGTCATGGAGAAAAAAAAAGGTAAACAATAAAAATCAGTTGTTAGAACTCAGAAAACCGGCGTCTACCCCAAAGGAAGGCTCAGCAGTGTCCTTGCATGAATGTATTACCATGTGTTTCTGAAAATAGAGTGTTTAACTCCTTTGTGAGCTTCTAGGTCAGAGATCAATCTAAAATCAGAATGCTGGGGGAACTTTTAAAATGGTCGTACGATAAAATAGAGTCTTTCTGGTGTGTAGGTCCAAAGAGTTCAGTTCCAGGAGCCTGAAAGAAAAGGAGTTAAGGAAACTTGATCCTCTTTGTTGGCTTTCAACTTTCAGAGAAATGCAGCTCTAAAGGAAGGAGAGGTAGAGCTCGAGTTTTGAAGTCTACAGCAAATTGCAAAATTTGGTGAGAGGTAGAGTTACCAAAGAGCTTAGGGATACAGTCAAAAGCAGCAGGGGAGGAATCGGGGCAAGAACTGAACAAACTGCCTGTTGTCAGGAGCAGAAGAATCTCTCCCCCAGGTAGCCAGATGCCCTGTGAGCTGGCTGCCAGCCCTGCTCTGGGGGTCAGCCGCTGCCCTGACCCCATTCCTCAGCAGAGTTCAAGTTCCTGGCTGCATGCCCAGCAACGCCCAATTCCTTCCAGTTAGCAGGAGTGGCTCCAGTCACCCAGTTCCCTCCCTGGGCAGGGAAGGAAGAGGCCAAGGGCTGGACTACGTAGAGAAAACTAAATAAAAAGGGCATTTGCCCCTAAGAGTCCCCATGCCAGTCAGCAGACTTTGATCAAAGCTGGAGGCATCCAGGCGAGGCCTAAGTTACAGTTAGTGTCTAGGCGAGTGAGAGAAAAGGAAGAGGAGTTCTAGAGAGGAGAAGGAAGAAAAGGGAAGTTTTCAGAGACATCACTTCTAAAGTTTTCCTGAGAAAATTCCTGATTGTCATTAAATTTGTGGCATAGCAATGGTTTTGAAAGCACATCATCGGTCCCAAATCCCTACACATGTCCCCAAAATATTTCTAATGAATACCTAGACCTTGGCCAGTAAGAAATTCACTGGGCACTCAAAAGACATAAAGGACAACTGGCCTGTATCAATATTTGTTAAAATTTTTGTCTTAACATCCTAGGCAAAAATGTTTTTCTCACCACAAGATGAAATTAGCATTCTGTGAAGCAAGGAAAACAATTTAGGGTGGTCCAAATACAGTATTTGTTTACTCAAAAGTTTCCACCCATGTCTTTCTTATTAGTTAAAATTTTATTAAATTTTTGTTATATGCTGGGCCGGATATATAAAGTAGAATAAGACATTTCTGCCTAGCGGGGTGGGGGGGGGGGACCCAGAATCTAAAGAGCATTGGGAGGTAGAGTATGTAAATAAATAAGTAATTAGCAAATATTTGTGACTTTTGAACTGGGTCCATAAAGGATGAATAGGAATTCTAGAAAGAGGAGAAACAAAGGCACTCCTGTTGGGACAAATGGGTGGGCATGTGGAATCCATGGGACCTCCGTGCAATCCCTCAATCATGGCGGAGGGGCAACCCAGGAGGCTAAATGACTAGGGTGACAAAGGAGTGGGAATATGGTAGAATATGGTATCCACTGACATCTGCAAGCAATTCCTCAAACAAGGAGGAGTGGCAGGCCAGGAGGCTGAAGAGAGAGGCAGGGCCCCAGATGTTGAGGGTCCTCATTAACCATGAAAAAACTAATTAAGGAAAGCCTTGAGACATCAATCACCACGTTCTCTACCAGTTTCCTTATAAAGCCCCTGGCCTAGGAGCCAGAATGAAAATATAAACTTAATGCAAGCTTTCAAAAGACTGAGGGACTCCCAGGCTTCCTTGGCCAACAATTCCAATCTATAGCTCTTTTCTTTTTTTCTAACTTCCTCTGGTTCAGTGAGCTTTTTAAAGATGAGAGAGGGTGGTGAGGATGTCAGAGTCCTAGATGAGAGGTGGCTCTTGGCCCCAAAAGAAAAGGTGCGCTCCCTTTGGTTCTCCTCCTTGCCTCAGGTTTCCTAGAGATACTCCAAAGTAAGTCTGAATCTGAGGCTGAGCTCTAATAGCTTAGAAAAACCATGGGACAGAATGCAGTCCTATCTCCCCGCCTCATTGCAGTTTATACACCTCTCCAGCAAAGCCTTAGGTTCCTTTCTTAATTACAAAGGACAGGCATCATGCTCTTATTGACCAGCCCAAGGAAGAGACTCTGAAGTTTAACCCTTAAATTATTCTAAAGAGAAGCTAAATGGATTTGCACAGGGCTAGAGCAATGGGGAGTCTTTGAAAATAATTTGGTAAGATTTCAATCAAATTGCTCTCCCAGGAGAATAAAGGAACCTTGACAAATGTATTTTTCTATCTTCCTGTTCACCATATGTACCACATCTAAATAACGGGTACGAGTTTCCATTTGTTGACAAAAGAAGGTCCATCCTAAGAAAATGTTTTTTAAGAGTTTAAGCCAAACTGACGACAATTACTGAGAAGCAAAATCTCAGCAATTGAGCAGATGCTTGAAGAATGGTAGTTTTACAACTTATTTTATATATTAGAATCAAAGGAGGAGATGTACGGAGGTGGGGGAGTGGTTGCCTGAAATTAATTGGCAGTAGATTAGAGAGGCAGGAGAAAGCAAAGCAGGAAAATCTCTAAGGTTGGATAAAAAGTACAATGGAGAGACACATACTTCTTTTACATGGGTGTGTATAGGATAGTTAATAATTAACATTCACAACACAGAGATGGTACGTGGGCAACAAGGTAGCAATGAGGGGTTTTGTGGTCTGTGCTCTGGTGGAATGTTGTACCTTGAGGAGCACAGAAAAGAGGTTACTCTGACATGCCAAAGGTATGTTACCTTAAATGCAAAAAGTCAATAAACAGGCTTATTTAAGGTAAAGATTGACCTTTGTCAAAAAAGCTACAGGCCCAGGATGTGACTACTCTCCATGACTTACTTTTAGTTAGGAATCTTTATGTTGACACCATCCTATGTCTTTACTTTCAGTCTCTGAGTTTGTAAGGCCCCCCATGCAGGCCTCCCTTGAGCTTGTCAGGCTTAGTCAGGCCCTCTTTTCATCAACAGTTTCCCTTTTTGGTCATAAATCAATCCAAAGAATGCATTAATGAACAACCTTTTGGTTGGATAGTGTGGCCCCCGTTGCTAGGAAGCTTCATTCCTAGGAAGTCTTAGTGTCAGCGTTTGTCTTGCTGAAGACTGGACCGTAGGGATGGAACAAGACCATCACTTTAGACGGCAGTCAAGGCCAAATGTTTTTTCAAAAGGGCATTCCTTTTTCAAAAGGAAAGGCAGGTGAATGGGAGACAGTCAGATCGTATGTCTTCATTAAAAATATTCTGGATCACAAATATTCTAATCTTTGAGCTATCGTGTCATGGTCGCTCACTCTCACGTTGTGAAAGGACTCACGAGGCACAAAGGAATAGAAGTTAGAAAGTTTATTTAAGAAGAGAAACACTGGCAGAGGAGTTGCCGGGGGTAGAGTCTAGAGTAGACGCTGCACTGAGTTTCTGTTTAGCTGGGGTTTCATACTTTTCAAACTAGGATGTAACTTGCTTCAACCTATAGTGGAATCTTCTACTGTGACACTGAGAAAGTACATGAACTCTAACACTCCCAACATACAGAGGTTTATATAATTATTAGCAAAAAAACAAAACACACAAAAAAAACAACCTTACTTCTTACTATTGTGGAGATTTAGTTTCCTTAACTAAGGACCTTATTAGGACAATATAAAACATAGAAAATTATTCTGATGACATACATAATCTTTGCTTTTCAGGCAGACAACTTTTTTATAATATTAGTAGCAGACTAATAGTTCAAGAAATTTGTCCTACTTAGTAGAGAGCGAAAACTCAACTCTACTACCTTACTTCTGTTTTTTTTTTTTTTTTTAAGTTAAGGATTTTGAGATTAAGAGGTTGGTGTTTTTTTTAAGATTTTATTGGGGAAGGAGAACAGGACTTTATTGGGGAACAGTGTGTACTTCCGGGACTTTTCCAAGTCAAGTTGGTCTTTTCAATCTTAGTTGTGGTGGGCAAAGCTCAGCTCCAGGTCCAGTTGCCGTTGTTAGTTGCAGGGGGCTCAGCCCACCATCCCTTGCGGGAGTCAAGGAGTCGAACCGGCAACCTTGTGGTTGACAGCCTGCACTCTAACCAACTGAGCCACCCGTCCGCCCCTAAGAGATTTTTTTTTAATTAAAGTTTTTTGGGGTGACAGTTGTTAGTAAAGTTACCTTGGTTTCAGGTGTATGATTCTGTGATACCTCATGTATATATCCCATTGTGTGTTCACCACCCAGAGTCAGTTCTCCTTCCATCACCATATATTTGATCCCTTTACCCTCATCTAGGACCACCGCCCTCCCCGACTACCTTCTGGTAACCACTAAACTATTGTCTGTCTATGAGTTTTTGTTTCTTCATTTGTTTGTCTTCTTCCTTTGTTGTTTTCAGTTTTATATACCACATATCAGTCAAATCATTACGGTTCTCGACTTTTTCTCTCTGACTTATTTCGTTTAGCATTATACTCTCAAGGTCCATCCATGTTGTCGCAAATGGCATTATTTCATCTTTTCTTATGGCAGGATAGTATTTCATTGTGTATATATACCACAACTTCTTTATCCATTCATCTATAAAAGGAAACTGGTTGTTTCCATGTCTTGGCCACCATAAATAAAGCTGCAATGAACATCAGGGCACATATATCTTTACGGATAAATGTTTTCAGATTTTTTGGGTAGATACCCAGGAGAGGGATTGCTGGGTCATATGGTAATTCTATTTTTAATTTTTTGAGGACTCTCCACACTACCTTCCATAACGGCTGAACCAGTCTGCATTCCCACCAACAGTGTCTGAGGGTTCCTTTTTCTCCACAGCCCCTCCAGCACTTGTTATTATTTGTCTTGTTGATGATAGCCATTCTAACTGGTATGAGGTTAGAATGGTTCTCATAATGGTTTTTATTTGCATTTCTCTGATGATTAGTGATGTTGAGCATTTTTTCATATGTCAATTGGCCTCTTTGGAGAAAAGTCTATTCCAGTCCTCTGCCCATTTTTCAATTGGGTTGTTTGGTTTTTCTGTTGTTAAGATTTATGCGTTCCTTATATATTTTGGATATTAGCCCCTTATCGAAGGCGTTGCTTGCAAAAATCTTCTCCCATACCATTGGTTGCCTCTTTATTTTGTCAATGGTTTATTTTGCTGTGCAGAAGCTTTTAAGTTTCATATAGTCCTATTCATTTATTTTAGCTTTTACTTCCATTGCCTTTGGAGTCAAATTCATAAAATGCTCTTTGAACCCAAGGTCCATAAGCTTAGTACCTATGTTTTCTTCTATGCAGTTTATTGTGTCAGGTCTTATGCTTAAGTCTTCGATCCATTTTGAATTAACTTTGGTACATGGTGACAGATAGCAGTCCAGTTTCATTCTTTTGCACGTGGCTATCCAATTCTCCCAGCACCATTTATTGAAGAGGCTGTCTTTCCTCCATTGTATGTTTTTAGCTTCTTTGTCAAAAATTATCTGTCCATATTTATGTGGTTTTATTTCTGGGTTCTCAATTCTATTCCATTGGTCTGTGTGTCTGTTTTTCTGCCAATACCATGCTGTTTTGACTATTGGTGCCCTGCAGTACAAGCTAAAGTCAGGGAGTGTGATACCTCCAGCATTGTTCTTTTCTCTTAAGATTGCTTTGGCTATTTGGGTTTTTTTCTGGTTCCAAACAAATCTGATGATTTTTCGTTCTATTTCTTTTAAAAATGCCACTGGGATTTTGATGGGGATTGCATTAAATCTGTATATTGCTTTGGGTAATATGGCCATTTTAACTATGTTGATTCTTCCAATCCATGAGCATGGAATGACTTTCCATTTCTTTCCATCTTCTTTAATTTCTTTTTAAAATGTCTTATACTTTTCAGTGTATATGTCTTTCGCATTCTTGGTTAAGTTTATACCTCTAGGTATTTTATTCTTTTTGTTGCAATTGCAAAAGAAATTGTCTTTTTTTTTTTAATTTCTTTGTCTGAGGTTTCATTGTAAGTATATAGGAATGCAATGGACTTTTGTATGTTGATTTTGTAGCCAATAACTTTACTGTATTCATTTATTGTTTCTAATAGCTTTTTAGGGTTTTCTGTATATAGCATCATGTCATCTGCAAAAAGTGACAATTTAACTCCTTCATTCCCTATTTGGATGCTTTTTATTACTTTCTCTTCCCTGATTGCTCTGCCGAGGACTTCCAATACTATGTTGAAAAACAGAGGTGATAGGGGACAGCCCTGTCGTGTTCCTGAAAGTAGAGAAAAGGGCTTCAGTTTTTCACCATTAATTATGATATTAGCTGAGGGTTTGTCATATATGGCCTTTATTATGTTAAGGTATTTTCCTTCTATATTCATTTTATTAAATGCTTTAATCATAAATGGATGTTGTATCTCGTCAAATGTTTTTTCTCAATCTATTGATATAATCATGTGATTTTTGTCCTTTATTTTGTTTATGTGGTGTATCACACTGATCAATTTGCATATATTGAACCATCCTGTGCCCCTGGGATAAGCCCCACTTGGTCGTGATGTATAATTTTTTTAATGCATTGTTGCATTCGATTTGCTAGAATTTTATTTAGGATTTTTGCATCTGTATTCATCAGAGATATTGGTCTGTAGTTTTCTCTTTTTGTGTTGTCCTTACCAGGTTTTGGTATCAGGGTAATGTTGGCCTCATAAAATGAGTGAGGGAGTACTGTCTCTTCTTCAATATTTTGGAAGAGTTTGAGCAGAATTGGTATTAGATCCTCTTTGAAGGTTTGGTAGAATTCACTAGTGAAGCCATCTGGTCCCGGACTTTTGCTTTTGGGAAGGTTTTGGATGACTGATTCAATTTCATTACTGGTGATCTGTCTGTTTAGATTTTCCAGTTCTTCATGGTTCAGCCTAGGAAGGCTACGTGTTTCTAAGAACTTGTCCATTTCTTCTAGGTTATTGAATTTGGTGGCATATAGTCCTTCATAGTATTCTTGGATGATCCTTTGTATTTCTGTGGTGTCCGTGATAACTTCCCCTTTTTCATTTCTGATTTTGTTTATTTGTGTCTTTTCTCTTTTTATCTTAGTGAGTCTAGCAAAGGGTTTGTCAATTTTATTAGTCTTTTCAAAGAACCATCTCTTTGTTGCATTAATTTTTTCTATTGTCTTTTTGTTCTCTATTTCATTTAGTTCTGCTCTGATTTTCATTATTTTCTTCCTTCTGCTGACTTTGGATTTCCTTTGTTCTTCTTTTTCTAGTTCTTTAATGTGTAACGTGAAGTTATCTATCTGGGATTTTTCTTGTTTCTTGAGATAGGCCTGTAATGAGATAAATTTGCCTCTTAAAACTGCTTTTGCTGCATCCCAATAATTTTGGTAAGATATATTTTCATTCTCATCTGTTTCTATGTATCTTTTGATCTCTCCTCTAATTTCTTCTTTCACCCAGTCATTCTTTAAAAGTATGTTGTTTAATGAGAAACAAAAACTCATAGACACAGACAATAGTTTAGTGGTTACCAGGGGGTAAGGGGGGAGGGGGGTGATAGATGAGGGTAAAGAGGATCAAATATACGGTGATGGAAGGAGAACTGACTCTGGGTGGTGAACACACAATGGGATTTATAGATGATGTAATATAGAATTGCACACCTGAAATCTATGTAACTTTACTAACAATTGTCACCCCAATAAACTTTAATTTAAAAAAAGTGTATGTTGTTTAATCGCCACATGTTTGTGGTTTTTCCTGCTCTCTTTTTGCAGTTGATATCCAATTTCAAAACCTGTGATCAGAGAATATGCTTGGTATGATTTCAATCTTCTTAAATTTGCTGAGGCTAGTTTTATATCCCAATATATGGTCTACTCCTGAGAATGCCCCATGTACACTAGAAAAGAATGTATAGTCTGATATTCTAGGATGAAGTGCTCTATAAATGTCAATTGTGTCCATTTCATCTAATGTGTCATTTAGGGCTGCCATTTCTTTATTTATTTTCTGTTTGGGTGATTTCTCCATAGCTGTCAATGATGTATTTAGATCCCCTATTATAATTGTGTTTTGGTCAATTTCTCCCTTTAGTTCTGTTAGTAGCTGCTTTGTATATTTCGGTGCTCCCTGATTGGGGCATAAATATTGATGATGTTATCTCTTCTTGTTGTATAGTTCCCTTGTTGCATAGATGAACTGTCCATCTTTGTCTCTTGTAACCTTTTTTATCCTGAAGTCTGTTTCATCTGATATCAGTATAGCTACACCTGATTTTCTCTCGATATCATTTTCTTGGAGTGTCAATTTCCATCCTTTCACTTTGAGTCTATATTTGTCCCTCTAGCTGAGCTGTGTCTCTTGGAGGCAACATATGGTTGGGTTTAGTTTTTTGATCCAATCTGTTACCCCCGTGTCTTTTTATTGGTGAATTCAGTCCATTTACATTTAGGATGATTATTAACATATGAGGATTTCTTATCATTCTAGCTTTGGTTTTCTAGTAGGACTATGTCTCCATTGTTTCTTTGCCTTTTCTGTTGCTGTCTATTACTTCAGTGTGGTGGTATTCTATGCTTTTTCCCTCTGTTTCTTCTTTTTTTGTTATATATTTCAGTTCTGGATTTTTTTTTTTTTTTTTTTGAGTGGTTACCATTAAGTTTATGTAAAAGAAAGTTTCATATTTGAGTATTCCATTTTCTTCAGCATGCTTACTTTCTCCATTCCTTTGTGCCGGCTCAAACCTTTACTCTCGTCCCTTTTATGTTTTTGTTATCACAAATTATCCCTATTTATTCTGTGAGTTCATTTCTGTGCTGCAGTAGCAAGTTGTCTTTTTCCTTTTTTTTTTTTTTAAAGTATCTTTTTTCTTCTTTACCCTGTGTGTTAAGTTTAAGTGTATAGTGTCCTATTTGGTGTAGGGGTTGCTGTTTCATGCTTCTGTCTGTTTGTAATACTACTCATGGTTTTCTGTTCTTTTGCTTTTTTGTTTCAGGTCAAATAACCTCCTTTAGTATTTCTTGTATTGCAGGTTGTGTATTAGAAAATTCCCTCAGCTTCTGTATGTCTGGAAAGGTCTTTATTCCTCCTTCATATCTAAAGGATATCTTTGCTGGGTATATTATTCTTGGCTCATAATTTCTCTCTTTCAATAGTTTGAATATTTGGTTCCACTCCCTCCTGGCTTGTAGAGTTTCTGCTGAAAAATCTGATAATAATCTAATGGGCATTCCTTTGAAAGTTATCATCTTCTTTTCCCTGGCTGCTTTGAGGATTCTTTCGTTGTTAATTTTTGACAGCTTCAATACAATGTGCCTTGGAGAAGGCCTGTTGGGATTGAGGTAATTAGGTGTTCTATTTGATTCTTGGATTCAGGGATCCAGTTCTTTCCACAAGTTTGAGAAGTTCTTGTCGACTATTTTTTTTAAAATACTTTCTTTTCCCGTCTCCCTTTCTTCTCCTTCTGGTATGCGCATTATTCTTTTTTTTTTTTTTAATTAAATTTATTGGGGTGACAATTGTTAGTAAAATTACATAGATTTCAGGTGTACAATTCTGTATTACATCATCTATAAATCCCATTGTGTGTTCATCACCCAGAGTCAGTTCTTCCATCACCATATATTCGATCCCCCTTACCCTCAACTCCCCCCCCACCCCCCTTACCCACTGGCAACACTAAACTATTGTCCGTGTCTATGAGTTTCTGTTTCTCATTTGTTTGTCTTGTTCTTTTGTTGTTTTTGGTTTATATACCACATATCAGTGAAATCACATGGTTCTCTGCTTTTTCTGTCTGACTTGTTTCGCTCAGCATTACTCTCTCAAGATCCATCCATGTTGTCACAAATGTTCCTATATCATCTTTTCTCACTGCCGAATAGTATTCCATTGTGTATATGTACCACAACTTCTTTATCCATTCATCTATCGAAGGACATTTTGGTTGTTTCCATGTCTTGGCCACCGTAAACAAAGCTGCAATGAACATTGGCGCACACGTGTCTTTATCTCTAAATGTTTTCAGATTTTTTGGGTAGATACCCAGGAGAGGGATTGCTGGGTCATACGGCAATTCTATTCGTAATTCTTTGAGGAACCTCCACACTGCCTTCCATAACGGCTGCACCAGTCTGCATTCCCACCAACAGTGTATGAGGGTTCCTTTTTCTCCACAGCCTCTCCAACATTTGTTACTATTTGTCTTGTTGATGATAGCCATTCTGACTGGGGTGAGGTGATATCTCATTGTGGTTTTGATTTGCATTTCTCTGATGATTAGTGATGTTGAGCATTTTTTCATATGTTTATTTGCCATTTGTATGTCCTCTTTGGAGAAATGTCTCTTCAAGTCCTCTGCCCATTTTTCAATTGGGTTGTTTGTTTTTTTGTTGTTGAGTTGCATGAGTCCCTTGTATATTCTGGATACTAGCCCCTTATCGGAGGCACTGTTTGCAAAAATCTTCTCCCATTCAGTTGGTGGCCTCTTTATTTTGTCAATGGTTTCTTTTGCTGTGCAGAAGCTTTTAAGTTTCATATAGTCCCATTCGTTTATTTTAGCTTTTACTTCCATTGCCTTTGGAGTCAAGTTCATAAAATGCTCTTTGAACCCAAGGTCCATAAGTTTAGTACCTATGTTTTCTTCTATGCAGTTTATTGTGTCAGGTCTTATGCTTAAGTCTTTGATCCATTTTGAATTAACTTTGGTACATGGTGACAAATAGCAGTCCAGTTTCATTCTTTTGCACGTGGCTATCCAATTCTCCCAGCACCATTTATTGAAGAGGCTGTCTTTGCTCCATTGTATGTTTTTAGCTTCTTTGTCAAAAATTATCTGTCCATATTTATGTGGTTTTATTTCTGGGTTCTCAATTCTATTCCATTGGTCTATGTGTCTGTTTTTCTGCCAATACCATGCTGTTTTGATTATTGTGGCCCTGTAGTACAGGCCAAAGTCAGGAAGTGTGATACCTCCATTATTGTTCTTTTTTCTTAAGATTGCTTTGGCTATTCGGGGTCTTTTGTGGTTCCAAACAAATCTGATGATTTTTTGTTCTATTTCTTTAAAATATACCATTGGGATTTTGATGGGGATTGCATTGAATCTGTATATTGCTTTGGGTAATATGGCCATTTTAACTATGTTGATTCTTCCAATCCATGAGCACGGAATGTCTTTCCATTTCTTTGTGTCTTCTTCAATTTCTTTCAAAAATGTCTTATAGTTTTCAGCATATAGGTCTTTCACATCCTTGGTTAAGTTTATTCCTAGGTATTTTATTCTTTTTGCTGCAATTGCAAAAGGAATTGTTTTTTGTATTTCTTTTTCTGAGATTTCATTGTTAGTATATAGGAAGGCAATGGACTTTTGTGCGTTGATTTTGTAGCCAGCAACTTTACTGTATTTGTTGATTGTTTCTAATAGCTTTTTGGTGGAGTCTTTAGGGTTTTCTATATATAGCATCATGTCATCTGCAAAAAGTGATAATTTAACTTCTTCATTCCCAATTTGGATGCCTTTTATTTCTTTCTCTTGCCTGATTGCTCTGGCAAGGACTTCCAACACTATGTTGAAAAGCAGAGGTGATAGGGGACAGCCCTGTCGTGTTCCTGAACGTAGAGCAAAGGGCTTCAGTTTTTCTCCATTAATTATGAGATTAGCAGAGGGCTTGTCATATATAGCCTTTATTATGTTAAGGTATTTTCCTTCTATACCCATTTTATTAAGTGTTTTAATCATAAATGGATGTTGTATCTTGTCAAATGCTTTTTCTGCATCAATTGATATAATCATATGATTTTTGTCCTTTATTTTGTTTATGTGATGTATCACATTGATGGATTTTCGTATGTTGAACCATCCTTGTGCCCCGGGGATGAACCCCACTTGGTCGTGATGAATAATCTTTTTAATGCATTGTTGTATTCGATTTGCTAGAATTTTATTTAGGATTTTTGCATCGGTATTCATTAGAGATATTGGTCTGTAGTTTTCTTTTTTTGTGCTGTCCTTACCAGGTTTTGGTATCAGGGTAATGTTGGCCTCATAAAATGAGTTAGGGAGTACTGTCTCTTCTTCAATTTTTTGGAAGAGTTTGTGCAGAATTGGTATTAGATCCTCTTTGAAGGTTTGGTAGAATTCACTAGTGAAGCCATCTGGTCCCGGACTTTTGCTTTTGGGAAGGTTTTGGATGACTGATTCAATTTCGTTACTGGTGATCGGTCTGTTGAGATTTTCCAGTTCTTCATGGTTCAGCCTTGGAAGGCTATATGTTTCTAAGAACTTGTCCATTTCTTCTAGGTTGTTGAATTTGGTGGCATATAGTCCTTCATAGTATTGTTGGATGATCCTTTGTATTTCTGTGGTGTCCGTGATAACTTCCCCTTTTACGTTTCTGATTTTGTTAATCAGTGTCTTCTCTCTTTTTATCTTAGTAAGTCTAGCCAAGGGTTTGTCAATTTTGTTAATCTTTTCAAAGAACCAGCTCTTTGTCACATTAATTTTTTCTATTGTCTTTTTGTTCTCTATTTCATTTAGTTCTGCTCTAATTTTTATTATTTCCTTTCTTCTGCTGACCTTGGGTTTTACTTGTTCTTCTTTTTCTAGTTCTTTAAGGTGTAACATGAGGTTATTTATTTGAGAGTTTTCTTGTTTCTTGAGATAGGCCTGTAATGAAATAAATTTCCCTCTTAAAACTGCTTTCGCTGCATCCCAAAAATTTTGGTAGGATGTATTTTCATTGTCATTTGTTTCTATGTATCTTTTGATCTCTTCTCTAATTTCTTCTTTGACCCAGTCCTTCTTTAAAAGTATGTTGTTTAATCTCCATGTATTTGTGTTTTTTCCCGCTTTCTTTTTACAGTTGATATCCAATTTCAAAGCCTTGTGATCAGAGAATATGCATGGTATGATTTCAATCTTCTTAAATTTGTTGAGACTGATTTTATGTCCCAATATATGGTCTATCCTTGAGAATGTTCCGTGTACACTAGAAAAGAATGTATAGTCTGATGTTTTAGGATGAAGTGCTCTATAAATGTCAATTATGTCCATTTCATCTAATGTGTCATTTAGGGCTACTATTTCGTTATTTATTTTCTGTTTGGATGATCTATCCATAGCTGTCAATGATGTATTTAAGTCCCCTAGTATAATTGTGTTTTGGTCAATTTCTCCCTTTAGTTCTGTTAGTAGTTGCTTGGTGTATTTCGGTGCTCCCTGATTGGGGGCATAAATATTGATGACTGTTATGTCTTCTTGTTGTACAGTCCCCTTCACCATTATGAAATGTCCATCTTTATCTCTTGTTATCTTTTTCACCTTGAAGTCTGTTTCATCTGATATCATTATGGCTACACCTGATTTTCTCTGGGTTCCATTTGCTTGGAGTGTCAATTTCCACCCTTTCACTTTGAGTCTATGCTTGTCCTTGTAGCTGAGATGTGTCTCTTGTAGACAGCATATGGTTGGGTTTAGTTTTTTGATCCAATCTGCTACTCTGTGCCTTTTTATTGGTGAGTTCAGTCCATTTACATTTAGGGTGATTATTGATATGTGAGGATTTCCTGTCATTCTATCTTTAGTTTTCTGGTAAGGCTGTGTCTCCATTGTTTCTTTGCCTTTTTGTTGTTGTCTATTATTTCTGTGTGGTGGTATTCTATGATGTTTCCCTCTGTTTCTTCTTTTATATCAGTATATATTTCAATTCTGGATTTATTTTGAGTGGTTACCCTTAAGTTTATGTAAAAGAAAGTTTGATATTTAGAGTATTCCATTTTCTTCAGCATGCTTACTTTCTCCATTCCCATATTCCGGTTCAGGCCTTTACTCTCCCCCTTTTTGAGTTTTGGTTACCACAAATTGTCCCTGTTGATGGTGGTCGAATAGCCTCCTTTAGTATTTCTTGTAGTGCAGGTCGTGTATTAGAAAATTCCCTCAGCTTCTGTATGTCTGGAAAGGTCTTTATTCCTCCTTCATATCTAAAGGATATCTTTGCTGGATATATTATTCTTGGTTCATGATTTCTCTCTTTCAATAGTTTGAATATTTGGTTCCACTCCCTCCTGGCTTGTAGAGTTTCTGCTGAAAAATCTGATGATAATCTAATGGGCTTTCCTTTGTATGTTACCGTCTTCTTTTCCCTGGCTGCCTTGAGGATTCTTTCTTTGTCGTTGATTTTAGACAGCTTCAATACAATGTGCCTTGGAGAAGGCCTGTTGGGATTGAGGTAACTAGGTGTTCTATTTGTTTCTTGGATTCGAGGGTCCAGTTCTGTCCACAAATTTGGGAAGTTCTCATCGACAATTTGTTTGAATATATTTTCTGTTCCCTTCTCTCTTTCTTCTCCTTCTGGTATGCCCATTATTCTTATATTGCTCTTTCTGATGGAGTCAGAAAGCTCTTGTAGAGTTCTGTCATTTCTTTTAACTCTGAAGTCTCTCTCTTCTTCCATGTGTGTCATTTTCAGATTTCTGTCTTCAGTGTCACTGATTCTTCCTCCATGTGGTCAACTCTGTTACCTAAGCTGGCTATTTCATTCTTCATTTCTTTCACTGAGTTCTTAATCTCCAGAAATTCTACTTGGTTCTGTTTTAAAATTTCAGTCTCTTTGGTAAAATGTTCATTTTGTTCTTTGATTGTGTTTCTGAGTTCATTAAACTGCCTGTCTGTTTTCTTGCATCTCGTTGAGTTTTTTCAAAACTGCAATCTTGAATTCGCTGTCATTTAAGTCACATATTTCCATGTCTTTAAGTTCGCTTTCTGGAGACTTTTCATTTTCTTTCTGAGCTGCCTTGTTACCTTGGTTATTCATGGCAATTAATTAATTATTATTTCTCTTCCTAGGCATCTACAGGAGTGGGTTCTGCAACAGATTGGTAGGAAGAGGTCTTTCTTTTGCTTTCCCGTAGGTGTTGGTAGAATGCTTTATTTTCTCTCTGACTGCAGCCTTTTATTCTCTCTCGTGCTATAATGTTATATTTTCTCTGCACTGTTCCAGCTTCTCACACAATGTGGGGAGGGGAGGGGGTTGTGTTTCAGCAGCTCTGTTTACCCCTACCGGGATCCACCTAGATAAGTGGAGGCATGGGCGGGGTGCGTTGTGAGAGGTGGCTCTGAGCAATGGCAGCGACCACCAGCATAGCCAGTCCTGCACCCAGGGCTCCCTCCCCTTCACTGGAACTAGTTGAGCTGTGAGTTTGTGGCTGCAGGCTGCAGTTCTCAGAACTGCAAATATTCTGTTCTTTTGATCTGACATTGCTAATGTTCAGCTTCTAGCACCAGTAAGGTGGGGGTGGGGCGAGCTCTGGGAGGGTAGTGAAAGGTTGGCTACAGTCCGTGCCTAAGTATTCCATCCTCTGCTTGGCAGTGAGGGCTTAAAATGCCGCTTTTACTCTTCTTCCCTCTGTCTTTTCTCCGAGGTCTCTTCTGTGAGTGTTGGCTTCAGCCGTGTTATATGCTGATCCCTCAGGCAGGACTGTGGGCCATAAGGCGAGTGCTAGCAGTCTGAATGCTTCCCTCTCTCGTGACTGTGGTAGCTCCGGGATGCAGGGAGCTTGGAGCTTGCTGCCCATGCATGGCCTGTGTCTCTGCACTTCTTTCCCTCCTCCCCTGCTTGCCCAATTTGCCCACCTTTAGGTGATTTCAGTTGTGCATCTCTTAGTCTTGCCTTTCTGCTGTGCAGAGAGTCCTTTGTGGAGTTATAGCTGTTCAATTTGTTGTAAATTCCAGGGAAGATTTCAAGAGGCTCACCTCACTCCACCATTTCTATGACCGAGTACTAGCTTACTTCTGATATTCAAATTTATTTAATTAATCATATTTAATTTAACTATATATAAAATTCTCTCAAGATTTTGCACAAGCCTTCTACAACTTTCCCAGTCCCTCTTAGTTTGTCTCTTCTCACTCATTCAGAAATAACCATCTTTAAGACAAACTACCTTCTTTCAGTTTCTTCAAATATGTATTTCCATACCTTATACCTCCCTTGAAAACATACATCATTTCCTTTCATATTAATTAAAATCCATAACCTTCAAAACCTTAATTTTTACTGATAACTAAAAACAAGCAATTAGCAGTTCTATTGTCAAATTCAGCAACATATTTTGCAACCTTCAAAAGCATAGGTTTTTGTAATAAAATACAAGATATATTTATTTATTAACAGATCTTAATTTATGTTTTAATGTGACAAGAAGTCAGAAATAAACTCAGATCTATCTAATAATTAATATTTCAGCATTTTATTACTTTAAAATACCTAGATAGTCAATAATTTTTATCATTTAATACAACTTAGCAAAACTAAAATCTTAAGTTACCAACACATGCTGAGAAATCATGTCCAAAGCATCCACATCATATAATTATTACTGAAAATTTTCATCTAAAACCTTATTTTAGTTACTTCTTATTAGTTCTTAACTCTATGAGATTTTAAAGTTAATTATCCAAGCTATTTCGTTGACAAATTTTGTAACAGAGATAACATGAATTTATTCTTGCAAACTTGGGTAAAATAAGACACTATATTTAATGTTAATAATCTTTAAAGACATGTCTATTTGACCAAAAGTTAAACCAGCCTTTATCAAATATTTTCTTAGATCGCATGATTCTGAAAAGTACTTCGGTCAGTTTTTATTATTTTAATTTACATAAGCACTTATTATAGCCAATCAAATATTATAATTTGGTAATACCATCCTGAATCAAAGACATTATAGCATACATAAAACATAAACAAACACAGATATCAGAGATTGTACATAAAAAAAACTACCAACAATTGTAGAGAGGATAGTTCTAAGAGGCTGAAAAAAAGGTGGGAATTTGAAAAAGGAAAATGGAGAAAGGAAAAAAAGGGAAAGGACAGACTAGAGGTGAACAAAAAAACAAGTAAGTTACAAACAAACCAGAACCAAAACCAGATGAGTATTCATAGAACCAAATCCTCCTGAAATGAGGATCTGGGGGTTTCAATCCTTTCTCTAACCAACCCAGCACCACAGATTGGCCTCAGAGAGGCCCAGATTGGTGCCTAGCCCAAACATCATGTAAGCCCAGAACCAGTGCTGGTGACTAGCCTAAGAGACGCTCCAACATGAGAGACAAGGGAGTTCTGGTGGGCTTCTTGGTTTGACAAGTACCCAGACTCACTAACCCACAGTTTCCAAATCCTAGCAATCTCTTTTCTTCTCACCAATTTAGCCATTTATAGATAGCTAACGACAGGAGTGGGAGAGCTGGGAGAGCCCCTGAGACAAAAGAAGTTCTCAGCAGCTGCAGGACATCCCTGTAATCCCCTCCCCAGGGCCTGCCAGCCACACGCGGCAGGAATTTACCAGACTTAGGCCCGATGCCACTTGTCACCTGGGGCCCAAAAACTTGAGTGACAAGTGTTGGTGAGGAGAAAAGTATACTTTAGATATCAGCAGCTAAGGAAGATGGCAGACTAATAGTCTAACAAACTTCAAGTTATTTAGCAGAGAGAAATACGGACAATTCTTAAGACAGCCGAGAGGAGAGTCTTGTGGAATAGAGGGGTTACCTCCCACGACTGTGGGGGTCGTGGTAATGATAGCTGGGTATACCCCTGAATCTCCAAACAGAGTTCTGCCAACTGAGTTACAGACTTAACTGGTGCCTTACCGCATACACAAGAAAGAGCGAATGAGAGAAACTGACCATTAGCTACGAGGGTCTCCCCAGCACTGCTAAGATGGAGGGTCATGGACCTGGCCCATGGAATTCCCGGCACCCTACAGACGTCCACAGGCATATCCACTTACTGACTGATGCCCCAGCAAATCCCTGGAGGTGCTTCCCCAAAAGATCAGACAGAAGGTTAAAGTAGAGGAGATAGGGATCAAGAAAGACAGAGAGTCTCACACCGTTTGGCTTTGGGTGTTGTGGGGACAGAGCCCCAGAAAGCAGTTTCCAGGCTCTCGGCCTCACATAGACAGGTGCTGGCTCAGGTAGTAAATGGCCATCAACTGTGATTGCATGGCCATCAGCTGTGGCTAGTTGGCCGTCAGCTGTAACCAGTGAGCCATTGGCCACTAATATAACTGCTGTGGCTACGCTAGCAAAAAGAGAAAAAAAGTGGGGGCTAGCAAGAAGATGGTGGCTGAGCCTGCAAGCAGTGCAATGAGGGTTGAGAATTGCGTGGCTCCTGTTTCCTGTGTCTCCAACCCAGCCACCAGCGAGACTATAGTGGTATGACTCCCCTACCTATGGCTCCGTGGGTGTTCCTTTTTGGCCTCACCATGTCCTGCGTTCTTATGTGGGGAGCGGGACTAGAGACCCCGCCGGACACCCTGCACGACAAATGGCGCAGCGAGCAGGGTCTCCTGCATGACAGGAGTCCCCTTTGGTGATTTTGGCTTTTGATTCTGCTGGAGAGTAGCCCCAGCCAGGAAACGTCAATTCCTGCCGAACCCACAGGGGAGCCGCAAGAGACTCGTGGAAACTAAGAGAGAAAGGAGACCTACTGTTGTGTATGGATTTGCCCTGAGTGAGCTACCACTGCCAACTGTGCCATATGTCGGAGAGCAGGTCTCAGAGAGGATAGAGCCACCAGGGAAGAACCCCGGTGGGGACAGGAGAGAGCTTCCCTGTGTGGGTGTCGTGTAGGGCGGCCTGCAGGTCTCTGCTCCCGCTCCCCACATAAGAACGCAGGACATGGTGAGGCCAAAAAGGAACACCCACGGAGCCATAGGTAGGGGAGTCGTACTACTATATTCTCACTAGCGGCTGGGTTGGAGAAAAAGGAAGCAGGAGCCACACTGTTCGCAACCCTCACTGCACCGCTTGCAGGCTCAGCCACTATCTTCTTGCTAGCCCCCCATTTTCTGCTAGCATAGCCACAGCAGTTATATTAGTGGCCAATGGCTCACTGGTTACAGCTGACGGCCAACTAGCCACAGCCGATGGCCATCCAATCAGTTGATGGCCATTTACTACCTTTCCACGTGAGGCCGAGAGCCTGGAAACTGCACTCCTGGCTCTGTCCCCACAGTGGGCCACCAAAATGTGGTGATCGCTTGTTCACAGATTGTGAAAGAACTCACGAGGCACAAAGGAATAGAAGTTAGAAAGTTTATTTAAGAAGAGAAACACTGGCAGAGGAGTTGCCGGGGGCAGAGTCTAGAGCAGACAGCTGCACTGAGTTTCTGTTTAGTTGGGGTTTTATGTTCTCCAACCAGAATGTAAACTGCTTCAGCCTGCAGTAAAATCTTCTATTGTGTTCATTTTCTGTTGGGGTTGGGGAAGGTGTCATTGAACTTGTTACCACAACCTTTGTTGTGTAAACCTAAGTTGGAGCCACCTCACACACACAGCTGCCCCCTAGGTTCATTCTTGTTTACCTATACCTGTCTTATCATAGCATGATCCAAGTTTTTTTGCTATTTGTCTTAACATTTTGTTTTTCTGTATCTAGTAGATCATTTACATACTAGGAACAAGAGCAATAGTATTAAACCAGTAACACTAATTAGGAGCAGAAAATATCCAATACTTAACAAGTGTGAGTCTGAGGGGAACAAACATCCCAGCCAAGCAAAGAACGCTTTACATATATCATATTTTTTTATTAAGCTAGTAATATGTTTTTCTCCTTTGTCTACTGTCATTTGTACCTTATGATAAGCTTGGCCAGATGAATCAAGACTCTCTGCTATATCATCCAGAAAATCTAATTTTTCTTCGGGTCAATTAGTTTCCATAGAAATTACTTCATGGGGAGGATTAAGTTCAATTCTCCAGTACATTGAATTTTCAGGATCAGTATTATCTCATAGGTTTCATTAAGATCAGGAAAAGTTATTTTATCTATAATTTCAGTATCACATTCCCATAGCATTTAATGTAAACTTGGTGTCATTACAATAAAAATCACTTAGTATAACACAAGAATTTTCTAACCCTCCCCAACAAAAATGTCCTTTTCCAATATACCATATATTGTTATTTCTTGGGGTGAATACAATAGGCCAGGATGGGGGGAATTCCAAATTCCATATAGGGTGAGGACATAATCATTCACCTTTCTAATTTTCACAATCAGATAAGTTCCCATTTTCTATTATTTTTTTTAATATGGCCCACCTTCTTCCCATTTGGAAGTATTCTAGTGTTATTAAGGATGGTCCCTATACCATCCAATTAAACTACTGAAAATCTTAGCTTAGGATTTAACCAAGGTGCCTGGATTTTTAAGATCCAACATCATAGATCACATTTTCCATCTAAAATTTTCCAAAATCCAGGGGGGCCATAAGAGTCCCATAAGTGTCCAGCCTGGTCTTCTGCACCCATTATAGTCAGCCATTGTTTCATGTTTCATGGCTACTTCAGATTCCATTTACATTAGCATAGCTAATAGGCCCTGTTGAGTTAGGGTACAGATGCATTTCCATTGTTGGGTCTGTGCATGAGTTTTTGTAGTCTGTTGAGTCCATTCTATCTGTTGAGCTAAGGCCTCATTGTCTTTTTTTTTTTTTTTTAATTTATTGGGGTGACAATTGTTAGTAAAATTACATAGATTTCAGGTGTACGATTCTGTATTACATCATCTATAAAACCCATTGTGTGTTCATCACCCAGAGTCACTTCTCCTTCCATCACCATATATTCGATCCCCCATACCCTCATCTCCACTCCCCCACCCCCCTTACCCTCTGGTCTCATTGTCTTTTTGCTGCTTCCCATCCTTTTCCTTCCTCTTGAAATAACATTCTGTCTGTATGACTTTTAGATAAAAATCTTTTTCTAATGAATGACATTCTTCATTAACTGTAAATTCAGTTTTCCCAGAATACCAAGGTCAGCCCCTAATCTTCCTAGTATTCCCCTTTTATTTCTTATAGAGGGCTAATGTTGCTGGATCCCCAAGGAATGCTGCCATTGGATGGCTATGGCCTGGGAGCAATTTTGAATGGACCCCAAATTGTTGTATTTCCCATGCCATAGTTAAATCAGTAGAGGTAAACCCAAGGTGAGCTAGAGTTTGAGTATTCCACAGGGCTTCTCACAAGCATCCAAGAAGCGTAGGGTAGTTACAGACATATCTACCCACAAAGTAATCCCAATAATTTCTGAAAAGGGGACCCATTGATTTTTGTTCTATTTTACGAGCATCTAGGCAACAAGAACATGGCTGGTGAGTCTGAGGACAAGATGTATAATGACAGATAAGGCAGGCTGCTGCAAGACCTTTTCCATAACATCCAGGTATTTAAAAAAATTTTTTATCATCCATTCCTATAGCTATACAATGTTCATCTAAATTAGATGCATATACAATTCTACCAGGGGAATTATCAGGGAGGTATTCTTAAAGGTATTTGCCCAAGATGGGTCCTTTATAATAAATATATCCAGGAACAAAAAAGTACCAAAACTCATATTAATAGTAGGAGTGGGTCAATGCATGGCTAACAAGGAGTTAGCTTCATTATCATAACAATAGCATTGAATCAGAATATCATTGTCTAGTAGATGGGAACGATTAGCAGATACCCAAGTTAAACTTCATATCCAATAAGGGAGGTCTAGGGAGACAAATATTATTTCCATTAGGGAACCATAAGAAGGAAAATAACAATATAAGAATCATTTTATATATTTTCAATGATCAACAATTAGGTGATATAAGAGTGAGATTTGAGAGTTCAAAGAACAAATTTAGCTATTATTATTACCGCACAAAAAAGGGGGGAAAGTGATTAAACAAGTGTCCCTGAACTTAACATCAATTTGTGGATTTGTGGGCCTACAGGTCTTGTCAATGTCTTGCGATAACTGTCTGTCTTCAATGCTGGCAGCTTCTTGTCCTTGAAGAGTCTTTAATGTCTGCTTTCGGTGGAGGCAAGTGTCACAGACAGGAGTAGATGTCCATTTGCTGTTAGGAACCTTTTTAACATGAGAAATGTGAATTCATGTTAACTCCTTCCAGTTTGGCTACACATGGATTAATTACTAATACTTGATCAGGTCACTTCCAGTGACGTTGGAAAGAATCTTTTATTTGATGACTTTTCCAATAGACCAAATTTCCTGGTTGTAAGTCATAATCTTAGAAGTCTTTGTCTCCTGGGAGTGCACTGTGAAATGAATCAGTTACTAATGTATCAATCCCTTTAAACTGGTTAACAAGCCCTTGACAATAATATAGAATGTCGCCTTTTAGTAAGGTTTGTTCACATGCCCCTTCATCCAAAAGCATAGGGTGATCGGTGACTATTTCATTTTGTTTTTCTGTAAGGTGAAAGGCTACATTTACCAAAAGGATTAGGTTTTAGGTTGAGGAGCACTATAGGGAGAGCTTTTGGCCAGAGGAGAGTAAAAGTTTCTGATGTTTTGGCTAGTTGAATTTTGATTGTACCGTTGGTACGTTCTACCAATCCAGAGGACTCGTGGTGATAAGCGCAATGAAAATGCTGTAGAATAGGCCGAATGTTACAGGCGGATTGCCTTATTTGCCCAGTGAAATTAGTCCCTTGGTCACTATGTAACTCAGAGGGAATTCCTCAATTGGGATTTATTTTTTCTAATAACATTCTATCTACCTTTAAGGCTGTTGCTTTCCTGTAAGGGAATGCCTCAACCCAGTGAGAAAATATACAAATCATAACTAATATATATTTGTCTCCCTGACATGGTGACATTTGGATAAAATCCAATTGACATACCTCAAATGGACCTAAAGGAACTAGGAAATGTCCTTGGGACCCACGGAGTGGTTTTCCTGGGTTACATTTTAGACAGATAGATCATCTGCTATACACTTGATGAGCTACAGTGGGAGAAGGTTTCTAATAATATCGTTTACTCCATGAAATATGGAGAGTTAGCTCATATATATGCTGAAGTATAGTTGAGCCCCTATAAGTAAGATTGGTTTCTGATTGGGTCCGAGCAAACTCTGTCTGCCTGGGTTGAAGTTTCCCCCTTTTTGTTGCCATATCCTCTTTTCTTCTTCTGTAGCTGCCCTTTAAGACTATAAAAGAGAGTCTTTTGTTGATTTAATAGGAAGCAAGGAGCATTCTCAGGCCTGGATAATTTGGCTGTTTAATGCTGCCTGTCTAACTACAGCATCAGCTAAATGATTTCCTTTTGCTTCCATGTGACAGCTTTAGAATGTCCTGAAATTTTGATAATTGCCAATTGTCTAGATTGATGTATGGCATCTAATAATTCTGTAACCTGTTTTCCATTCTTTATGGCTGCCTTGAGGAAGTTAAGAAGGCTCACTGCTTCGGTAACATTCCAAAGTTGTGAGCTGCAGTAAAGGCATTACAACTATCAGTGTAAATATTGGCTACTTGATATTAGAAAGTACTTTATTAATATCCTCACTTTACAGGTGAGGAAAATGAGGCTGGGAGACTTCCTGACTTGCTCAAGTTCACATAGCTAGAAAATGGGATAGTTGGGCTTTAATTCCAAACTCTGTGATCCTTCCTCTACAAAACAAGCTTAGGATATAAAAGGTAGAATATCAGGAAAGGAGCTACCAAAGATGAGATCTTTTTCATCCATTATATTATAAGGGTTTTCAGTTAAATTCTAATAACATAAGGTAAATTCTAATAAGTAATATAAATTTTAAATGAGAATAAAAGACAAAGGCAATAGGGATATGTCAATAATGTTAAGGAGGCTGTACTTTTTTCTAAGGGTAATAAACATTATTACGGGGTTTTACACACATTTAAGGATTTAAGCATAGATAATCAAAAGTGGCTGCATCAAGCACTCACTGAATTATAACAGTGAGAGGGATGGAGGATAATCTGTGGGTTAATTAAAAGGTGGATTCTCCACATGAGCTACACTGTGCTAGGTGGAGTAGAAAAAACTTCATCTTTTCCAACACCTTGAAGTATTTTGCTCCTTAAACATCACTAAGACAGTGCACTTACCTTTGAAAACAGAACTAAGCTTCTTGGAGGAAAGCTGAACATGCAATTAGCCTGCTTATAGAATCACAGCAAGTGGAGGCTTACTAAAGAAGTTTGTGGCAAGACCTGACTTAAAATTCACTCCAAATCAGCAATTCTATTCTCCCCTGGCCTCAGCTTCAGCGGCTTCCTGTCCAGGGTCCTTGATATATTGTAACTCCACCTCTCTTTCATTACTTGTCTTGCAGCAAACATCCCAGGGAGAAAAAACGGGTTGCAGACACATTATGTTTGAGATGACATCACAAGTGAAACAAATGGAATCTGTAACTCCATAGGTGATATCTGTTCCAAGAGATAAGGGTAGATTGGAAGAGAACACAGGATCAGGGGTCAGATTCTCAGAACTGCAAGAAATCTTGAAGACATTACCCTAATACGCCCTAAATGGCATTCAAACAAACACCACTGCTCAAGGTGTGAGTAGGTGCTGAATGAAAAGAAGATTCTGTACTCAAAGGGAAATTAAGGTTAAACAAAATTAAACAGATTTTTGTTTTGTTTTGTTTTTAGCTACAGTACTTCTCAGGGCTTTCAGGATGCTAACATGGACCCAGTTTGGGTTTCTTTTTCTTTCTTTCTTTTTTTTTTTTAATTTATTTTTTAAATTTATTGGGGTGACAATTATTAGTAAAATTACATAGATTTCAGGTGTACAATTCTGTATTACATCATCTATAAATCCCATTGTGTGTTCACCACCCAGTCAGTTCTCCGTCCATCACCATATATTTGATCCCCTTTACCCTCATCTCCCACCCCCCACTCCCCCTTACCCTCTGGTAACCACTAAACTATTGTAGGTGTCTATGAGTTTCTGTTTCCCATTTGTTTGTCTTGTTCTTTTGTTGTTTTGGTTTATATACCACATATCAGTGAAATCACATGGTTCTCTGCTTTTTCTGTCTGACTTATTTCGCTCAGCACTACACTCTCAAGATCCATCCATGTTGTCACAAATGTTCCTATATCATCTTTTCTTACTGCCGAATAGTATTCCATTGTGTATATATACCACAACTTCTTTATCCATTTATCTATCGAAGGACATTTTGGTTGTTTCCATGTCTTGGCCACCGTAAACAAAGCTGCAATGAAGATTGGAGCACATGTGTCTTTATGGATAAATGTTTTCAGATTTTTTGGGTAGATACCCAGGAGAGGGATTGCTGGGTCATATGACAATTGTATTCGTAATTTCTTGAGGAACCTCCACACTGCCTTCCATAGCGGCTGCACCAGTCTGCATTCCCACCAACCGTGTATGAGGGTTCCTTTTTCTCCACAGCCTCTCCAACACTTGTTACTATTTGTCTTGTTGATGATAGCCATTCTGACTGGGGTGAGGTGATATCTCATTGTGGTTTTGATTTGCATTTCTCTGATGATTAGTGATGTTGAGCATTTTTTCATATGTCTATTTGCCATTTGTATGTCCTCTTTGGAGAAATGTCTCTTCAAGTCCTCTGCCCATTTTTCAATTGGGTTGTTTGTTTTTTGTTGTTGAGTTGCATGAGTTCCTTGTATATTCTGGATATTAGCCCCTTACCGGAGGCACTGTTAGCAAAAATCTTCTCCCATTCAGTTGGTGGCCTCTTTATTTTGTCGATGGTTTCTTTTGCTGTGCAGAAGCTTTTAAGTTTCATATAGTCCCATTTGTTTATTTTAGGTTTTACTTCCATTGCCTTTAGAGTCAAATTCATAAAATGCTCTTTGAACCCAAGGTCCATAAGTTTAGTACCTATGTTTTCTTCTATGCAGTTTATTGTGTCAGGTCTTATGCTTAAGTCTTTGATCCATTTTGAATTAACTTTGGTACATGGTGACAGATAGCAGTCCAGTTTCATTCTTTTGCACGTGGCTATCCAATTCTCCCAGCATCATTTATTGAAGAGGCTGTCTTTCCTCCATTGTATGTTTTTAGCTTCTTTATCAAAAATTATCTGTCCATATTTATGCGGTTTTATTTCTGGGTTCTCAATTCTATTCCATTAGTCTATGTGTCTGTTTTTCTGCCAATACCATGCTGTTTTGATTATTGTAGCCCTGCAGTACAAGCCAAAGTCAGGAAGTGTGATACCTCCATTATTGTTCTTTTTTCTTAAGATTGCTTTGGCTATTCGGGGTCTTCAGTGGTTCCAAACAAATCTGATGATTTTTTGTTCTATTTCTTTTAAAAATGCCATTGGGATTTTGATGGGGATTGCATTGAATCTGTATATTGCTTTGGGTAATATGGCCATTTTAACTATGTGGATTCTTCCAATCCATGAGCACGGAATGTCTTTCCATTTCTTTGTGTCTTCTTCAATTTCTTTCAAAAATGTCTTATAGTTTTCAGCATATAGATCTTTCACATCCTTGGTTAAGTTTATTCCTAGGTATTTTATTCTTTTTGCTGCAATTGCAAAAGGAATTGTTTTTTGCATTTCTTTTTCTGAGATTTCATTGTTAGTATATAGGAAAGCAATGGACTTTTGTACGTTGATTTTGTAGCCAGCAACTTTACTGTATTCGTTGATTGTTTCTAATAGCTTTTTGGTGGAGTCTTTAGGGTTTTCTATATACAGCATCATGTCATCTGCAAAGAGTGACAATTGAACTTCTTCATTCCCAATTTGGATGCCTTTTATTTCTTTCTCTTGCCTGATTGCTCTGGCAAGGACTTCCAACACTATGTTGAAAAGCAGAGGTGATAGGGGACATCCCTGTCGTGTTCCTGAACGTAGAGCAAAGGGCTTCAGTTTTTCACCATTAATTATGAGATTAGCAGAGGGCTTGTTATATATGACCTTTATCATGTTAAGGTGTTTTCCTTCTATACCTATTTTATTAAGTGTTTTAATCATTAAATGGATGTTGTATCTTGTCAAATGCTTTTCTGCATCAATTGATATAATCACATGATTTTTGTCCTTTATTTTGTTCATGTGATGAATCACATTGATGGATTTGCGTATGTTGAACCATCCTTGTGCCCCGGGGATGAACCCCACTTGGTCATGATGAATAATCTTTTTAATGCATTGTTGTATTCGATTTGCTAGAATTTTATTTAGGATTTTTGCATCGGTATTCATCAGAGATATTGGTCTGTAGTTTTCTTTTTTTGTGCTGTCCTTACCAGGTTTTGGTATCAGGGTAATGTTGGCCTCATAAAATGAGTTAGGGAGTACTGTCTCTTCTTCAATATTTTGGAAGAGTTTGAGCAAGATTGGTATTAGATCCTCTTTGAAGGTTTGGTAGAATTCACTAGTGAAGCCATCTGGTCCCGGACTTTTGCTTTTGGGAAGGTTTTGGATGACTGATTCAATTTCGTTACTGGTGATCCGTCTGTTTAGATTTTCCAGTTCTTCATGGTTCAGCCTTGGAAGGCTATATGTTTCTAAGAACTTGTCCATTTTTTCTAGGTGGTTGAATTTGGTGGCATATAGTCCTTCATAGTATTCTTGGATGATCCTTTGTATTTCTGTGGTGTCCGTGATAACTTCCCCTTTTTCATTTCTGATTTTGTTAATTAGTGTCTTCTCTCTTTTTATTTTAGTGAGTCTAGCCAAGGGTTTGTCAATTTTGTTAATCTATTCAAAGAACCAGCTCTTTGTCACATTAATTTTTTTCTATTGTCTTTTTGTTCTCTATTTCATTTAGTTCTGCTCTAATTTTTGTTATTTCCTTTCTTCTGCTGACCTTGGGTTTTACTGGTTCTTCTTTTTCTAGTTCTTTAAGGTGTAACGTGAGGCTATTTATTTGGGAGTTTTCTTGTTTCTTGAGATAGGCCTGTAATGAGATAAATTTGCCTCTTAAAACTGCTTTCGCTGCATCCCAAAAATTTTGGTAGGATGTATTTTCATTGTCATTTGTTTCTATCTATCTTTTGATCTCTCCTCTAACTTCTTCTTTGACCCAGTCGTTCTTTAAAAGTATGTTGTTTAATCTCCATGTATTTGTGTTTTTTCCCGCTTTCTTTTTGCAGTTGATATCCAATTTCAAAGCCTGTGATCAGAGAATATGCTTGGTGTGATTTCAATCTCCTTAAATTTGTTGAGACTGATTTTATGTCCCAATAAATGGTCTATCCTTGAGAATGTTCCGTGTACACTAGAAAAGAATGTATAGTCTGATGTTTTAGGATGAAGTGCTCTATAAATGTCAATTATGTCCATTTCATCTAATGTGTCATTTAGGGCTGCTATTTCATTATTTATTTTCTGTTTGGATGATCTATGCATAGCTGTCAATGATGTATTTAAGTCCCCTAGTATAATTGTGTTTTGGTCAATTTCTCCCTTTAGTTCTGTTAGTAGTTGCTTGGTATATTTTGGTGCTCCCTGATTGGGGGCATAAATATTGATGACTGTTATGTCTTCTTGTTGTATAGTCCCCTTCACCATTATGAAATGTCCATCTTTGTCTCTTGTTATATTTTTCACCTTGAAGTCTGTTTCATCTGATATCATTATGGCTACACCTGATTTTCTCTGGGTACCATTTGCTTGGAGTGTCAATTTCCACCCTTTCACTTTCAGTCTATACTTGTCCTTTTAGCTGAGATGTGTCTCTTGGAGACAGCATATGGTTGGGTTTAGTTTTTTGATCCAATCTGCTACTCTGTGCCTTTTTATTGGTGAGTTCAGTCCATTTACATTTAGGGTGATTATTGATATGTGAGGATTTCCTGTCATTCTATCTTTAGTTTTCTGGTAAGGCTGTGTCTCCATTGTTTCTTTGCCTTTTTGTTGTTGTCTATTATTTCTGTGTGGTGGTATTCTATGATGTTTCCCTCTGTTTCTTCTTTTATTACAGTATATATTTCAATTCTGGATTTATTTTGAGTGGTTACCCTTAAGTTTATGTAAAAGGAAGTTTGATATTTAGAGTATTCCATTTTCTTCAGCACGCTTACTTTCTCCATTCCCATATTCCGGTTCAGGCCTTTACTCTCCCCCTTTTTGAGTTGTGGTTGCCACAAATTGTCCCTGTTGATGGTGGTCGAATAGCCTCCTTTAGTATTTCTTGTAGTGCAGGTCGTGTATTAGAAAATTCCCTCAGCTTCTGTATGTCTGGAAAGGTCTTTATTCCTCCTTCATATCTAAAGGATATCTTTGCTGGATATATTATTCTTGGCTCATGATTTCTCTCTTTCAATAGTTTGAATATTTGGTTCCACTCCCTCCTGGCTTTTAGAGTTTCTGCTGAAAAATCTGATGATAACCTAATGGGCTTTCCTTTGTAAGTTACCGTCTTCTTTTCCCTGGCTGCTTTGAGGATTCTTTCTTTGTCGTTGATTTTAGACAGCTTCAATACAATGTGCCTTGGAGAAGGCCTGTTGGGATTGAGGTAATTAGGTGTTCTATTTGCTTCTTGGATTCGAGGGTCCAGTTCTGTCCACAAGTTTGGAAAGTTCTCATCGACAATTTGTTTGAATATATTCTCTGTTCCCTTGTCTCTTTCTTCTCCTTCTGGTATGCCCATTATTCTTATATTGCTCTTTCTGATGGAGTCAGAAAGTTCTTGTAGAGTTCTTTCATTTCTTTTAAGTCTCAAGTCTCTTTCTTCTTCCATCTGTGGAATTTCCAGATTTCTATCTTGGATGTTACTGATTCTTTCCTCCATTCTGGTCAACTCTACTACCTAAGCTGGTTATTTCATTCTTAATTTCTTCTATTGAGTTCTTAATCTCCAGAAATTCTATTTGGTTCTTTTTCAAAATTTCAATCTCTTTCGTAAAATGCTCATGCTGTTCTTTGATTGTGTTTCTGAGTTCATTTAACTGCTTATCTGTGTTTTCTTGCATCTCGTTGAGTTTTTTCAGATCTGTAATCTTGAATTCTCTGTCATTTAAGTCACATATTTCTGTATCTTTAACTGCCTTTTCTGGAGATTTTTCACTTTCTTTCTGAGCTATCTTGTTGCCTTGGTTATTCATGGCAGTTACCGGTTTACTATTTCTCTTCCTAGACATCTACAGGAGTGGCTTCTGCAACAGGTTGATAGGAAGCGGTCTTTCTTTTGTTTTCCAGTATTTGTTGGTAGAATGTTTTATTTTTTCTCCGACTGCAGCTTATATTTCTTCTCCTACATGGTAGTGCTATGTTTTCTCTGCACTATTCCAGCTTCTCACACAATGGGGGGATTCCCTGGGAGACGGGCTTCTCCTCTATTAATAGTTCACCTGGGTCACAAGGCGCAGTGTCCCGGTGGGTATGCGGAGAGCTTTTGATGTTCCAAAGCTCTTCCAGCTCCTGATTCAGAGCCCGTATGTTTCAGCAGTTCTGTTTACCCCTGCAGGGATCCGCCCAGATAGGTGGGGCCAGGGGCAGGGTAAGTTGTGAGAGGTGGCCCAGAGCAATGGCGGCGACCGCCACCACAGCCGGTCCTGCTTCCACAGCTTCTCCCCTCCCGGCCCCCTGCCGGAACCAGCTGGACTGCGAACTTGTGTCTGCGGTCCACAGTTCTCAGAACAGCAAATATTCTGTTCTTTTGATCTGACACTGCTCATGTTCTGCTTCTAGCACTGGGCAGGTGAGGCCGGGGCAAGCTCTGGGAGGGGAGGGAGGGGGCGGCCAGTCTCAGTGCCTAAGGCTTCTGTTCTCTGCTCAGCAGTGAGGGCTTAAACCACCGTTTTCAGCCTTTTTCCCTCAGTCTTTTCTCCGAGGTCTCTGCCGTGAGCGTTGGGTTCAGCCGTGTTATATGCTGCCCCCTCAGCCCTGTGGGCCATAAGCGGAGCCCTAGCAGTCCGAGTTCTTCCCTGTCCCGCAGCTGCAGTTGTGGTAGTTTCGGGAAGCACCGAGCTCGGAGCACCGAGCCAGGTCCGTGTGCTGCGCCCAAGCAGCTCCGTCTCCGCACTTCTCCCCCTCCCTCCTTCCCCCGCTTGTGCGATTCTCCCACCTGTAGGTGATTTCGGTAGTGGGCCTCCTCGTCTTGCCTGTCTGCTGTGCAGGGAGTCCCCTATGGAGTCTCTGTTGTTCGATTCGTTGTAAATTCCAGGGGAGCCCTACAGAGGCCCACCTCATGCCACCATTTTTCCTATAGTTCTCTTTTTCTTTCATTTATACATCACATCTTTCTAGAACTTTCTGTGACAGTGCTTCTCAAAGTGTGGTCTGCAGACTACCTGGAAACTGTCACTGGTCCTCTAGGAGATAAATACAAAACCTGAGACTTAGTGTTTAAAGCTATTATAAGTAATTTGACCTTGCCACAGCATCCAAGGCCATGATCAGACGACTCATTGTATAGAGTATAGAACACAATGGGCCTTGCAAATTGCATGGCAGGAGGCATATGATGTTCCACTTCATATGATGTGAGCCTTGTGTTAGTCACATGCGCTAGAACCACATATTTGTTATACACTAGAGTTTGCTGAGCACTGGTTTAGGAAACACCGAGAAAACCAAAGTCAGGTTGTTTTTTGACCAAAAAGCCACTACCATTTTGAGGTTTTTTCCCTGATCTAGTTTGTTTCTTTAGTATTTTTATATGAATGATGTGTAGTAATTTGTTTGTAACAGACAAACAGTATTTAACCATACTACTAGAAATAAGAAACTCCAAATTAACTAAGATTTTTAAATTTATATTTATTATTCTTTATTTGTCTTGAGAAGCAAAAACTCATGAAAGGGAATGTAATTTCGCAACAAAATCACTAAAGAAAGAGATCTGACATTCTAAATTCATTCTTATTTTCATCTCTGTACACCTGTTAATTCCCTCTAACATTCCTTCTCACTGTTCTCTACCTATTCATAGTTTTTCTTTTCTCTTAAGGTAGGGTGTGGGTGACCATATCATTTACCATCCAAACTGGGACACTTTTGAGAGTGAAAGAGGCATTATTGATATTTACACTGGAAAAACAGGCATAAACCAGGACTGTCCCAGAGATACTGGGAGGTAGAGTCACCCTATTTAAAAAACAAAACAAAAAACTGTCATGTCCTCTGTTTCCACATTTATAAAATCAGGGGATTGGACCAGTGACTTCCAAAGACCCTTCTAGCCCTTTTCATTCTAAGAGTCTACTGTTCTGATTAAAAATGCTTCATCTTTAAAACTCAGTCTTACTCAGAAACAAAACCAAAGACAGTCAGTCAGGTTGCTCTTCCACAGAAAGTCTGCTACAGGCCTCAGGACCACTTTTCTTCGTCATATACCTGTTGGATGCTGAGAAGCAAAAGTGCTGAGTTAGCTAAAGCATTTCAGTCTCTCTGCCCTCCCCTCCATTTCCCAATGAGGCCTGATACCTTCAAGGGAACAAGCAGGTTGGACGTGTTGGCTCAAAAGCATTTCTGGGTGGGAAGAACAGCCAGCCACTTGTCCAGGCAAACAGGATGTGACTCTTCTCAGGTGAGTCAGAGCAAGAGAGGGAAAGCACTCCTAATCCACTCATGAGGGGGTCGGCTCCATTTCACAAAGGGGAAGACAGGACAAAATCTCAGCATCATTACTGTTTTCTTCCAGTCTGCCCCAGTGTTATGTGCCCCCTGAGTGTCAATGTCTGCTGAGCTACACTAGCAGGAACCAGCGGAAATGTCTTCTTTTAAAGAAAGAGCAAAAATTATTATTTAAAGCTGTCACCTTGAGTGCAAGCTTTTGTTCTAATGATTCTGACACTATGCCAAAGATTTCTAGAATAACTTTTTTGAAATTGCCTTAGAACGCTGAACCACAATTTTTCTTGAGATCATAATGATGGCAAATCTATTGAGAGTTTGATCTTTTGACACATTTAAAAGTCATATAGATCAAATTCAAAGAAAGTGAGGAAGTGAGTGAGCAAACTGGGCACTGATTATAAAATCACGAGAGTGATGATCCTGTGAAATATGTAAATGGTCCCTGAGGATCCTTTGAAAGACAAAAAAACTATTTTGTACATAATTATGATAAGGATATCATGGAATTTACTTTAAGATCTCTCATATAGTGATTAAGTTAGATGAATATTTTAAATGGCTCTTCTCTTTATGGATTAAGGCTTTTCATGATCTGGCCCCTGCCAACTATTCAGCCCCAATTCCCCATTTTCCGGGCTCCTTGAAACTTATTCTTAGCTATGCAAAACTAAACAATGCTTGTTCTTACCTCCACATATTTATCTGTACATACTATTCTGTCTACTTTGTCCACTTGGAATTCTTATTTTTCTTTCGTAATTAAGTTCACATTCTATGAAGGCTTCCCTGACCCCTGGAGTCAGGGAAGTTCCCTTATGCCTGCGACACCTTTATTATAGACAATATGCCACCATTACTTCTTTATATATCTGTCTCCACTCTAGACTGAGTTCCTTCAGGGCAGAGTCCATTGCTTATTCATCTGTGTATCCTCAGCTCCTAAAACTGCTAGGCACATAGTAGTCACTCAATACACATTTGCTAAATCAGTGAATGCACAGTTACGGAACAGTCTCCAGTGAAACTGAGCAGTATGGGGCTCCCTCTGGTGGAACTCAAAATTGCTTCAAGGGTGAAGTCCTAAAACTGAGTCCCAGCTTTAATTTTGCTTTATTTTTGTATCTAAGTGACAATCATCTCTATGACGGAAAAATCTACTCTGAACAAGAACTTCTCACCTTCCACTGTCTGCAGCCTCGGAGCCATCATGAAAGGAGGGAAGCAAATATTATCTATACTACATATAGTAGATTCTATTTGAATATGTATAATGTAACATATTAAATAATAATTGTCACAGTCTGTCTCCCACTTTCATCCATTCATTATAAGTTTTAATTATTGAATGAATAAGCAAAACCCCTGAAATCTAGGGTTATGAAGCTTAGAATTTTGAATGTACCCATTCATTTAATAAATAATGATTTATTTGAATAAGCAAACTGAGGCTAAACACTTATAGAGTACCAGTGATAGGCCCAACACTGTGCTGAAAAAATTTTAGGAGATGCCATATCTGGCTTCAAGGAGCTCATAGCTCCATCTGCAAAGCTCTGTGCAAAGCATTTGAGTACATTGCATCATTTAATTCTCATCACTGTATTTTACAAATGAAGAAACTGAAGATGACAGACATGAAGCCATTAATTTACCCAGCTACCCAGCTCACTCCCACTACAAAATAAATGATAGAACTAGAGCTTGTTCTGGGGATTCTGTGTCTAAATATAAAGTTCTTCCCATGGATTATCACAAAGTCAAAGGCAATTTGTTTTTAACTTTTACTATGGAAAATTTCAAACATACGCAAAAATAGACAAAACAGTATAATAAACCCTAGATACCTAGCACCCAGTCCATCACATCAATCGCGTTCAACCTTTTTCCATTTCACCTTCAACTACTCATCTGATACCATTTTGAACAACTTGAAGACATCATATCATTTTACTCATAAATATAACTTCAATGCCATTATCACACCTGAAAAGAATTGATATTTCCTATATATAAAATGTGCAGTGTTAAAATTTTTAAGATAGAGACAACCAAGATGGCACAGTAGGTAAACACTGTGTTTACCTTCTCTCACAACCAAACCAAAATTACAGCTAATCTGCAAAACAACCATTATTGAGAACCACCTAAAATCAAGCTGAACTGAAGCCTTTCAACTGATGACATGCAGAAGCCACCTCCAGACTAGTAGGAGGGTCAGAGACATGGAGCAGGCTGGTCCCACACCTGCATGTGACCATGAAAGATCGGGATGGCTATTTTGGTGGTGGGGGTCCCCCATCTCCTAAAAGAGTGAGAGATACCAGCTCCACCCCTTCCCAGGGTTCCAGTGCCAGGGAGAGAAGTCTCCATAATTTTTGGTTGTGAAAACCAGCGGAGATTGGGACTGAGTGGGACTGAGTACGGCTGCACTCACAGGTGCTCCTCTTAAAGGGACTGAACCTGGACTTACCCACCAGTGGAATGGTTCACTCTGAGCTCCAGCGCTGGGACAGCAGCTAGAAAGGTGGCAGGGACAAATAGTGGGGAATAGAGTTGTCTGTCTTGGGACTGGGACTGAAGAGGCAGCTTTCTCCTGGACAGGGGAGCTAGTGGAGGCCATTGTTTCTTTGTTGAGTCCTCCCCCTAACCAGCGTGTGACCACAGAATTCTTTGAGTACAGAATCTTCTTTCTGAGTCTCTGCCGTTTGTTCGCCCTGCCCTGGCAATTTGAGACCCGGCCCCACCCAACTTTTGGGCACACCCAGGCTGCTTTCAGTGGCTTTCTCATGTAAACTGCTTGATTTGGATCAAGCTGCAGACTTTCCTAGGGTCTCTTAAAGGTTTGTGGAACACAGACAAGCAGCATCTGGCTTGAGTGTGTCCCGTATCTCTGGCTGAGCAGTCCTATGCTGGCACTAGTGGCAGCCAGCCTTGGTTCGTGGCTTGGCCTCTCAAGGTGTTTCCAGGAACAGCACAGGTGGCAGCCCTCTGTGGATTTCTTTTTGGCTCCAGCTAGGTGGCTCCAGGTGGGGCACAGGCTGTGGCTGAAGGAGAGCTACAACAGATCCCATCCAAGGTGGCCCTGAGGCTGGTGCCCCCAGTGACCAGCTTCAAAATGAGCTGGAGCATCGCCTAGCCATCTGCAAGTATGACACACCCAAGGGGTGGGTTGGGCAGGCACCAGAGTCCTGCTGAGGCAGATCCTGCTCCCTACGATCAGCCCCTGCATAACAATTCTTCCACTGTAGTCAAGGCCAGTCCTCACAACCAGTGAGCCCAAGGGTCAGTTCCTGATATTGATGTGCAGTTATCAACCGAGGCTCAACTACAAGAGAAGGGCACACACAACTCACACAAGGGACACACCTGGAGCGTGAAGCTCAGGTGACAAGGAAGACTGCGCCAGTGAACGCCACAGCACACCTACTACATAAGGCCACTCTACTAAGACTGGAAGACATGGCAACCCTACCTAATACATAGAAACAAACACAGGGAGGCAGCCAAAATGGGGAGACAAAGAAACATGTCCCAAATGAAAGAACAGAACAAAGCTCCACAAAAAGAACTAAGCGAAATGGAGATAAGCAATCTATGAACTTGCAGAGTTCCAAACGCTGGCTATAAGAATGCTCAATGATCTCATAAAAATGGAGATGGAAACCATAAAAATCATAAAAATGAACCAGTCAGAAATAAAGGATACAATAATGGAAATGAAGAATATATTACAGGGAATCAACAGTAGATAAGATGAAGCAGAGAATCCAACCATCGATGTAGAAGATAAGGTAGCAGAAAACACCCAACCAGAACAGCAGAAAGAACAAGGAATCCAAAAAATTGAGAGTTTCAGGGGCCTCTGGGACAATATCAAGTGTACCAACATTCACATTGTAGGGGTACCAAAAGGAGAAGAGAGAGAGCAAGGAATTGAAAACCTATTTGAAAAGATAATGACAGAAAACTTCCCTAACCAGGTGAAAGAAATAGACATTCAAGCCCAGGAAGCACACAGAGCCCCAAACAAGATAAATCCAAAGAGGCCAACACCAAGACACATCATAATTAAAATGCCAAAGGTTAAATACAAGGAGGAAATCTTAAAAGCAGCAAGAGAAAAGCAGTTAGTTACCTACAAGGAAGCCCCCATAAGACTGTCAGCTGATTTCTCAACAGAAACTTTGCAGGCAAGAAGGGCGTGGCAGGAAATATTCCAAGTGATGAAAAGCAACGACATACAACCAAGATTGCTCTACCCAGCAAGGCTGTCATTCAGAATTGAAGGACAGATAAGGAGCTTCCCAGACAAGAAAAAGCTGCGGGAGTTCATCATCACCAAACCAGTATTACAAGGAATCTTAGAGGGACTTCTTTAAGATGGGAGGGGGATTAAGGACAGATGAAAGCGGAAGGGATTAAAGAAGAATGAATTGAGTGTTACACAATAGTCATGGAGATGTAGGGTATAGCACAAGGAATATAGTCAACAATATTGTAATAACTAGGTATGGTGCTAGATAGATACTAGACCTATCAGGGTGCTAGATGGGAATAGGGTTGGGGGCAGGGTGAAAAAGGTGAAGCCATTAAGAAATACAAACTGATAGTTAATACAGTATGAGGAATACAATCAACAATGTTATAAAGCTCATATAAGGTGCCAGATGAGCACTGAACTTATCAGGGGGATCACGTCATAGACTGACCAATGCTCTATACACCTGAAGAGCTGAAGTAGAATAATATTGAATGTCAACTATGACTAAATATATAGGTACACATAGTCACAGGATGTGGAGTATAACTTAGGGAAGATAGTCGATGGTATTGTAGCAGCTATAGAAGATGTCAGAGGGGTAGTAGCTTGGGGGTGAGCTATCACTTTATGAGGGGTTTAAATGTCTAACTATTACATTGCTTTGTATACCTGAAACTAATAAAATAATTTTTTTTTAAAGATTTTATTGGGGAAGGGGAACAGGACTTTTTTGGGAACAGTCTGTACTTCCAGGACTTTTTTCCAAGTCAAGTTGTTATCCTTTCAATCTTAGTTTTGAAGGGCGCAGCTCAGCTCCAGGTCCAGTTGCCATTTCTAGTTGCAGGGGGCACAGCCCACCATCCCTTGCGGGAGTTGAACCAGCAACCTTGTGGTTGAGAGGACGCGCTCCAACCAACTGAGCCATCCGGGAGCTCAGTGGCAGCTCAGCTCAAAGTGCCATGTTCAATCTTAATTGCAAGGGGTGCTGCCCACCATCCCTTGCCGGACTCAAGGAACTGAACTGACAACCTGGTGGTTGAGAGCCCACTGGCCCATATGGGAATCGAACCGGCAGCCTTCGGAGTTAGGAGCATGGAGCTCTAACCGTCTGAGCCACCAGGCCGGCCCAAAATTTTTTTAAATTAACTCATAAACGTCATAAAATGTTTTTACAGTTTATTTATTTGAATTAGGGTCCAAATAAGGTCTAAAATTTGCAATTGGTCCATAAATGTCCTAAGTCTATTTTAACCTATATATTCCCCTTAATCTCTTTTTTATTTCCTTGAAATTTACATTTTAAAAAACTGGGTCATTTGTCAGATAGAGTTTTCCACAGTATGGATTTTTTTGCCTGCATCACGATGATGTTGGGTAATATGTTCCTTTGTATTTCCTGTAAATTGATGTTGGATTTATAGCAGTGGTGTTCAGTCTTTAGTGGGCATCAGAATCATCTGAATGGCTTGATAAACAGATTGCTGGGCCCCACCTTCAGAGTTTCTGATTCTAGTCTGAGGTGAGTTCTGAAAACTTTCATTTCTTTTTTAAAATATTTTTTTATTTTTAAATTGCAGTTGACATACAATATTATATTAGTTTCATATGTACAACATAGTGATTACACATTTATATACCTTATGAAGTGATCATCCTGATAAATCTAGTACCCATCTGACACCATACATAGTTTTTACAATATTATAGACTATATTCCTATGCTATTTTATATCCCCATGACTATTTTATAACTACCAATTTGGACTTCTTAATCTCTTCTCCTTTTTCACCTATCCTCCCAAACTCCCTCCCATCTGGCAACCATCAAAATGTTCTCTGTATCTATGTGTTTTTTCTGCTTTGTATGTTCATTTATTTTGTTTTTGAGATTGCACATATAAGTGAAACCATATGGTATTTGTCTTTCTCTGCCTAACTTATTTCGCGTAGCGTAATACCCCCTATGTCCATCCATGTTGTTGAAAGATGGCAAGATTTCATTCATTTTATGGTCAAGTAATATTCCATTGTACATGTACGTACAACTTCTTCTTTATTCATCTATCGATAAACACTTAGGTTGCTTCCATATCTTGGCTATTGTAAATAATACTGCAATGAACATATGGATGCACATGTCTATTCGAATTAGTGTTTTTGGTTTCTTCAGATAAATACCCAGAAGTAGAATCGCAGATCCTTCTTTGTCTCTTGCTATATCCTTTGTTTTAAAGTCTATTTTGTCTGGTCTACGTATTGCTATCCGAGCTTTTGTTTCCATTTGCACGAAATATCTTTTTCTATCCCTTTACTTTCAGTCTGTGTGTATCTTTCGATCTAAACTAAATTGCTTGCATGCAGCATATGTAAGAGTTTTGTTTTCTTATCCATCCAGCCACCCTATCTCTTTTTTTTTTTAATGGTACTTTTATTTTTATTTATTTTATTTTTTTCCAAGTCAAGTTGTTGTCCTTTCAATCTTAGTTGTGGAGGGCGCAGCTCAGCTTCAGTTCCAGGTCCAGTTGCCATTGCTAGCTGCAGGGGGCGCAGCCCACCATCCCTTGTGGGAATCAAGGAATCTAACTGGCAACCTTGTGGTTGAGAGGATGCGCTCCAACCAACTGAGCCATTCGGGAGCACAGTGGCAGCTCAGATCAAGGTGCCTTGTTCAATCTTAGTTGCAGGGGGTGGAGCCCACCATCCCTTGTGGGACTCAAGGAATTGAACTGGCAACCTTGTAGTTGAGAGCCCACTGGCCCATGTGGGAATCCAACCGGCAGCCTTCAGAGTTAGGGGCATGGCGCTCTAACAGCCTGAGCCACTGGGCCGGCCCCACACCCTGTCTCTTTTTGATTGGACCATTTAATCCATTTACATTTAAAGTAATTGTTGATAGATAGATAGTTATTGCCATTTTATTATTTATATGTTTGATCTTTTTTTCTCCTTCTTATAGAAATCCCTTTAACATTTATTGTAATACTGGTTTGGTGGTGATGAACTCCTTTAGCTTTTTCTTGTCTGAGAAACTCTTTTTTATCTGTCCTTCAATTCTATATGATAGCCTTGCTGGGTAGAGTAATCTTGGTTGTAGGTTCTTACTTTTCATTATGTTCAATATTTTATGACAATCCCTTCTTACCTGCAAGGTTTTTGTTTAGAAATCAATTGACAGTCTTTTGGGAGCTCCTTGCAGGTAACTTTTCTTTTGTTGCTTTTAAGATTCTCTCTTTACTTTTAACCTTTGGTGTTTTAATTATGATGTGTCTTGGTGTGGGCCACATTGGGCTCATCTTGTTTGGGCTTCTTTGTGCTTTCTGGGCTTGTATGTCTTTTTCCTTCACAGGATAGGGAAGTTTTCCATGATGATTTCTTCAAGTAGTTTTTCAATTTCTTACTATCTTCTCTTCTCCTTCTGGTACCCCTATAATGCAAATGTTGGTACACTTGATATTGTCTCAGAGGCCCCATAAACTATCCTCATTTTTTTGCATTCTTTTTTCTTTTTGCTATTCTGCTTGGGTGCTTTCTGCTACCTTTTCTTCCAAATCACTGATTCAATCTTCTGTTTTATTTAATCTCCTGTTGATTCCTTCCAATGTATTCTTCATTACAATTATTGTATTCTTCATTTATTTTATGCTTTCTATCTTCATTTTTTGTTTCCTATCTCTTTTTTAAGTTCTCACTGAGATCACTGAGCATCTTCATAACCAGTGCATCTGGTAGATTTATTTTGTCTCCATTTTGTTTAGTTCTTTTTCTGGAGTTTTGTTCTGTTCTTTCACTCAGGAAATGTTTCTTTTATTCCTCATTTTAGCTGCCTCACTGTGTTTCTATAAATTAGGTAGAGTGGCTATGTCTCCTGGTCTTGGTAGAGTGTTCTTATGTAGTAGGTATACTGTGTGGCCCAGTAGCACAGTCTCCTTGGTTACCTGGGCAGTGTGCTCCAGGTGTGTCCCTTGTGTGGGTTATGTGTGCCCTCCAGTTGTATTTGTGCTTTGGTTGCCGTTGGCAAAGCAATGGGAGAAATTGACTCTCAGGCTGATTAGTTGTAAGGACTGGCTGTGACCATGGTGGAGTAGTTATAGTGCAGAGGCTGACCCCACAGAGCAGGATTCATTTTAACAAGCCTCTGATGCCTGCTGAGTCTACCCTTTGAGTGTGTCATTTGTGGAGGTATTTGCGTAGTGCTGTGGTTTGGTCTGAAGCTGGCCACTGAGTATGTTGGTTCTGGGGCTTCTTGGGAGGGACTCTGGCACAGGCCAAGGTCAACTGATGCCTCTGCCCTGCCTGGGGCCACTGGATAAGAGCTACAAAGTGATCTGCAGATGGTTGCCACCTGTGCTGGGCTTGGAGGTTCCTGGGAGAGTATAAGCTGTGAACTGAGGCTAGCTACCACTAGTGCTGGGCTTGGGGCTGCTTAGCAAGAGGTATGGGGCATGCTGAGGCCAGATGCTGCTTGTTTGGGGTTTGCAAACCTTTGAGAGATTTAGTAAGTGGAGCAGATGCTGGGTATGGGGAGTGTCCAAGAAAGAAAAGTGGCTTCTGCCAGCACTTCTGTCTGGGAGAAAGCTGCCCCTCCAGCGCTCACCCTGAGGCCAGACAATTCAGTTCCTCACCATCGTCCCTGGCATCTTTTGAGCTGCTGCCCCAGCATTGGAGCTCAGAATGAGTGAACCCATCAGTGAGTATGTCTGTGTGCAGACCCTTTAAGAGAAACACCTGGGACTCCAGCAGCCACTCTGTCTCACTCAGCCACAATCTCCATTGGTTTTCACAGCCAGAAGTTATGGGGACTTCTCTTCCCAGCACTGGAACCCTGGGCTGGGGAGCTTGGTATGGGGCTGGAACCCCTCATTCCTGAGAGAGGACCTCTGCAGGTGAGATATTCCTCCTGATTTCCATACGTGAATGTGGGATCAGCGCGTTCCACATCTCTGCCACTCCTACTAGTCTCAATGTGGCTTCTTCTGTATAGTCTTAATTATGAGACTTCTGTTCAGCTAGACTTCTTGTGATTCTTGATGGTGACTGCTCTGTAATTTAGTAGTAATTTTGATGTGCTCATGGGAGGAGGCTAGCACAGCATTTATTTATTCTGCCATCTCGATGGAAGCCCCTGAAAATTTGCATTTCTATCAAGTTGTCAGGTGATGTTGAGAACACCCAAGAATCATTGATGTAGTCTAGACTGAGGCTCAATCAGATTCAGAGTTGACTTTTTGTAAACAACACAACTTTATAGGGGGTATTGTGCTCTTCCTTCAAGGGGTACATAATGTGTGATTGTCACTTTTTGTGATGTTAGCAGTCTTTAATGCCTAAAACCATTCATTCATTAGGTGTTGCAAAATGGTCCTATTCTAATTCTATCATTCTTGTGTTGAAAAAAAAACAGTCAAAATAGAGTCACTTTGGCTAAACCACATCATCAAACCAAAACTTAATAACTAACCAAATTGCAGTTTCAACCTCTCCCAGAAGTCAAATTTTAAACCAATCAGTCTGAAATTTCCAAATCAACACTAGTGAGGCTATCTGTCTGATAAGACCTCCTGCCTTCCCCTAAGGGAAGGTACCCTGGCCTGAAATAATGCACTTTTTAATATCTTAGTCCCACCCTCATTCTGTCTATAAGAATCTTCCATTTTGCACAGCTTATTGCTGCACCCTTCTAATTGCTAGCTGGAATACTGCTCGATTCATGGTTCACTTATGAAGCCAATTAAATCTTCCATTTTACTGGGTTGAATTTTGTTTTTTGAACATGTGCTCCATTTACTAAACTATTTTTAGGAAGAGGTACTCCCTCATCTATTAAATGGTTACCCAATGGAATAGTTAACATAGGAAAGACCAGTTTTGAGCACGAGTTAGTTCACCAGCATTGTCCAAGTGTTATCAATTAGAGATATTTTTCTTTGTGCTTTTTATTTGTTTATAGTGTCATTATAAACTCAAGGCATTAAACATATTTGATGCATTTCAAACATTACAGATATTATCCTTATTGATTCTCAAGAGTATAACATCTTTGGTCAGTGGGAATTTCTTCACATTGGCTCCTGAATCCGTTAAGGTGTGTTTGCTATATTATTTAACAATATTCAAGTCTTCTATAGAAAATAAGAGGAAGAAACACACAAGGAGGATAGATGAAATTAAGTGTAGAAGCCAGTAGCTTATGAGACATGTTATACTTTGAGAGTAAAGCAGATGTCTGCTGATATAGGAAGGAATGGACAAACTAAGTATGCATTAAATATTCATGAGGAACATGAAACACCAAATATTTACGAGGCTGTCAATGTAAGAAATGTCCAAGCCTGTAGAGAATGTTTATGAGAGTTTATTTGAGCCAAACTGATGACATATGCTGGGGAGCAAGATCTCAAATACTCCGGAGAATAACAATTTTGCAGATTGTTCTATGCATTTGAAATTAAGGAGAGAATGTAAAGAACATTAGAGGTGGGAGACAACAAGACAGGGATTGGGTTACAGGATAGTTAATAAGATTATGTGCTCTCTTGAGGGTTAATACCCCCTTCTAGGGGCATTACTTCCTGTGTTTCAAAGGTGTGTTAACCTAGATGCACAAGAACAATAGACAGGGTACTTAAGGCAAAGATAAACCTTCTACTGAAGAAGTTAGATGCCAAGGGCATTACTACCCACTATGACCTGCCCAGTTAGGAATTTATGATCAGATCACCCTATGAGTTTATCTTCCATAGAACCTCTTTTTTGTCCGCAAGCCACTAAATATTCACAAAATCTTAAATCAGCCACCTGTTTGTGATACCTATTCTGAGACTCTGTGTCCTCTGCCTGAGATATGCAGATGAACTGCCCATCATAGCAATTGGCAAGTTACAACTGTAGCCTGGAATTCTTGCCATTGAGTTCCTACAACAGTGTAGGAGAGAAAAAAATTTTCTTCAACGATCTTAGGGGCACTGGCTGAGTCTGAAAATTAAACTGACAAAGATTAACTCTTAAAAAAGTATGTAAGTTTACAAATTCTTTTGTAACCTAAAGCCTATAAATTTATTTAATATAAGTTTTTTGTGACATGAGAGCCTTCATAAGGAAATGAAGACTCAATGAAACAGTTAAACCTGTATTTTACGCTAGGTTTGATGAAGAGTACACAGTTGTGGGGGCTGGCCCGGTGGCTCAGGCGGTTAGAGTTCCATGCTCCTAACTCTGAAGGCTGCCAGTTCGATTCCCACATGGGCCAGTGGGCTCTCAACTACAAGGTTGCCTGTTCAACTCCTCGAGTCCCGCAAGGGATGGTGAGCTCCGCCCCCTGCAACTAAGGTTGAACCCGACACCTTGAGCTGAGCTGCTTCCCGGATGGCTCAGTTGTTGGTTGGAGCGCGGGCTCTCAACCACAAGGTTGCCAGTTCAATTCCTCGACTCCCACAAGGGATGGTGGGCAGTGCCCCCTGCAACTAAAATTGAACACAGCACCTTGAGCTGAGCTGCCGCTGAGCTCCCAGATGGCTCAGTTGGTTGGAGCGCATCCTCTCAACCACAAGGTTGCCGGTTCGACTCCTACGGGGGATGGTGGGCTGTGCCCCCTGCAACTAAGATTGAACACGGCACCTTGAGCTGAGCTGCCGCTGAGCTCCCAGATGGCTCAGTTGGTTGGAGCGCATCCTCTCAACCACAAGGTTGCTGGTTCGACTCCTGCAAGGGATGGTGGGCTGTGCCCCCTGCAACTAGCAACGGCAACTGGACCTGGAGCTGAGCTGTGCCCTCCACAACTAAGACTGAAAGAACAACAACTTGAAGCTGAACAGCACCCTCCACAACTGAGATTGAAAGGACAACAACTTGACTTGGAAAAAAGGCCTGGAAGTACACACTGTTCCCCAATAAAGTCCTGTTCCCCTTCCCCAATAAAATCTTTAAAAAAAAAAAAAAGGAAAGAATCACAAAGAGAAATGAGCAAATATAGGAGATTTTAAAAAAAAAGAGTAGACAGTTGTGAAGGAGTGATAGGTTAAGCAGTATGACGTAACTGTAATAATCTGAGGAAACAGAAGAACTGTTCAGATTCTCCTGAGTCCCTTTGTCTTTGGACATAATGATGCATCTTCCTTCCAAACATAGGGAGGACACCTCGCATCTGAGGGTTTTATTACTTGTTTCAGGGGAGAAAGGTATGGGATCATCAAAGTGACCTTCCTGCTTTTGCCTTTTTCTCAAACTCCTTCAACTTAAAATATTCAATATGTCAAGGTGCCATAGTTAGGGTAGTGTATCCTGAACCCCATCAAGAGCAATAACATTTGGGGTCCAGCCACCATCAATCTACTGAGCCCCACTTGCTCACACATACGTCCAGTCCTTGTAGCAGGCTGAAACAGCAGTCACAAAAAGATACATACTGTATGATTCCACTTACATGAGGTATCTCCAATAGTCAAATTCCTAGAGACAGAAAGTAGAATGGTAGTTTCCAGTGACTGGAAAGAGGGAGGAATGGGGTATTGGTGTTCAATGGGTATAGAATTTTAATTCTGCAACATGAAAAGTATTCTGGAGATTGGCTACACAACAATATGAATATACTTAACACTACTAAACTGTATACTTAAAAATGGTTAAGGAGGTACATTTTATGTGTATTTTGCCACAATTAAAAAAAAAATAACAATCCTTTAAAAAGAAAAAAATAGGGCCACTGTTTGCTAGAATTTGAGAGGAGAAAAGAACCATTTGGGAAGCCAGAGAGGAGAACACACATAAGTAGACTTCCAGTAAACAGAGTGAACTTCCAGACTGGTCTAGTGGCTGGTGGTAAAGGTTGAGTGAGGGCAAAGTTCAGAGTAAAGTCATCTCACAGCAAGCATTTATGTGCCCATAATACTAATTTCCTGGTCAATTGCTGCCTCCTTCTGTTCATGTTGGGAAGAAACTAGAGACGGTTCTGTGAACCCAGGA